>NC_136716.1:22602200-23202200 GCF_936440315.1 Barbus barbus
TTAAAATAGCTGTTTTCTATTTATATATTTTTAATGTAATTTATTCCTGTAATGGCAAAGCCAAATTTTCAGTATCATAACAGTCTTTGTGTCACATGATGCTTCAGAAATCATTCTAATGTGCTGATTTGTGGCTCAAGAAACTTTATTTTTGTATAAACCATGATAATTTTTTTCGAGGATTCTTTGATGAACAGAACGTTTAAAAGAACACCAAGGTTAGCTTGATTAGTTTTAGTACGTTAAATTGCAAGTAAACTACTGAAAAAGCAGAAAAACATTAATAAACTGTCTGGTGCAGTCTTAACAACCTGGAGCTTAATACGCTCAAAACTGTGGAGATGATCATTGACTTCAGGAGGAACCCCCCTGCTCTCCCCCCACTCACCATCATGAACAGCACTGTGCCTGCAGTGGAGTCATTCAGATTCCTGGGCACCACCATCTCTCAGGACCTGAAGTGGGATATTCACATAGACTCCATTGTCAGAAAGGCCCAGCAGAGGTTATACTTTCTTCGCCAGCTGAGGAAGTTCAACCTGCCACAGGAGCTGCTGAAACAGTTCTACACCACCATTATTGAATCCATCCTCTGCACTTCAATAACTGTCTGGTTCAGCTCAGCTACCAAATCTGACCTCAGAAGACTACGGAGGGTAGTCCGGACTGCTGAGCGAATCATTGGTACAACCCTCCCCACTCTCCAAGAGCTGTGCTTATCCAGAGTGAGCAAAAGGGCTGGTAAAATAACTCTGGACCCCTCACATCCAGCACACTCCCTCTTTGAACTGTTACCATCTGGTCGACGCTACAGAGCTCTGAGCACCAGAACGACTAGACACAGGAACAGATTCTTCCCTCAGGCAATCCATCTCATGAACACTCAACAATAAGCGTGGAACACACAACTATAATACATTATCCATTCACCGCACTCACTTATTTTATTTCTATTTTTCTCATTTCTAGTTTGCACATACTTGACCTGTACATCAAGTTCAAGTCCATGTTTCAGGAGGTAGGGGTTTGCATGGGGTTTCAGAGGGGGGCGAGGTGATTTGAGTTCAGGGCTCTCACAGCCTGGGGGAAAAAACTGTTGAGCAGTCTGGCGGAGTGGGCTCTGATGCTCCGGTACCATCTTCCTGATGGTAGGAGCTGGAAGAGACTGTGGGAGGGATGGGTGGAGTCCTTCACGATACTGTTGGTTTTGCTGGAGCATCGTGTAAGGAAAATGTCCAGGATGGAGGGGAGAGGGGCACCGATGATCTTTGCAGCTGTGTTCACTGTCTGCTGGAGGGTCTTGCGGTCAGCAGCACTGCTGTTCCCATACCAGACAGTTATGCAGCTGGTCAGCACACTCTCAATGTTGCCTCTGTAGAATGTGGTGAGAATGGGTGGAGGGAGACTTGCTCTTTTCATTCGGCGGAGAAAGTGTAGGCGCTGTTGTGCCTTTTTGGAGAGTGACATGGTGTTGGTGGTCCAGGTGAGATCCTCTGTGATGTGCACCCCCAGGAATTTAGTGCTGCTGACTCTCTCCACAGTCGAGCTGTCGATGGTCAGTGGGGGGTGGTCAACGGAGTTTCTTCTGAAGTCCATCACAACCTCCTTTGTCTTCTCCACATTGAGGGACAGATTGTTAGTGCCACACCATTCAGCCAGCTGTGCCACTTCCTCTCTGTAGTGCGTTTCATCGTTGTTGCTGATGAGACCTACCACTGTTGTGTCACCAGCAAACTTGATGATGTGGTTGGAGCTGAACTTGGCAGTGCAGTCGTGGGTCAGCAGTGTGAAGAGCAGCGGGCTGAGCACACAGCCTTGTGGGGCACCTGTGCTCAGTGTGGTAGATCTCGAGGTGTTGTGGCCAACACGAACTGACTGAGGTCTTCCGGTTAGAAAGTCCAAGATCCAATTACACAGGGAATTGTTAAGGCCCAGCAGGTTTAATTTATTTATGAGCTGTTGTGGGATTATTGTGTTGAATGCCAATTAATGTCAATGAACAGCATTCTAACATAGGAGTCTTTATTTTCTAGGTGGGTAAGAGCCAGGTGGAGGGTGGAGGAAATTGCATCGTCCGTAGAGCGGTTTGGATGGTATGCAAACTGGAGCGGGCCGAGTGTGTTGGGGAGGCTGGTTTTGATGTTGTGCATGACTAGCCTCTCAAAGCACTTCATCATGATTGGAGTCAGAGCTATGGGACGGTAGTCATTGAGACAGGACACAGGTGATTTCTTTGGTACCGGTATTATTGTTGTGGATTTGAGACATGTGGGGACGACTGCCTAGCTCAGCGAGGTGTTGAAGATATCTGTAAGCACATCTGTCAGCTGTGCAGCACAGTCTCTCAGAACACGGCCAGGTATGTTGTCAGGACCAGCAGCCTTGCGTGGGTTAATCCTAGATAGGGTCTTCCTTACGTCGGCTGGAGACAGATGAAGCGCCCGGTCGTTGGGAGGTGTGGGCAGTTTTTGTGCAGGTGTGTCATACATAGTTGTCTATATTATATATTGTGTTTTTGCTGCTTTGCACATTGCCTATTTGTATATTTGTATATTATTATTTTATTATCTGTGTCCTGTCCTGTTGCTGTCTTTCTGTTGCACTGTGGAGCTTCTGTCACTACAACAAATTCCTTGTATGTGTAAACATACTTGGCCAATAAAGCTCATTCTGATTCTGATTCTGATTCTGATAAACTAGTTAAAAAAAAAAAACAGTGTTTCAAGGTTGCTTTCAAAACACTGAGAGAAAGGGAGAGAAATTAAAGAAAGTGCATTTGTTGAGTCAGACTTTCTCATTTTTCCTTTCTTCCTTTTAGCAAAACCGATATTTGTAATAGGCAAACCAATATAAGTTATTCATTCAAAAGCACACTAAACCTCCCCGCATGCTTTTTTGAACAAACATAACTGGCGAATAAAGCAGGGAGAAGGAGGATTTGTACCAAGAAAAAAAAAGTGTCCGTTGCCTTTAGATGGCTGGCTGTCCTTCACTAAAAGGTGTCAAAGGTCATTAGTAAGCAGTGACCGTTTACAGAGAGAGAGACAGATGAGCACAGAGCCGGGTGGCCGTCTGCTCACGTACTTAGATGGTAAAAGAACAGCGCATCTGACCACCGCAGTCATTGTGTTTATGTTAAGAGCAGCTCTTGTTTAAGCAAGTTTTGACTAAATAAGAGTAAAGGCGCTTGGATTAATGAAGAGACGGGCTGCTGAAGAGAACACACACACACACACACACACATATTTGCAGTATATACACCCAGTTTATTCAACGCTGAAAACATAATGACCCTATTACAAAGAAACCGTCACACTACTAATGTACGTAACACACAGACATTCCTGCGGGACCAACATCAACACACTCGGGAAGTAAACGGCAGCCATCAATGAAGTGTTTATTTTATTGTGCCGGACAGACCAAACAAGTTCGCTCATAGTGTTTAGAAAGGGACTGAAATGAACTCTGGGAAAAGTGCTATATGGGCTTATTTTAATAGCTTTTATTTTAACAGTGGAAATAACTATCAGAATAGCATGAATCATTTCAACTAGAGTCGACTATACAGACAAACTGTGAATAACTCCTGCATGTATAAATCTAAACTTATTATATGCAGTGCCAAAATAAAATATGTATGATTATGAATCAACTGAGTTGGGACATAGGATTGTACTGATGACAAACCTATAAGATTTGCTTATGAATATTAAATAGGTTTATAGCATTACAGCCCAAGTTGTTACTTTCATGCATCAAGTGTAACTGCAAAAAGTAGACAAACACAGTTTTATGAGCTAAACACATTTATATTCAAGTCTCTACAGTATCTGGCAAAACAGAGCCAAAATATTGACATATTTTATTTATTTTGTTCAATAAAATGCTCTTTAGAAAAACAACGTCACATAACTCTAAATTATAAGTACTGCAGTGCAAAAAACAAAAAAAACAAACTGATTTTCTTGCTGAATATATTTGTCTTGTTTTCCAGTACAAATATCTAAACATTAAAACATCTAAAGTAAAATGTTTACTTGACAAGCTAAAAAAATAATAATAATGGAAAGAAAGAAAGAAAGAAAGAAAGAAAGAAAGAAAGAAAGAAAGAAAGAAATCTGCTAATCGTGTAAGAAATATAATCGTGTTTTCCTATAGAATAGATTTTTTTACCCCGTTGGCATTTTTTTTTTTTTAATCATAAACTCATTTTATTTAGATTTTTCTAAAAACAAGACCCAATATCTTATTTTGCTTCTCATGTAAATTTATTTTGAATTACGAATGTTAAGACATTAGTACTTAAAAAAACAAAAAAACAAACAAGAGCATCATTTTTTTTTTTTAATTGGGAATATTCCCAATGATCACTTTGTGAAAGAAATGACTAAGAGTGTGTCGTCATTGCTTTCACCCATGCTACAACTTGCATTATGGTCATACAAAGTATTATGTACAAAAGGTGCTTGTTTCTCAAGAAAAGCAACAGTCAAGAAGGACGAGGTGCTTGCTTCTTGAGAGGAAATGATACATTCTTTTTGAATGCATGAGTGAAAACAGCATGCACTGACTTCCTCTATACATGTAGCAAATGAATTGAAAAGACATGACGAGCTCTCAGTATTCAGATCTGAACCAGTTTGTACCAGTCATCTTGCCTTGATTTTTTTTTTGTGGCAAGTCTTCTTCTTTCTTCATCTGAAAGAGATATTGTATAGAGAAAAAATACCAGAGTCACACTCATTTTCTACCTAAACAAGAGCCTATACATTTTAATTACAATGAAATGATTGGCTGTTGCGTATTAATCTCGTCATTTCATTAAGCCCTTGTTTTTCACTCTCTCTCTCCCTTTCTTCCTCTCTTTCAGAGTGACAGACACCAAAGCCGCATGGGATGTGAGGATACGCACTTCTGAAGGAGGCTGTTCGTGTGTGTGTATGTGTGTGTGTGTTTGTGTGGCAAAGGAATCTGGGATGCTGGAAGTCGTTGCCTGGTGTCACTTGCAAAAAGCTTTCTCATTAGACTGGCACTGTCTGACATAATGCGAATTATCTTCCTGCTTTTGAAAAACCCATGTTTCAATTACCACAAAGGGAGCGCGGGTTAACAGCTGGATGCTCTGCAGATCTGCATTCATTACGCCGCCATCAATCCGGGCTGTTATGCTATTCAAAATACAGGTTTCAAAAAGGTCTTTACAGATTGATGCTGTAGACGAACCCGAATAGCAGATTCATAAGATTTAAACATTGTGTGTTAACATGGGACTACTGGCTTGCCTGAACAAAACATTATCCATTTTTCAACTGTTGTGTCTTTTGTGTTAGAATACTAGTTACCCTTGATCAAGGTAGAAACTTAACTTATTTGACAATGCGTATTTTGAAAGTAAATTAAAGTATTTTGAAAAGTAAGTGGTGTCTGAAAAACTTTGGATCTTATTGAGTTTTAACTGCATGAACAAGAAACAACTCTGGTATACTTTGCCCCATGGACTTCCATTATGCATCCGCTATTTTGCTTTTACAAACTGAGGAACGGATCAAAATGATTTTCTGTTCGACAGCAAGCTACAGATGACGTAGACAGATCAACTTGTACTGAAGTGAAACATTGATTTAAGGGGATGTCAGAGAGCTTGATGTTTTACATCTCTTTAGAAATTGTGTCGATGCTTCAGAGCGCCCAAGAGAGCTTCATTTTTCTTGAAGAACCTGTGTTGCAACGTCAATAAGTTTTGTTTTAACCTCTAAAAAACCTTATCAACTTTATAAAGATATATGCTTTTTAACAAGAACCTTAGGTGCAGCCAAGAATTCTTATTTTAAGTCTTGCCTCACATACATTTGTCCACATTTCACTTTTCTTTGTCCTTTTTTTGTTCCTCTTTCCACTTACAGAAAGAAATAGCTATTAAAATAAAGGCATTTAAGCTCTTGCTCTTTCACCCTCTCAAAATGTCCCTCCATCCTTCCTTTTCACGCTCAGGCGGTCATGTTAACCTTGGTCTGGCACATTTTTCTTGTTTGTGGCAATTCTGTGCATGGTTATCCGTTCAAACGTGGCTCTCGGCGATCAAGATTACAGTTCTGGAAGATGAGCAAGATCCTCGAAGACAAAAGGCGCAACAATGACAACAAGCACTTCAGATTGCCACAAAACCTCGCTGCACGTACAGCATACCAGAAACAGAGGCCGACGGGCGCAATGAATGCGGCGCTGCACAATTACAACCGAGAAGTGCTTTTTAAATGCAGCCACAGAGGAGAAGCGAGAGAAACGCTTATTTTCTTCAGCTCTTTTAATCAGAGGAGAGGTTTGTTTCATGTCTCCTAAACCTCTTTGGTTTAACAAAGCCGGCTGACATCTCTATTAACGGGAAACAGGGGAAACGGATACATGCAGACATTAAATGGCATTAATACGGTGACTCAATACAAAGAAATCTGATCTGAACTACAGAGGCATCCGGCATAATTACCTACAAAAAGGACGGACAGTGTGAACAGAGAATGTCTGTATGTGTGTGTATGCTTATGTATGAGATCTTTTCTCCATTTTGTTTTTTTAGTTTTTTTTCTTTCAAACGTGACATCTGTTCTGTGATCTGAAGTATCTCTGTGTGAACGTGCGTGAGCGGGAGAATTAGATTTATCAGTTTCCTTGAGTTTCTGTGTGGTCACCACCCTCCTATCTGTCGTGGCATCTGTCGTGTGAACTGACACAGGAAGAACTTCATGCATTTATGTGTGTGTGTGCATGTGAATATACACTTTTCATTACAGGATTAAGCTCTATATCCATCTGGTCCTTAGGCAGTGATGACACTTTTCTTGAACGCTGTGTACCTGCAACATATCGGAGCAACCTTTTGCTCGTCCTGTACTAAATAGGCCAATAAAAGCATACTAAGCCGCTGAAACATACCAGGGCAGAGAGCTTAAATGGAAAGACCTATTCTAAGAGAATAGGCTAAGAGAAAGCATGATTATGGCTATAAGAGCATTTAGGATCAGAATAAAACATGGATGCAATGCCCTAAAGACAAAAGTAAGAGAAGACAAAGATTTGGTGTTTCTACAACTATGTGCACATTTTGCTCTGTGGACCTTTAAAAAGTTGCCTAACTCATTTCTCACACTCTCGAGTTATCAAAGTGATTTATTTTTATTTATTTATTATTTATTTTAAATTACGTACGATCAAATTACCTGTTGTGGAAATTACAATTTACAAAATTTTAGCTTTCATCTTGCTCATGCTAATTTCATAGCCTTTTATCCATCTAAAATACATGCAAATAATATTTCCAAAAATAGAAAATAAATAAATATAACAAATTAAATTAACAAAACTATAAGTAGTCAATTATAATAAAATAAACAAAATTACAGCTTGATTATAAATGATTTTAAAAAGTAATAATTAGTTTGTAGTTTTTTTTTTTTTCTTTAAGGACATTTATTTCATATTTAATGATCATCATACACTTTACTGACAAAAACAGTTGATATAAATCTCTTTCAAATAATACATATTGAAACACAGCTTGTTTGTTTATTTAGTTAGATCGTAGTTTAAAAAATATAATCTAATTTATATTATGATAGATTTTCATATTTTAATACTGAAAGTCTACTTATGGTACAGGTAAAACAATAAAATATTTCCATAATTGTTTAAAAAATAAATAAATAAATAAATAAATGATGAAGGTATGTCAGCTTTAATGTGACCTATGAATATGTTAATAAATAAATGAGTAATCTGTTCATTTAAATAAAACTCATCCTCTGGGACATAAAAGTGTCTGTAGTTGATGAAACATGCATAAATGATCAAATCAAAGACCACTGACCATAAACTGCTCTTACAGAGAGGCACAGATAATCATATTACACACCAAATGCTAATATCATCATGATGAGTGGAGTAAGAGAAACATAAATGAAAGGAGAAATAAACAAGAGCGAGAGCCGCTCTGGAATGGCAGACTGCATTCATTACTGCGATTCCATCAGCGTATGGTCCAAGCATATTTCTTCATGGCCTGTCGCAGGCCCTGCCGGCACAAGGGCAGCCATGCAAGGGTTGCTTATGGCCCTAAGATAGACTAATGAGAAAAGCCCGCCCTACACTCATGTGCACACACATACTACACACAAGCATGTAAGCTGTGGAGAATGCAGAAAGCAAACAGAGAAATCTGAACTGGAGATGGCTGGACTACTAGTTCCTCATTCTGTCTCAGGGGCTAAAACACAGTGCATTGTTGCATCAAAAATGCAAGTTGTCAAGCAATAAAATAAGGCAGAATGCAGGGGTCTCCAGACACGTCTCAGTAACGGTATAAACAAACAGGTTGTGGTGGTTTTGTGATGATATGTTGTACAATTCAGGATTAACTGAACACTTCTGTGTGAAGAGTTTCCTTTGACATAGTAAACACTGAATATGTGAGATACACGTGTTCCGTCTCCAGCTTATTCTCATTGGTCCAATATATTCGTTAAGATCCAATCAAAATCAACTATTTACCTTCTGGTATATTATTGTGCACATTATTCCGAAAGAAAAAGTTTTATTTTTTTCCAAAAATTGTTCTGTTGGTGAAACAGAACTTTAACTCTATTCTGAATGCCATTTTTTTAACCCCTCCTGTTCAACCATTTGCTATATTATGGCACTTTTCACAGTCCAATCAATTCCTAGCTGATAAAATCATGACATGTCCTACTTTTTTGGGGTTGCAAATTATATTTGGTGTTGACTGACAGTAACATTAAGCTATTTTTAGCCAGAATGTTTTAAAATGTATCAAATGTCTCAACACTCATGGCACCAAGCACAAGCAAAAAAAATAAAAATAAATAAATAAATGAGACGCAAGGCAATATTTAAAAACATCCAACATATAGGAACCATGGTGGTTTAAATTGTGCAATAAAATGGCATTCATCCATTTTATTATATATCTATACAGTATATTTTCATCTATTTAATGCACATGAATCTAAACCAGCCAAATTGTATCAGACCCCCTCAAGATCAATAAGTGGATTAGTGGTTCACACACCCCACCAACTAGTCAACTTTGAAAATATGTAGCTTTACAGTACATTTTACTTGAACTGAGCTTAAATCTTTCTTAAAAAATTTTCAAATTGTTATGCTCAATAAAAAATCATATGAATTTTTAGAGCAAAAAGTTTTGCAATGTCATTCAACATCACTCTCCACTGAACAAAATTCAGCACATTTTCAACCAAATGACCCTGAAATTCCCAGGCTCAATTTAAATAGAGCTCTTGACCTGGTCTAAATTCTCCTTTGGTTAATTTGGTATCACGGGTGAAATGACCAGATCCTGGTGTGAACATTCCCACGGCCTGTTTCCACAGCTACCAAAAATGAAGAATGAGAAAGATAAATAGCCAGAGGGGAATATGACCTCAGACTTTTAACCTCTGTGACCTCGTCCACTTCTTCAATGATGGACAATGTCTAAAATGTCCACACAGCCCTGTCAAGCTATTTAAAATACATTTAGCCTATGAATATGACACATTGAGTGTGATTAAACGATGACAGCATTTTAACTATGCCATTAACAGCATTAGTTCATCTTATGTAAAATGTTCTGAAGTCCTTTGCCTCCATTTATTATAGAGAGTAACACGTTTCTTGAGCATTGGTGCTGTACCTCAGCATTAATATCACTCGCACTCAGCTTAACAAATTACCACTGTGCTGCACAAACCAAACAACTAATGAGTAAACACAGAAATGAGTTGCTTTCACAGTCCTTTAATGACCAGAGCTGGCCTTGGGGCCTTGGGGTTTTTTTCATGGTGATTTCACAGCAGCCCCAGTTTAATGCTGATCTTAATTAAGGTGAAACTGAGATCCCCAGGGGCCAGCGGCAGCCATCATTGCTGCTATTAAGTCACACTGTGGAGAATTTATGAGGCATCATGGGGCAAACAAAACAGATGTACTGAGAAGCACACAAACACAGAACCCACAAATGCGCTGGAATACAGAGACAAACAGTATTATATACAGCCTCTAAATCAACAAGTCCTGCAGGGACCCTGAAAAAAAAAAAAAAACAGCATGACAACATCTAATTAATGTAAATTTGAAGAATTCAATGTGTATACATGCTAATAGTTAGGCTAATGCATGTTTTGACAATGCAAGCACACATAAGGGGGGGGGGGGGGGGGTACAAATCGTTTTCACAATTCATGGTGACCACATAACAGTAATATGATAATAATAAGAATAATAATAATAATTAGTAATAGTAGTAGTAGTAGTAGTAATAAAAATAAAAATAAAAAAATATTTTAAAGCATTAAATTGTACCAATAACAGTTTTCAGTAGATAAATATCTAATATGACCTGCGCAGTCCCTAATATCTCTGAATATAATAGTGTTTTCTTTTGAGGTCAAGTCAACCTGGGGGTTATCCATCTAATCTAATCAAACCGTATAAATAATCCAAAGTGCATTTTCAAACACCTTTCACAGGGCTTGACTTCCAGAGTCGGCCGCTTTCTGCATTCTGTATAGAAGTGTTCCACTGCCATGCTCAGAGTTTAAACACAACCTAAATATCAGCACTGTCTTCTCAAATGCCACAACACCATGATGAACAACTACTCGCTGTTCCTCAATATTACAAAAAAAGGGAAAGAGTCCTTGAAAGAACAAGTCAAGGGAAAAAAGTATTCTTTTAAAGGTGAATCCGAAAAAGTAAAATGTGCAAGATTTGTCTTTGCAAACTGGTATAAAGCAATCCGGGTCTATTTGCAGTGTTAGTCATTGCTTGACAAGAAATATTAGCATATTTCTGAACAATCTGAATATCCTTCCATCACGAGGCTGAGCAAATAATGACAAAAAGCCATTGTTTTGCTATGACTTAATTCAGAATTTGACCGTGTTCTCCCAAAAACAGAGCAGAAAATGCGAGAACTCATTCCGAATTACATGAATCATTAGAAATGTGAGGCTCAAGCATGCTAATAGGATTTGGCTCGTCCCATCTACTCTAGTTCACTTCTGGGAGATGATATATAAAGATACAGTGATTGCGCCAGAATGAACTGTGTGATGTGAGCATTTTCACCCCTGTCTTAAGGGACAAGGACAGAGCAAAGAAGGGAAAATTGGCACGAGGGGAGAGTGATAGAGAGATGAAGATAAGACAAGATAAAATGAGGGCATTCTGTGATTTTTCTTCAGCTTTATCCTTTTCCCCATCATGAAGCATGTTGGCTAATCTTCACAGCATGCTTGAGGAAGCTCTTACTCTGTCCGACAGCAAAGTCTTAATGGAAATCTATGCTCAGGCCCTCAGGACTGAACATTGAAAAGGTGGAGGCGTGTAAAGTAAACTATAGTGTGAAGACAAGGATAAATCACATAGGTTAGTATGCATTTAGCACTTGTGAGAGGAACTTCATTTGCTGTTTTTTAAATCATGGTGGGAACACCTCATTGACTTTGAGTACAGGTTATAAACTGGCAATTGTGTACATAAACTCGGAATTCCAAGAAAAAAGTCAGAATTGTGAGATAAATAAAATTCAGACGGGAAAAAATTATAAACTTGCATTTGGGAGGGAAATTATACAAAATTGCAAAATGTAAACTCAAAATTTCAAGAAAAAAAAAATCTGAATTGTAAAATTAAATCTCATAATTCTGAGAGAAAAAAATCTGAATTGCAAGATGTTCCCTCAAAATTGCTACATATGGTCTTGGAATTGCAATAAAAACTAAATTGATGTTAAATTTGTAGAATTTTGAGTTTATAATACACAATTTGTACCTTTTTTTCGCAATTGACCATTCGCAAAGAGCTTGATTGACAGGCGATCTGACCAATCATAATGCTGAATCCGCCATCTTGCCCGGCAAACAAATCAGATAGGAGAGTAGATTAACTTCGGTGGACTTAAATCTGAAAAATTGTGTGTATTAACATCTTTCCGTGGTTTAAAGAAAATATGTTCTGATGTTCATTCATGTTTATTTCATGCTTTCATGTGCCGCTTGAACTGAGGCAATACAGTGATCTGTCACGACACATTAAAGAGCCACAAAATGGTATTTATTGTTTGAATTTTGTAAAATTTGAAAGCTGAGACCTTGTTTCATACCATAAGTAACCTGCTATGTCTTGTCTGTTGGCACGTTGGCAGTTCTCTCTTTGTATTTTTCACTGTGTGACACCATGTCTACACTGAATGTGAGTGGCCGCGGCACAGTAAAATACTATAGAACTCATTATAATCAGTGATGCTGACATGACAATTGAGATTTTTTTTTTTTTTCTCTTTGAATTCTGAGTTTAGATATCACAATTTGACTTTTTTCCCTAAAAAAACATGTTTATATCTCACAATGACTGTTTACCAGAGGTGGGGGACTCGAGTCACACGACTTGACTCGAGTCTGACTCGAGTAGCAAATTTAAGGTCTTGTGACTTGCTTGACTAAATAAAGAAAATGACTTGACTTGGACTTGAGATCTAGTGACTTGAGACTTGACTTGATTTGACCTTCATGACTCGGCAGGCTTGACTTTATAACAACTCTAATTATTATAAATCATTGCGACATAATTTGGTAAACAAATGCAAGCCACTGAACCAGCGGCAGAAGTGATCCGAGTCTAAGCAGTTCATGACACTGCACGAGCACAGGAACACAGAGCACCAAAGGAGCAAGAGAATCTCCCGAGATGTTTGGATTAACACTTCGAAACTGTATGCATTTGCAAAGCCAGGACGTCACCACTTCATAAAGGAAAGGTATGTAAGCTTGTTCGTTAGCTGAAAACAGCCTTGGTCTTAAAATTCAGCTTAGGTCTGTCATTAAATTAAAGTAATTATAAATGATTAATCTCGTGTTTGTAATTATTGACGTCAAAATTTAATTTTTCTGGCGTTTGCCTCTCAAAACAGTGCTTTAGTGTCAAGTATCCCTCTTTGTAAATCACTATATGGAACTGTCCCACGGAAACCACAGTGTTTTATGGATTACTGATATTTCTCTTGAACCCCAAATCCAAAACATGTTGTCAAAATGGTCCTAGTATGAGTTATTATATTTATAACATATGATATTTAGTAATATTTTCAGCGCGGCTGCCAACAGTTCCATTCAGCCCACAGCTAGAGTTACGCGCGTCTCTAAGCAACACACTGAATACTGAACGAATCCAGGGATTTGAACGAATCGGCTGAGTGATTCAGTGGCCCATTCTTGCTTGTTCATGAACGAATCAACTGTTTTGAATGAATCAGTTCAATGTATGCTTCTGTGATAAAGCAGTGATTTGCCACCACTTACTGGCGGCATTAATGTCATAGAGTAGGTCTATCATTTAATTTTATATTTCTGTATTCGATTTTTTTATATTTTTTTTTTCCCAACAGAAAAAACATAAAAAAAAGCTTAGGCAGACCTTAGATGCACAGCTGTCAATTCATTTCTTATTAAGATAAAATCAAAGAAATCGATAAGTTTCAGGGGAAGATACATAAACATTAACAGCAATAAGCTTCTTGTTTTGAGTCATGATGACAATAGTTCTCAAGAACAATGTAGGCAATCATGCAAAGTGAAAGAAACAGTCCAAATAGGGTGTCTATATCCAATGAAAAATTTGGGTCCATTTTATTTCTGATATAAGGGGTGATTTGTAGTCAGCATATTATTTTAAATTGAATAGCATGTTTTGTTACACGCTGCAATTCTTTAGCGTGCTCCCAGACTGAATCCCAGTCTTCGCTGGAGATATTTAGTGCAAACTCATTTTCAAACATCTGATAAATATTATCTGTGTCTCCTAGGATGGTCAAGCTCAATATAACATAAATATGAGATACATATTTTTATCTTGTATTTTTATCAATATTTTCTCAATTACAGACTTATCGGTATACAAAGTAGTATTTTGCCTATTTTCAAAATGTTATATTTAAAACATTATTATTTAAAATGTATAATTAAAAAAGTGAATTTGTTTCTACTGTTTGATACTGTGACTTGACTTGCTTGATTTGGTTGTATTGTGACTTGAGACTTGCTTGAGACTTGAACATGTGTGACTTTCCCCCACCTCTGATGTTTACTGTATAATAACTGTTTACTATTATCTTTTTAGAGCTGCTTTAACAGCAGAATTGAATTATATTTGCATAACTGAATACATTTTCTTGTCTATAACTGTAAAACTGCTTTGAAACAATCTATATTGTATACAGTGCTATATAAATTGTTGGCATTGTAGTTTTCTTAGGTCTCGCAATCTTTGTCGCAACATTTGGTCCCTGCAGATTGCAAAAAATGAATCCACCCACACACACACACACACACACACACGCACATCTAGAGCACTTCACAGCAGGTGTAGTACCTATCTGACACAAGATTACCTCATTGCATCCTTCAGCACTGGGAGACCACTTATCAGTGCTCATCACATACACTTATCCACAAGCCCTCGGAGCGACACACACACACACAGTTTCACTCATCCTTGTGGTTAATGAGTGTTATCAGCAGTCTCTCTCAGCATTAGCAACCCTGTCACTACATATTAGCACTGCCAAACCCAGCCTTGTCTTCATCATGTGTCGCGTTTGCTTGAAGAAAAGTTTTGCAGCAAGCGAAGAGTTACTTGTTTACATGTGACTGTGTTATAAGTGTGGAGGAAAGAGAGACAGAATGCAGGTTTGGAGCCTCACATATTATTTTCTTCTCCCCGCTGCTCTGTGGGAGATTTTTTTCCTCATCTCTTCGTAAAGCTGCATCTACTGTTACAGCAGCAGGTGCTGGAACCACCGACAAGCTCAATCCCCCAGAGAACAGCGGGAGAGTGTGAGAGCTCAGGAACACACACCTAGACTCCGGAACGATAAATAACACGCTCACACACTCTCCCGATACAGACACTGTGGTGCACATCACCAAAAATAATACCAGATTTGGAGTTTTCTCACCGCGCAGTCATTTCCCACAGAAGTATTATCATCATCCGTCTTGAACTTATTAGAAACTGCATCTTAGCCCCTACTCTTATGTCTTAAACTGCATATGAACTCGTTTTGAGCACATGGTTGTAGTAAAAAAGCGAGGTGAACACTCATTAGCTATATGGCAGACGCTTGCTGTTGATGCCGCCCTGGAAAGGAGGGCCATTTTCTAGCCACATTGACAGCATGGAAGCTCTCACCCCCACTGGGCCTCTCATAAACATGAAGCCAACCCACTGAGACCCATGCTTTTGAAGAAAGAGTGCGCATGTGAGTGTGAGGATTTATAAACACTGCCGGTTACTAGTAGCTTGCTAAAAATACGTGATTTCTTTGCCATCAAGTATGACAAAACACTCTTTTGTCACACTGTATTGTTGGTGCAAGCAGTCAACTGGAGGGAATATCTATAAAGAGACTGTAAATGAATCAAAAGGGAAGTTTGATTCATTCTAGCGAATGATTCAATTCGGATTCGTGAGGATGTAAAGTGTCATTTGAGTCATTACTAGATTCAGATCAAATTCACACACTTTTTCAGGTTTTTCAACAGAAACGAGTGATTTATTTTCCTTCAAGTATGGCAAAACACTGTATCACAAAGTATTTTGTTTTATTTTTTTATTTTTTGTCACACTGTATTGTAGCTGCAACCAGGTGAGCAAAGAGAGTATTTAAAGACACAGTGAATGACTCAAACTAGAAGTTTGATTCATTTTAGCAAAATATTTCATTTGGATTAATTTGGTTGTCAAGTTTCATTACTAAGTCCAGATCAAATTTATAAAGTTTTTCAGCTTTTTTTTTTTTTTTTTTTTTTACATCAAGTATGACAAAACACTACATCACACATGCTTTTGGATATTGCGAATGCAACCAAACAAGTGAATGTAGTGCTCAACAGCCAAAATAATCTAAATAATTAGTTCATTTGGATTTATTTTACATAAAAATAGTTTAAAATAATAAAATATCCATAGACCCTTTCAGAATTGTCTGCACTTATTTTTTTAACAATATTGTGAAATGTGTTAAACAGGTTAACTGTTCTTCAGATTAGTCAAAATGTAATAAAATTAAATGAAAACCTGCAGAGGTTAATATATGTTATATATGAGATATATGTAAAAAAAAAGAAAAAAATAAGTATAAATTAGGCTGTTTTTATTTTGAATAATGTTTATTTAAATGCAATTCAATTATATATATTTTGTTTTATATATTTCGCTTGGCTATCTACATCACCTATTGTTTTGGTGTCACATAAGAGAAGTACAAGGATTAAATATTTTAAAGAGATATAGAACCTTATCAGGTCATGAAATTAAAATAGTGTCCCGCTCAATAGCTTTAATGTATTTAGCTATTTGTAGTGAACTGTATTGAAATATGACTATTAACCAGGTCTACCATAAGCCAGTTCAGTGCAGTAGTAATTTCTATCATTGCTATGCTGTTCAAATACGGCAGAATAACTCTAAAGTCAATTAGCATCACTGCTAACAAAAGCTTGGCCGAGCATGAAAACAAAAGTATGTCACAGACTGTCCTGGCAGTTCAATGGCCGTCTTTGGGCAGCTGCCATCCCCATTACAGAAAACAGCCCTCTGTCTGCACGGCCAATTCAGCAGCTAACATCATAAGCACTGAACCGAAATGAAGGCGAAGACAGACAACTAAATAACGGAATGAAAGTGAACAAGAGATTGCAGGGATCCTGAATAATTCTTGCTTCTTGAACTTTCCCAGATGGGAGAACAAGCACACACAAGCCACTACAGAGAATTAAACAGCCAGCCGAGTGCATCAAAACACCACTAATCAAAAGTTTTGCTGCTCCGTCTAAGGAAATATAACAAACAAATGAAAGAGAACATGACTCTTGTGCTTTCTGAGGGACTGTTTAGTCTGGCGCCTTTGAACCTCTTGTATGGCCAGACTTCTGACTACTAGGATAATCCGGTCATTTGAGTCACTGACTTGAAACATTCACTTGAATTATCCGATAACAATTACATTACTGAGATACAAAACAAAGTGTACACTGTATTAATGAAACAGTTCCAACAAAACAAGCCACATAAATATAACAACACATCTCTATAACTTTTGCCTCGTTTCTACTCACAAGTTTTCTCTGTCATTTTTTGCACTGATTTTTTTGGGGCAAATATGAAGAATTCTATGTATGAATTATATTAAACTCTATATGATGTGTTAAACAGTAGCTGAATTTAGTCAAATTAATCAAAATATTTAATAAACACATGCTCATCAAGGCTGCAAAGCTGTTATTATTGTATTTTTCATCCATTTAGAAGAACTGCTTTGTATCAAACATACATTTATTTTTGTATTTATGTATTTATTTATTAACTTATTAAACACTTGTGCAGCATAATATTCATGATATTTGTTTGATGAATGGGAAGTAAAATAAAACTGTATTTACTGTCACTTTATATCAATTTAATGCATCCTTATGCAAAAAAAAGTGTTATTAACTATTGTAGTTTTTGTTTTGTAAATTTGAATTGGTGTATTTAGTGTGCATTTCAATGTCATCCTATTGAGATTCTCTTTGGCTTTGTGTCAGATAAATACTGATTTTTATTTCACCTAAATAAAGCAAAATGTGCTTGCTACTAATTGCCTCAAACAAAGATATTTAATATATTTTAAATATTTAACAGCATCAACCTTGAAAACATAAATCTAACAACTAGTTCCACAACTGAATCACTCTTTGTTTCTATGAGCATGCTGAGTCTAGCTGTCAGGACGTCTGTCAGGGAAATAAATGTTGGAGAACATAAGAAGGAATCAAAGATTCATACGGTCACACCTATGAAATCTCAAGATTGCTTTGTGTTAAAGGGTTGTCGACCACATCACAGGTGAAAAAGCTTTCACATGACAACAATGTCCTTCCAGACAAGTTCTTCTCCATTTAGGTGGCACGCTCTCCACTGGCCTGTCTGACTGCTGGCCACATTCTACGCTTTGAAGCTAAATCTTCCACCTACATTTCTTTCCTCCTCCAGACTAGAGGGGTCTGTGCCCTTCAGGGCTCCTTCACGGCAGGTTAGCCTGCTTCAGAAGCCTCTTAGTCCTCCCACAGTGATCAATTGACCCCTGCCGGGAGGAGCAGGTTTGCTGGCATTAGACTAACGCAGTGGTACAGCTCTATTAGCTGACTAATCTGAGTGATCTAACTATTATTAGTCATTTAAGATGACAGCCGGGCACCATCCTTTATGTATTTCTTCCAAATATGAACTCTGTGACTGCCATTTTTGCCTTATCTCCCACAATCTTTGGAACTCTCAATCACTCTCGCTCTCTTTTCCTCTTTCTTTCTCTCATGGGTGAATACACTCAGTGTTCTGGCACATCCTCACACACACACAAACACACACACAGTTCCTGCGGGTAGATTTGAGGGCTAGAACTCTCCCGGCATGTTTAATGCAAAAGCATAGGCTGAATACTTTTGATAACTTTCAGACAACTTGACACAAGTGCACTACAGACTATGTGAATGCCAGAGTAAGATAAAAATCATTTGCGAAAGAACGGCTTATCAATAAAGATGCCACATCAGGGGCCTGTATGAGGAAATTTTGGGTCAGTTCTCCATTGACACTGAAACTTTTACATTCATTTACGGCTTGCAAATGGAAACGTTTGTTTTAATATTTACATTATTTTTGTAACAAACACTTGACATTTAGTAAAAGAGAAAACCTGACACAAGAAAACTTGACATTTAGTAAAAAAATACAAATGTTTGTATGTAGTTGTTGCCAGTTTGCTACAAAAATGTATATTTAACAAACAAATACGTAAATAAATTAATTAATTAATTAGGGATATCAAATAAATTAATTGTGATTAATTGCATCCAAAAGTAAACGTTTGTGTTTACATAACATATGTGTGTACACTGTGTATATGTATATGTATACTATATATAAATACACACGTATATATTTAAGAAATACAATTTTTATGTATGTGTGTATTTACATATATAAACATACACACACGTTATGTAAATACAATCTTGCGACCAATCGATTTGAATGAATAACAATCATTTTAGTTTGGCTGGAGGGTAAATAAGAGGTCATTAATAATATACATATGCAATACAAACATAATTTTATGAATATTTATATTACTAATGATAAAGTATACACTTTTGAATATTTAATATACAAAATATTCTAAAAGTATGTTATAGCTAGTATACCTTTATTAGTAGCTAAAATTAAGTCAAATTAGTCAAATATATATATAAAAAATGGTTTGTAAACTGTCAGGCAGGGGGGAAAAAAATCCCTATTACTGAGTCCTGCTAAACCACGTGATATTTTATGTTAGAGACTTCATAGTACATACTGGATAGTGTTAGACATCATTATATTGTAGCTTTTCAGAATTCTTCACGGTTTGAAGAAAGAAAGTCTGACAAGTGGAATTGGCACGTACAACTGAATAACTGTATCAACACAAGACTGGACTACTGAATTAAAGATCTTTTTCACAGTGTCTCATAATGCTGCAGTAAGAAACTGAGCGACGTGATGCGCTGCAGCCTTGGCTCTGCAACACAATGACCCTTGTGGTTTCATTACGGAACGCACTGGCTTTGTATCCAGAACTCCGGCAGCACAAAGGCCACACTCCTTTGGCCCCAATTGACTATATATGGTCCCCATTCAGCTAAATGCACTCCTCTCTATGCAAAAGACGAGGATGAGAAAGAAAAAAAGAAAAACTTGGCTCTGAGTGGGCCGAGGTGAAAAATAAACACATCAGTGGCTGGAGTCCATATACAGAAATAACAAGCAGAGATATGGAGAGCGGAGTGTGCTGACCAAGACTGAATGGTATAAATTATGATGGCCAGACACTAGGAGGGCCAGATAAAGGGGCCAGATTAATGGCCGGGCTTCAGGACCACAATAAGCCAGTGCTTCTTTATGCAGTGCCCATTGCACTGACTGCAGCAGCTCATAAACGCCCGTCGGCTGAAGCAGGTAG
This sequence comes from Barbus barbus, assembly GCF_936440315.1. Lineage (NCBI taxonomy): Eukaryota > Metazoa > Chordata > Actinopteri > Cypriniformes > Cyprinidae > Barbus > Barbus barbus. Next base: position 22,622,314 of record NC_136716.1, read on the forward strand.
GATAGGATGTTGACAGAGGCCTCATTAACAGGTAGGAAGAGCGGCTGAGCTGAAGTGTAATTTACACTCAGTGGAGCTCAGATTTTTTATGATGTTACAGCAGTATGTGCAGGGAATTGGAAAGATACACATACAGTTGGGAAATTAATCCCAGGGGGAGGTTGTATCAGACTCACAAATGCAGACCGGCAGGCCTTAATGCTTACAGAATGAACTCAAACATGCACAAAAACACACACACAAGTCAAAATCCATGCTAATATTGATTTCAACACCAAGGGAAATTCAGAAAACAGTACATATTCATACCAATGATCAGGGTGATTCTAGGATTTCAGCCTGAGGGGGAATGAGCGCCTTATCTGAATATGAGCTGTACATATGAGAGGAATATTTCTTGCTTTAATAGTGAGAGATTGCGTTTTGCTCGACAGACCTTTAGCTCATCCTAAAGTTGTTCCAATATGAGATTTTTTCTTTTGCTTCACACAAAAGAAGATTTTTTGAAGAATTTTGGTAGTTGCCAGTAGTCCCTGACTTTCATAGTATGGAAAAAGTTAATGAAATCAATGGCTACGGGCAACGGTTTTGTTACACACTTTTTTCAAAATATCGTCTTTTGTGTTCAACAGAAGAAAGAAACTCATACAGGTTTGGAACAACTTGAGGGTGAACAAATAATAACAAAATTGTCTTGCTTTTTTTGGAGATTTAAGTCCTATATTAAGAATATTAAGGAGGAGAATATATATTGTGGTTTGACATTTTGATTTAATACGAAAATAGTAGTTTTTTTTTTCCATTTTGAAATATTATTTGTTAATTAATGGTATTTCTAAGCTCAATATCACTATTAGCTGAGCCACTGACAGCATTTAATTTTTTTTTATATATTAATTATATATATATATAAAATTATATAATGAAATGATTTCATAATTTATAAATTATAATGGATTTAAACATTGTCAATGTATGGTACGATATATATAGGATATTTATAAAACGTACTATATAAAATCTACTATACAAAAATTGACACTATACTATAAAAAGTGTTTATTAAGTTTAAAATATGGATATTTAACTTACAAAAACACATGGATTCGCTACAGGAGGCCTTTATTCATCCCCCCGGAGCCGTGTGAGGGACATTTTATAACGGATGCGCACACTTTATTTCACGTCTTCTGAACCGTTGACAAAAAACACCCGCTTACACCCATTGAAAGGCTTGGAGGGGCCAGGACAATTTTTAATATAACTCAGATTGGAGTTGTCTGAAAGAAAAAAGTCACATACACCTAGGATGCTTTGAGGGTGAGTAAAACACAGGCTAATTTTCATTTTTGGGTGAATAAACACTTTAACGGTTTGACGGTATTGACTCTTCCCAACAATCAAAAAACAGCATGGTAGCTGTTTTGAGCTGGTTATAAACGGGTTATGAGCTGGTTAAAGCTGGTCAAGTGCTGATCCTAAGCAACTAGTTCCTGCTCAGGACCAGCTCAGAACCAATTAAACCAGCTCATGACAAACTGAGGACTAGTTTAAACCAGCTCAAACCAGCTGCCATGCTTCAAAACATACCTTACCAGCATATGCTGTTTTTTTTTTTGTTTTTTTTCAACGGGGGAGTTCCCAGAAGCATCTCATTGCCATGAGAGGTCATGGCAGTCCACTTCAGTACTTTCAGTGGTCATCAGATGAACAGAGAGAGGATAACCACACAGAGCTACAACAAAAGCAACTTTTGGAGCAAGCAGTACTTCTTAACATCACTGCTCTGCTCAGATCTTAGCGAGAGAGAACGCCAAAGAAGAGAACGATAGAGGAGCCATCACTAAAAAGCAGAAGTGGCATCAAACAGAGCTGTGCTCCCAAAGGAAAAGGGCTGGAGGGAGGCTGCCCCGTCTTCATCAATATGGAGAGCCGGCGGCAGACGTGCAGGGCTGCCCGCCAACTGCATCATGCACGCACGGCACGCTCCAACCTCGCTACAATGATGAGGCAAACTCTGTTAACCATTACCAACCGGCATGCTGGAACAGAACACGCTTTAAGAATTCTGACAGGGGTTACGGCTGTTTTCATTAGTGATGTCAGCATGCATTTCAGACGAGAGACGAGTTTATAAAGGGTAATTCATATTTCTTGTACAGAGTGCGATGGTCTGCTATGGCCAATTTCACTCTCGTTAAATGTTTAATACAGCGTATTGACCTGTATTTTGCAAAATACTGGTGAAGAGCAAAAGATTGCTAACACTTTCCTGTGCCACTTCCTCTAATGGATTTGATGAACAGCTGGAATGGAAGTGGCTCAAGGATCTCCAAAAATAATAATGTGAACTATATAGGCATTTGCAGACTTGCAAAACTGAAGAATTCATTGTTTTAAACAATATAAACTAATAAAATTAACACTTTTAATCAGCAAGGATGTTACATTGATAAAAAAAAGTGATTGAAAAGACTTAGGTTAGAAAAGGTTTCTATTTTGAATAAATGCTTTTCTTTAACTTTTTATTCATCAAAGAATTTGAAAAAGGTTATTAATTATTTCTGAAGGATCATTTGGCACTTTGTTTATTTATTAAAGCATTAAAAGCTTATTTTAAATTATGCATATATACAACCTAATTAATATTCATGAGGCGCACTGTTTCACATCTGTGCAAACTGTCCCCAACACTTTCCCCAAAATAATGCCGATGGACATGACTAAATTACATTGCTCACATTATAAATCAACAACACAGCTGCACTGCATTACAAAGTTTTTATTCAAATATTATTATATACACCACAAGTTTTGTTCAGGTACCTCAAGTCAGTAGCACAGGATTTCCCACACAGTCATTTTGAATGACAAATCCACTGAAATACCATTATTACATACCCATTAACCATATCTACGCTTAGAGGTAGCAGAAACATAACTAAAACCCGATCTTATGAAAGAAAGCCCTAACATCCACTACATCCCAACTTTTCAGAAAATTTAATTTTTTTGTGCTTAACCGCTGTGGCATTTGGTCTTTCAGCACCTGCTATTTTAAGTATCTAAGTGCAGGTGGTGTGTCAAAAGGTCAATGCCATACTGTGCAATGATATGGTTCTGAGAAACATGCTGAGGGGACGAAAACTGCACCGGCCGAACTATGACTCTGACAGACTCTATTCAAATATCAGCACAAATTGACTATTTTCACACTTTGCAGCTTAATAGCACAATTGTTATCTAAATAACACCTGTCAACATGCTCATTTCAATTTGCACTAGTTAAATGCGTTACTTTGAGATGTTTGTCAGCTTTATTGCTCTAAACACAATCCAAGGCCACGCAGGTGGCATTTTTCTTGCATTTGCACTAGAAGAGAATGTCATTTGCCTTTTCAACTTGATTAAAGAACACAAAGAGAGAGAGAGAGAGAGAAGAGAAAATAGAGATTTGGTCATTGTATACCATGGCAGATTGCACAGACAAGCCTTTTGCAGGCAGAGTACGTTCTCTTTGTATTCAGTCGTCTACCTGAATAAACCCACGATCAGTCTTCAAGAGGAGTTGCATGCAGTATATGCCATCACAATACATCAACACACAAGAACTCCAATCAGCATTGATCACAAACTCATTTTGTTCCACAGAGTTCCTTAAGAAAGGCTGTCGCCTTGCTCAGAATTGGGTATTTTGCCATTATTGTGTTTGTTCAATAGAAAGCCCTCCAATTCTCTTTTCAGCTGGCTATTTCCTTATTTTGTCTTTGATTACAGGGTTGCTGAAAGTTCCTGGCTGATTTGGTCCTTGTCACACATGGGCAGCACCAAGGTCATTACATCCAGATGTACAGCATCTGGTCTGACTTATTATCTTTCTTTCTCTAGGTGCACATTCTCTCGTAATCACTTTGTCTAGTATGTCTGTTAAAAGGCCCACCTACTTTGTGTCGCTGTGGGGGCCAAGACAGGCAGCCGTCGCGCGGCGCATACAAAATGACTACCATGCCCGAGTGTGTGCACAGCTGGTGGGGTTCAGTCTATTATAGAGACTATCAGAGAGCTACTGAAAGGTAACACTAAAATAACTAGATTTCAATTGCTGAACTCACGTAACCTATTCAATACTTTTGACAATAACATTGTTCTAACACCACCTAAGATCTCTTCACTGCCACTTTTTAAAATGAAAATAAAGTTGAAAAGTTATGTTAAAGTTCTCCAGTGGCACTCCCACAGTGTGTTTGGTGAACGTTTGATGGATACTGCTCACAAAACCGGAAAGTACATTCTCAGTCTGGCAAGCTCTAATCTGATTGGATGGTTTTAGTGAAAAGGAATAAAAGTAATCTTTAGAAATACATTTAATTTTAGAAAATTTTCACATAATTTCCTCTTGTTTTGCAATGTTTTTTTTTTTTCATGTAAATGTCAATTTATCATTGTGGTGTTAATATAAACCCATCCCTAAATGGAAAATAAAATAAAACAAATAAACTTATTCTACTCATTTTCATCTTAACATGTCTAAAAGTCCTTAAACTAAGATAAATTTATTCAAGAAAAACGCTGCATTTCCAAATTAATTATTTTAATTGATTTCCGCTTGTTATGCAATGTTATTTTGTAAAACTTATTTTTTTCATGTAAATGTCAATCATTGTGGTGTTAATATAAACCCATCCCTAAATGTAAAAAAATAAATAAAATAAAATCATTGTTTTACTCATGTTCTACTTAACATGTTTATAAGTACTTGAACTAAGATAAATTTACTCAAGAAAAAAATTTAATAACTTAATTATTTTCATAGTCTTACTGGACTGATTTTCTTTTTTTTTCTTGTTTCAGATATAAACAAGTTAAAAATAAATGAAAGACAAAAACATGCTCATTATCAAGATACAAAGTCTTAATATTTGATGCAGTGTTGCTTCTTGAGTCAATTTATTTTCAGTATTTTTAAGAAACTTTTGATATCCATCCATTCATTTTTCAAAACGAGTGCCCAATTTAGGATGATCTTTAGATATTTTAACTGAAAAAAAAAAAAAAAAAACTATATGAAGTATATGATTCGTTTGTTATGTGGTTGGTCAGATGATCTAACTGGATGCTCTTTTTTTTCAGAATATGCCTTATAATCAAGGTCTGGCGGTGTGAGTTTGCCCTAAGGGTGAATTTTAAGGGCATTTACTCACAGCAGCAGTGCACGATTTATTCCAGGCACAATCGCTAAAGGACCAGACAGCTGTGGAGCTAGTACTTCTATTACCCCGTGTTTTTATGCTTTATAGAGCTGAGGACTTCAGAAAGGTGAAGTGAAGCACCTCAGCATCTCACCCTGCTGCTCTCGCCTGTTTAATAACAAACATATATCGTCTCCTCCATTTCTGAAATGGCGGCGAAAAGGCCGTTAGGGACTGAAAAACAGCCACACAAATTAAAGATACCTTTAGGTGTAAAATCGTTTTTTTGGGCTGCGGTCTCCACTATCTGCACCCACCATAACTGCCACGTAATGACCAGAGTGATGTAATGCCATTCGGTCCCAGCGTTCATTCCTACAAAACTACTCGCATGGCTGCACAAAACACTGTAAAACAAGGCCTTGACTCAGAATATACGGAGAGCTCCCCTCAGCATTTGGCCTTTTGTGGACGGACATGATAAGGACTGTACAAAGGAAGGAAAGATTGCTCATCAGTGAGGCAATTAATCAATTAGAAAGAACAGATCAATCTTTCTCCCCCTATCCAGGCTGGCAGGCTGACAGCACTCAGGTGTAATTAAAATTGTAACTATTGACAAATCAAGATGGATGGAGGACCACCAAGCCACTTCGCTTCTGACTGAAAAGCCAATGAGAATGAATGACCATCATTTTATGTGTTCCCTGAACAACTATATTTGTGCTGGCACAACTGCCAGCCTGTCATCTTCTTATTGCTGGTATTTAGGATTTAGTTATTCAAAAACAAATGGTTTTTAACTAACCTCACTCCAAGTCCATAAACACAGGGCACAATGTACTGTGTTAATATACAGGAAATGTCTGTAAGCTTAATGGATAATGTCCAGGCATAAAATTACCACTAGCTTTTCCATTTTTCTCCAGATTATTTTTTAACTGTTCTTTCAGAAATCCACACAGCCCTTTACAGTCTTGATTATTGCAGTTTTTGTCCACAAACATCTCATACAGCCCATGAACAACTAACAAAAATACGTTCAAAGAAATTTTTTCTAGCATTCACATTGTTATGAAAATGTTATTTCTCAGTGTTCCCTGATTGTTCAAAATGTCAATTTTTTTTAAATGTTACATTTTATCATTTTGCAAAAAAATAAACATTTATGAAGTATTAATGTTCAAAAATAGTTAGATGAATAGGAAACGTCTCAGAAAAATGTTCTATGAACGATGTTCTTTTACAGAATTTTCAAAGAAGTTTTGTCATGTCAAAATCCAAAACACAATTTTAGCTTTCTATTTTAGAGGCATATGAATTTCTATGAACTTTACATATATTTGTTTAACCATTGGAATTGGAATTTCAATTAAATTCTGAATGGTGCACAACATTTTTTACCAACAATAACATCTCAGAAGCTGCTGGCACCACACTTTAAAAAAAAATGGTGCTATATAGCACTCAAATTGGTTCTTTGGCTTGTAATCATAGGGGAACCACATTTGGTGCTGTACAGCACCAAATCTTGGTGCTTCAGTGGTTCTTCAGCGGTTCTTCATTGGTTCTTAGGCATGACTGAGGTGCTATATAGCACTGCTACCATATACAGAACCTGTTAAGCTCCTGTATGGTTCTTCAGCGGTTCTTCATTGGTTCTTAGGCATGACTGAGGTGCTATATAGCACTGCTACCATATACAGAACCTGTTAAGCTCCTGTATGGTTCTTCAGCGGTTCTTCATTGGTTCTTAGGCATGACTGAGATGCTATATAGCACTGCTACCATATACAGAACCTGTTAAGCTCCTGTATGGTTCTTCAGCGGTTCTTCATTGGTTCTTAGGCATGACTGAGATGCTATATAGCACTTATAACACTACTACCATATACAGAACCTGTTAAGCTCCTGTATGGTTCTTCAGCGGTTCTTAGGCATGACTGAGGTGCTATATAGCACCACTGCCGTACAAAGAACCTGTTAAGCCCCTTTAAAGGTTCTTTACGAGCCAAAGAACCACTGTTGGTGCTGTTTAGCACCATTTTGTTTTGAAGAAATACAATGCAATATGGCACCTCTTATGGTTCTACATAGCACCATTTGAAAAAGGTGCTGTATAGCACCAAAAGTGGTTCCCATATGATTACGAGCCAAGGACGATTGTAAGTGCTATATAGAACCATTTTTGTTTTAGAGTGCACATCTGATGTGGCGTTTGAAGATACTGGCCATTCATTTTTCTCTCTCTATCACACTGAAACATTCCCTCTCAAAACAATCAAAAAGAACATCCAGTTTGGGGAAAGTTGAGACTTGTTAGAGCTTTGGATCTTTATTTTATTATTAATTTTCAAGAGGAAACTGTCTGCTGCTTCAAACAGTATGAAGAAGCCAGTCTTATATTCAAGGGAAAGCCGATGGAACAACATGTGCTAAAGTTGAGCGATCTGGAAGTTTGAACTCTGTCTTTATGTTGAGATGTATACAAAAATATACAGTGGGGTAACATTTTTGCTCACCAAGGCTGCATTTATTTGGCCAAAAAATCCATTAAAATGTATTGCAATGTAAAATAACTTTTGTGTTTTTTGTGAATATGACAGAAGAGATATTCAGAAACATAACCTCAATTACCTGGGGGATTAGAGAGAAAGATTTCAGTGACAACCTGTGGCGCATCGCAAACAATCGTCGGATCAACTGTAGAATTTGAAAGATAATCACCTTGTTAAGAGAGACAACAATGACAACAAAAAAACAGATTATCGCAATATGCGTGAAGCACCGCTGGTCATCTAAACACAGACTAAATTGATGAAAATGCCAGTTTGTTTATAGGCACAGTGGCGTTTTCTTTGCCCCCATCTGCTAGAATGCAAAAAAAACACGTTTGCTCATCAAAGTGAAGCACCCAACAAATCAAAGTTAGGGCAATTACACTCCCACATCCCTCTTCTTTATTTCAAAATGGCAACAGCTGTTTTCTGTGGTCCAAATTGCACTCTAATTTCATGAGGAGCATATGGTTACAGTTGATTAATCCAGAAGGAAAAGTGTTTTATTATTTCCAAAGGTGCTTGGGTAAATAAGCCCTCAAAGGGGCTCAAGAAACGAGGTGGAGAGTTTCGGAAACTAAGGCGTGTTCCTGCAGGAATTGATTGGGGGTCCGGGCTTCCTCTAGCGAGTGGCTTCTGCTCCGTGGCACTGATCGATTAAGCCCCTCTGTGCTGGTGAAAGGTGGCATCTTCTTGGAGAGAGTGGCAGGCACCATATGCTCATTGATACGCGATTGCACACACTCAAAGTTGAGTGCCTTTGGTTGTGTGCTATGTCACGCTTAGCATATAGACTAATTTTAGCGTAGTGTGACAGAAAGTACACATACACTTCTATCAAGTGAAACCCAAAAGCCTGTGAAGTCAGTCACAACATCTTGGATGTCTGCAGTGTCACATTTATATTTAACAGTTAAGCAGATGCTCTGATCTGAAGTGACTTGCAAATGACAACGCTACAACAAAAAAATGTAATCTTAACGAGAACCTATCTTGAGTTGTGCTGGAAAACAAAGTTGCAGAACTTCCTAGAATGATACATATTAATACAGAGATGTAAGGGTGACAAAGAAGCAGTGAAACAACAGATAATTCAGATTTTTTTTATTTGCCATGTTTTCACATTGTACTTTGCATTAATATTTTGAATTGATTCTTACCTATTTATCTATCCATCCATCCATCGCTGGGTATTGATACAGATTTCTTGACGCCATTAGATTAACATTCTATTTCAGTTTACTTTATAATGTCAGTTTTGTCAGTTTTACATTATTCTATCAAATATTGTATTGTGTATGAAATATTTTCACACATATACATTTATTAAAATATAAATATTCAACATTTGTAAATATTATATATAAAATAAATATATACAAATATTGTGCTAAAAATATAGCATACATTACAAAATATTAATAACTGGTTTATTATTTTCTTACAATTTCAACAAAATCTCATTTATTTTAGTCAGTATAATCATTTCATTTGACCATTTAAAAAGTTCATGTTCAATGCTATCTCATGACCAATTCGTACATATTTTACAAGATGGATAAATTCGTACGAATTTGTACAATCACACTCAAACAATTTTGTACGTTTTCTGTGAGGGGTAGGTTTAGGGGCGGGGTTAGGGGTGGTCATTCTTACGAATTCCTACTAATTTGCAACCTCATAAAATACGTAGGTTTTTTCACAAAACGTACAAATTCTTTCGAGCCAGGTTGTACGAATTAGCCACCTCGTAAAATATGTATAATCTACCATGTGATCGGGTTGTCATTTTCCGATCCCCTCCATCTTCTATTCTCTCTTTTGTTTCCTGTCTCCCCTCTCACTGTATCTGTTAACAAAATTGCAAAAATAACATCTAAAACAAATTGGTCGCTGGAGCACTGAAATACACAAACACGCTTCCAACAGCTCATCGCATTTTGCGGTTTGGATGAGACCGTGCTGTGGAAGATGCTTTGCACCCCCTCTGCGTTAGAGCCGTGCGGCGTGTGTCTTGCATCGAGATCATTAACGCTTGAGGGAATACAGTATGTGGCATCATACCATGACGCCAGCTACAGGTCCAATTATTCTCAAGAATTTTGAGATTACTGGCCTTTTTAAGCTCATACACACACACACAAACACCCTGAGGGAGCAGTAATTACAGGGTTCAGAGGTGGCATCATATGCACGGGCCAATCTGATTGCATTTACATTCCAAGTGCACGGCTCGCCGCTTAAGAGTGTGAGACTTAAAGGCCTCATGAACTACATGTCACACGACAGTCCACGCTCATTACCATACTGCCATGCGCTCTGTCTGACTTTGGTAAACAGTCCCAAAAGCGCCTTGCACAGTCTCCACACTTTGAATAATTGTGCTTTAAAAGGCCTGAGATTCAGCTGACAATAACACACTGAATGAGTAATTGAGTGCAGTGTTCTCTGAGCGAACGTGGAGGTACGTTTGTCTGATTTTCTGCATTAAAGGCTTTAAAAGAGTTACAGGCTCCATCGAGTCGCAGGAAATGGGCAACATTCGAGGCTGGTACATGGTGGGGATCATATAAGGGGAGGTGTCTGAATGAGCTCAGATACAAGTGGAAGCGTAAGGATTGCAATTCCATCGGGTGCAATTTCTCTCAGATGCAGGTCAATGAGCAGAGCTGTACAAATAAAAGTTTGTCAATGATTTTTGCTGAACTTGCTGACTTATTAAGAACAATTTTTCACCATATGCTCTGAAAAGACCAGCATAGACGGTCACCAGTAAGGCTGGGTATTGATACACAATTCTTAATGCCATTAGATTATCATTCTATTTAAATTTAGGTTATAATGTCAGTTTTGGCAGTTTTCCATCCATCCATCCATCTATTAAAGTTTCAAAGTTTGCTGTTCTATATAAAGACATAATTCCTCTGAATTTACATTCATGTAAATGCTCCTTCTTTAAAATATGAATTTGAATGTAAATTCAAATTCATTCATGTTCATTCAATTCTGAACGGTGCACAACATTGCATGAGTTGGCTATTTTGTTCTTATTAGATTAAAAACATGATACAATTTCTTTAGATCAACCTTTTTTGTTTAGAACTTAGTTGTTCTTGATTCAATCTATTAATCCATCCATCGCTTTTCTAGATAAATATGCATTTTAATTTAAACTCAAATTCAATCCTGAATGGTGCATAACACTGCTTGAGATGGCTATTTTGTTATTATTAGATTAAAAGCATAAATTAAACATTCTTAAGATCAACATATTTGCTTCTTGGTACTTTAAATGGTTTTCTAAAGAACTAGTGCAACTGAAAACAGGTTTTTTTCTATTGCATCATGCTGTAAACTAACTGGAATCTATATTTGCTGTATTTTCAGTATTGGGCAAGAAGGTATTGTAATATTAGCTACAATATCCAGGTGTGGTTCTGCTTAAGTGATTCCTGAAGATCCAACTGCAGGAGCCAAGCCATGTGAGAAGAATGGCGGTGAGAAAAAGCTTTCCATGCTGAAACGGTTGGGTGTGGCGATAGCATCAGATACACACAGACTGTGCGTGTCATTGACTATAACACATCCTGAAATGCTATTCCCCTTCCTCCCTCTCATCCATGATTCAGGCCAGGCCCAAAATCAGTGAGAGGAAGAAACCTGGAACTTCAAAAGAACCCACTGCGGGCACAAACGCACTGTATGGAAAAGAGCCCAGCGTTGACTCAACAATTCAAAGCTTAATGCTCCCACAACAGAGTCGGTTAATGTGCGCCCACTAATATTCCTACACACAGGAGATCACAAAACGCTCCTCATTAGGGACGATTTCAGAAGCAAATGGAACTTTATCAAAGAGCGATTGGAAAGATTGAGCTATAAACCAGGTCAGCTGGGGGCCAGTTTACACAACCTGAGAACAGCTGAGACTCTAGAATGGTCACTATGCAGATGCCCCCATAGAGGCTCAAACCATGAACCATCTGTCTCAGCTTGTGGACTGAATTTCCACAGAGGCAATACCAGACCAGGGGCTGGTTACACCAGCTGTGAACGTTAGAAATTTGCATAGTTATGGCATAAATAGGCTCTAAGATACAATTTATGTACTAGAAAATATTTTGTGTTGCACCACAAAACTTGAAATGTAACCCAGTCGATAAACAAAATATTTACAGAAGGAATAAATTTAGACTAATTGGAGTAGATTGATTTGCTTATGCACATGAGGTTTCAATCAATCAATCAATCAATCGGAATTTAAAAAAAAAATATATATATATACATATATATATATATATATATATATATATATATATATATATATATATATATATATATGTATATATATATATTTTTTTTTTTTACCTACAGTTCCTTAATTGAATTTGCATATTTAAATATACTAATTATTATTTCATAACTGTATTTTGTATTTGAATAGGGACATAATCCATTAATATTTTAAAATTATATTTCTATAGTATTAAATTATATTCTAAAAGTTTAAAATTTAGATGCATTCTAAATAAATATATTTATACAAATTCACATGCAGTTCCTTAACATCATTTAGGCCCCATATATTTAAATATATAGTTCTAAAAATGTTATACCATATTCAAGAGAAATATAATTAATTACCGGTTATCAAAATATATTTCTAAATATTTTGACATTTATGTGAGGTAACGATAAGGTTTTAAATATCAAAGAAAATTCCAAATAAATTCATTAATTTTAATTTAATTTTACATAAGGTTCCTTAATATGACTTACATATTTAAATATACTTCTTATTTTATTTCATAGCTATATATTTTATTTTAATAGAAACACTTTATTTACACTGACAGTTAACAATGAAACTTTCTACATTTATTTACCGATTTATAATTATATACATATACTGTATAATACAACCATGACCCTGGTGTGAACTTCACATCCCAGTCTCAGAAAAAGTCTTAAGAACACTGGTGCTACAGTACCCTACTGTATTTTCAAATAAGTCACACACAGTTGCACAGAATTAAGACACATCCAAGTCATGCAATTGGAGCTAAGCAGGAGGTACGGCAAGAAAGAAACTGCGCAGAATCTTTTATTTTGTTCTTGTAAGCAACCTCTAGCAGTCCCCTTATGTAATGCGACTTCAAAGAGCAACTACAGAAAAAGTGCAGATTAAAAAGGTTGGAATACATTGAGCGAAAAACTCGAGTGCCCCTGGAGTGACAATAAGCACATTTCAGATGAAACGTGAGCAACGACAGCGAATAGCGCCATTGCATCAATTACAGCCCTTCACCGGCACCCCTGAGTGCCCCCATCCTTGGCTCTTTTCATCTTCCTAAAACTTTCTCAAGAGGAAGATATTATAAGCATCATTAGCGTTTTTTTTTTCTTTTATTTCTTACACACATATGTTTCTGTTTATTCCTACACACTTAACAATCTGAATCTAGAGTTTTCCCTAATTACACAGCTTTTGTTTGACACTTTGCATGTTCATGTCACAGCCTTTGGCAACCCGGTGAAATCAAATGACAGCTGCCAAGCAACCAGACACTTTCTTTCAAGTTTAAACCGGTTGTTTTAGATGAAACCATGGAACCAAAGTGCATCCCTACTGTGCAACACCCATAAGTCTGGCAATGAATCCGTATCCTAGTGCAGTTACAGCTTCAGAGGCCATGACTCAACTGACTAGAAGCATAATGCCTGCTTCAGTGGGCTCAGAGAGACCATTTAAAACACGCACCATGGCTAAATACCTCGCTGGCACAGTCCTTGAACTTAGCATTCGGGGGTGTGTCGGTGTGTGTGAGTGCATTTGTCTGCATTCGTTGGCCACGCTTGAGTCCGAGGAGCTCTAATCACAAATGGATTTGTCCGAGCGTTGCGACTGAAGGATTAGCACGTTTAATCATAAAACGAACAGATTGGTTGAAAAGAGCAGAACACAGTGGAATAATGAATGTAGGTAGAGAAATTACACCATGCTTGGTTTAGCCAGCACACTTTATTATTATCTGATTAGCAATAATGAAAACTGTGCTCACATGCATTTTCACTCTGTCTTGCTCTTTATTTCTCGCTTTCATTTTCTACCAAATGTATTTTTCTTTTCAAATATTTAATATTTGCTGACTTCTGTGCTAGCGCTCCAAAATGGATGTAATATTTCACCTGCCGCTATGTATATCCACTTCTTCTCTGCGGACTCCATTACACTTCCCCAGGTGAGTTGAGACACAGCGAGTCATTAGACTCTGTGGGAAACTATGAGATACCTGTCTGACAGAACAAGCCATTTCCTTTGTGACTCCATATTCTGTTCTCTACTTTTTCCAGATGCTGTCGCAGAGGTACAATTAAGAACAGACTTGGTTTTGTTTCTGCATTCTTATACTGTAAATGCACAATTGAACTGCAGATATTTTGATATTTCCATTGGAAAATATGCTCCTCACACAATGTGTGTGAACCTTAATGGCTTCTGTTTCAGTTTTTAGTACATTATTTCAAAAAGTTCCATCACAGAACATTGGCACATTTTGCATCTAATACAATAACCTTTCACAGTAACCGAAACTGTTATTTATCAAAAGAGGCCATCAGTCAAATATAATATTGTTTCGTAATATCTTAATTGATAATGCCAACAAATAAACGGAAAGTGGACAGAGAGTTCAGATGCAAGCTATGCCAAACATAAAACAGGCTTTATCATATCTTAATTACTTTGGCAAAGGTTATGCATATTTTACAAGGTAATTTACTGTCACTCTTAAAACATGAAAAATTCATGCAAAGCAATCATCCTGATTGATGTGATGTATAAATTAAATTCACTTAATTACTAATTAAAATTGCAAGGGAAGCAAAAGATAACAATGCTGTTTTAAATATAGCAGCATTTGAAATGAAACTGACGTTACTTGTTACTTCATAAAAAATAAATAAATTAATAATAATGATATATCTCACAATTATCAGTTTGTTTGTTTTTTGCTGTTGTTTTGTGCAAAGCATGATTATTTGATGATTAAAAAGTGACGAATATAAAGACCAGTATTTATTTGACATAGAAATATTTTGTAACATTCTAAATCACGTTACTGTTTTCACTTTTCTTCTCAAATTAATATGCCCTTGATGAATAAAATTATTAATTACTTCAGAAGAAGAAGAATAAACTTCTTTTTCCATGTACCATACTTAATTTCTCTAAATGCCATGACCTGTTGAATTTCCCTGAAATATAATTCAGTAAATTCCACTTTCAACTCTGCTGTACTCACACTAGACTTATCACTTATCACAGCGGTGTCCGTATTATAAGAAAATACTTCCAGGTATCAGGAATATGTTTGGTCATGGGATGAGTGATAAGCTCACTTTTGATTTGAAGTTGAGCCACTCATGCGGACCACTAGAGCAGTCATCGGGGGAAACATCAAGCCCCTATGAGAAATTGGTATTCAGGCATTGAAACGGCCCGAGGCATTGCCCAAGGCAACAGTATGTCCGAAGAAGACAGCGGCCCCCATCCAGACCCAAGCTGACCCGACAGGGAGTAAGAGGAGTGAGTTTCACACCTGCCCTGTTTAACATGGCGAAGAGGATTCAAGAAGAATGAGTAAAGAAAAAGACACTTAATCAATAGTTCCTACCCTCTGTCTCCTACTTTTTGGGTGATTCGAATTTATGAACAACCAATGAGGGCTCAATGTGTCTGTTCATGAGAATGGGTTTCCTAAGTGCTGAGAGTAAGCATATTAACAGGTCATCGCTGAAATCTCAGGGAGTTTCCAAGGTCAGACCCTATGAATCAATCCGTCAGTCTGGATTTATCAAAAAAAAAAAAAAACTGCTATGTACCTCCAAACTTGAAATATCCTAAGCTGAACTTCTGTTCTTTGTCTAACTTTGTCAATGCTGGGAGAGGGTCAGAGGAGAAGTCGTCAACTATGGTTTAGATATATACGCAGTAAATGACAGAAAGAGTGCTTCACATCTGCCGTCAGGGGTTTTGGAGCGCTCGGAGAAACCGATAGCGCATCAACAACGAGGCATTCGGTTGAAGAGCATCATCAAATCACATCCACCTCTAATCAATGTGTCATTACCTTCACTTCAAACTCAGAATGACATTCAGTGCCAAGATTTTCCAGTTGTGTCGGATGATGAATACAATCCGCACTGAGTCCAGGTGAGTTACCGTCTCGACTCTGCCATACTCACTAATCAAACAGTCTTCCTTTTGAAATCTCAAGTGCGAAACATGTCATTTAACAGCATGCTAATAAAGCTTATCTATTGAAGTCAAATGATTTATGTAGTATTAGTATTATAAAATGTTTTATTGGAGTATTATGAAATGTTTTAAAATGTATTGTTTTCTTGAGTTACATACACATAGTCCTGCTCTTGGACAAAGCTCTGCAGATCGACAGGTCCTTGTTTGTTAACTGAATTAAAGATCGAGAAAGATTTGGTCTCATACACACTTATTATTAAAATGTACTTTACATGAAGAAACAAGTATTGTAGTTCATTTTAAGAACTGTCTTGCATGAAGGTTCTTTGGGGAACAAAAAGTGGTTCTTCCCCTGCACTTCTGCAAAAACCTCCTTTTGAAACTTTTATTTCTAAGAGCGTATCTGAGTCCAAAAAAAACATAAGACATAATATGTGTCTTGATGTTTGGGTATAGTCCAACACCTTGTACTAACCAGGCATGGTGCAACTACTAAAAGCTGTTAATCAGACCTTTTGTCTTATACTACTGAGGCATTTACTGATAATTTTCACCTTTGATGTGGCTCTTAAATGTCATGATGTTCCGTTTTGAAACATAATTTGATTGGGATGATGATTGTCAGCGAACACCAGTGAAATTTCACTGTATTCTATCATTAGATGTTAAATTTCAGTTTGTACACAAATATGTCTACTTCACTACAAATTCAAACATACTACTCATTTTGCCCCCTATATAAATCCAGTAGGCGAAAAACACTATATGAAATGAGCATTATGTTTGAAAAATAAAAAATAACCGGATGACGTCCAGAGAGTGCACGTCCAATGGACACTTTACTATGCCATGGGGCCATGGGAAAGACATTGTGAATGGCAGTGAAGGCAATGGCAACATGATGAATTTAGTACGTCCAGATTTCATTCATATTACACACATTCATACAATATAGAACATACTTTTTAATATTGCAAAGTTCATCAAATGTAGTACCTACTCAGATGGTATGAGTATAATAGCCAAATAGTCACTATGAAGTGTTTCTGTATTGCAAGAATAGGAAAATAATTTTTCCTTTGTTTTAAACATTGCATGGAGAAAGTAAGAAAGCTTTGGAATGCCATAAGGATGCATAAATAGGGTTAACTGAATTTAAATTGTGAGGTGAACTACATCCTTAAGGCTGCTAAACACTTATTTATGTATTCTTCACAATGAACGTCAAAATAAAGCCCTTACAGTTCTGCTTAGGCAGTATATTTCCACTTTATCTTGGATGGGGGCTTCTGCATTTCATCAGTTGGGAGTTTCTAAATGGATTTTTCATTAAAACCTTGGCAAGATTCAAAGAGCTTCATAAGAGATGAGGTGGGAATCTGTTTTAATGAATCTGTGTTTAGGTGAGAGTCCCAGACCCCAGAAACACTCCTGGAAAACCTGTGAGGATTGAGACAATTAACTTGGATCAACCGATGCCACAGATCATTATAAAACACGAGCATTAGATGCTGTGAAGAAGGTTAGTATAACACACACATTCACTGTCTCTGCTCCTCTCACTCCGTTTTCCTTCCACACACACATACACAAACTGGTAGCCTAATCCTCCCAATGTGTAAGTTATCACTCTGCTGTAAATGTCAGGTTAGACAGCATACACTCATGAATGATGGATATATGGCATGTCCTAGTTTGCCACGGTTTCCTCCCTAGGCAGCATTACAGAACAGCCTATTTCCCAATCCAGGGCTTAGTGTTTGCAGCTATCACGCATTCCCAACACTCCCACCTGTGCTTGCATAACAACTACCTAAGCAGCCCAGCTACGCTTGGAGAAAACCAGCAACCGGAGAGAAAGTTTCAGTAATACATTTCAGCAGCGCTGCCTTACAGCAGGGACAATATCTTGAAGAAAATATTAGAAAATATTACATTTTTTATGCACCTGTGTAGATATTTCCATTTGAGCCAGCATCGCCCACCCAGCAAATGTATTTTTTCCCCCCATGTACGAGATTTGAGTATATTGCTTCTATCTTTTTCCAGGCAGAATTAACGGAAGCGACTGCTCGTGCAAGCTTCTGTTGCTCGCCTGCTGTCTGCAAAATTTCTACGAAAACAATTTTCCCCGCTTGAGGCCATCAGCTGAGAAGAGAGGCAAATTACCACAAGTGGCCAGTTAAAACGCCTTGCACTCTGCATGCAGAGAAACTCAATGAACTACTTTCTGTCTTTTCAGTGGCATAAAGCCACGCCAGACGGGGGGCATGTGTCTTCAAAATTAGGAAAAAATCAAATTGTCAATATTGCCATTAAGGTAGTGAACAAAACCGTCCTTTTTCGTACGTGTTAATATGGGCTCTGTGCTCCTCATTCACTCACATTGTGAATCTTTTATGCGTCTAGATATATCAAAAGTTTAGTTGCATGCCTAAATGCACTTTTTGCAAGTCCTTATTAAAAATAATGAATCATCCCATCATAAAATCTCACATTAAGAGTCTGTCAGCACTGATAATGCACATCTGATGAACATGCACCTTATAAAAACACTTTTCCAAGATGCCACCGGTGAGCTCATTTTAACGGAGCTCCCTCATTATGTGCAGTCATAAAACAGGCAAGGAGTTCATTAATTTTGATAATTAATCTACAGTCTCATTAATTGGCTAATTTCGCGGCCATGTCGTGTATAATTACCTGTGGTATGCACAGATGCTGCATGTGGTATGGACTTCAATACACTTCCAAACACAGGTAATTATTATTATTAATTATTATTAATTATTATTAGTGACTGCAAATAGAGGTACAAGATTGTGTCCTGGTCCTGGATAAATCCAGTATTACACATTTTGGAGGTCTAACTGATTTATATCGTAAGCTCATTACTAAAGGCTCCAAGACCTGAAATGGGTGTGTCAGATAAGGGAAACATCCAAAATGTGCAGTTCTGGGGTAGGTTCTTCAGGATTGACAAGAAGTGTCTCCATAAGAAACAGATAAAAGAGAGCGGGCATAGAGCTGGCTGGCACATATCTCACATATAGGGGAAGATGGAGCAAGATGCACGTATTTTGTGAATTAAGAACAGAATAGGCAATTCTTTACTGTTAAATGATGATGTACATGCTTGATTCATCTGTTATGATTTATAATTAAACACAAGCTGTTGTTGCTTTATGTTCCTTTTAAACTGTAATTAAGCCAAATGAAATGACTAAGTCAAGGTTAAATGTTACACGCACTCAGGCTCACTCTGCGTTTCTAAGGGTCTTTGAAGACAGTTCATTTCCAGCCTTTACACAGCAACTTAAAGAAGCGCTCTTTACCTTGTGCTGACGCCAGATGTAGGAGCACCGACAGCAACATTACAATCCAACAGGGTCTCTTTCTGGCTTTACCCGAATTCCCAAACATTGCCAGAGAGGCAGATGGAGAGATACTGAACGCCTTTGTCCGACACGCAGGGTACATGTTGCTCCTCCACAGTTCAGCCACAGTTGTACGCGTAATGTTCTGGAGTGTCTCTGGCGCGTCTTGTGCGAGGTCTTGCGCGACTCAAGAGACTAATCCTTCACATTTATATCTTAAACTTCAATACTGTTAAACTCCTCTGTAGGTGTGAGTTTGTGAACAGTATGTTAAAACTTCAGTTTTAACAGTCAACGACTTCAAAGCACAGCAGACTGATAACAGACGTTTGTCCTTTCACGTTTGTCTCTACTCTCATGCATTCACTTAATAAACGTTTGATCAATAAAGTATATTCCCAATCCTGAGCGCAAACGCCTCTAGTTCACGAACTGTTGATAACAGTCCCCAGGATACGATTAGAGGGGTAATAATTCGCTCATAATCAATGACGCTGTGCTATTCTCATTCCAGCAAACCAAAGTTAGTTCTGTTCCTGGCGCGTTGCTATTTGTTATCCCCAAGACGAGTCTTTTGCGGTGAAGAACCTCCCGTTCACTGAGTCCGCCCAGATGCAGAATAAGGTTCGTTCGGTTTAAGTAACTTTCCAAGTCCCGTTTCAGTTTGCCACGGTGCCGTTTGTTCCAATCGAAGCATGCTGTGCGTAAAGCTCCGCTGTGTACGAGGGTGCGAAACAGGATTCGTGAGAGATCAAACTGTCATCGCTGAATGCCGCCCAGGAACCGGCCCGTTGCGCTGAAGATCTCCAGCATCATATGAGCAGCGGATCGGAGAGAGCGGTGCGCGCGGAGGGGGCTGACGCACGGTGCCACCGCGCGGCAAGCTCCAATAAGACACGCAGCGAGACAGACGGGCACTCGCTGCTGAATGCACTGGAATGAAGAGCCCGATAGTTATTCTGGACGGATGAACGGTCGCAACGACCTTTCAATAATGTCTCCATCACTTTATGGAACAGCGATAGTGGCTAAACTAGCATGTCTCTGTCTGTTGTTTGTGTGCGTGTGTTTGCGGAGCTGAAAAGTGATGGGTATTGATATTCTATCAGTCTTTTGTTTCTTTATTTTTCCCAGCACTCTATTCACATCAGTCCTTCCATAACAATACGAATTGTGATAATTGTAAATTGATATTTAATAATAAAAAAAAAGTGTATTGTGGCATTGCTTCTTGTTATTAATCTTTTGTGTTTGTATTTTTCCTAAATTATTTTCCTAATTTGGGGACAGTATGATCTGCTAAATTAATAATACAGAAATGCTCAAATTGAAGTGCACTACTATTATTAGTAAATTGCATTACAGACATAAAAGAACCAATTAATCTAATACAGAACAGGATGATGTACAAAAGACATCCAGCTTGATTATTTATTATTAATTATTTATCTTTCCCCCATTGGCAAAATAAATGAACATATACAAAATATATGCATATTATTTACATTTTTTAAAGAGATGTTCACTTTTAACTTTTTAATTATATTTTGTAATGGAAAATAACTGTTTAAAAAAGCCTGATTAAAACTAATATGAACACTGATTAAGAAAATATTTGTTTGCAGTGTGGTTTCAGAAGAACGAAGAACCTGATCATATTTCTCAGGGTAGAAAACAAAAGAGAAAACTAGAGAAAAACTAAATAGTCTTTAAAAGAGAATGTAAAGAAGTGATTTATACATCAGTCAAAGTAATCATTTGGGATACACTGAGATCAGGTCTGAGTCTTACACTTTTGATCCAGTGAAGAAATACAAAGAGGCTGCATACAGCAGAACACACCTACACATGCTCCGGGTTAGTATGCATGCACACACGCATGCACAAATGTAAACACATGCACATCTATATGTAGGGATTTGCTGTAGGATTGGTAGCACTTCACCAGAGTGGAGGTCAGATCGCAGAAGAAGCCAACATCAGACTACTTTACAGGTCTGATTTCTCCTGAGAAGCCTGTTCGCCCACACACACAACACACATACAAACATACTTCAAAGACTATTGATCTTCTCTGGCCTGTGGGAAAAACAACTTCCACATAAAGCAGCGCTCCTTTGGGTTAATCATATATGTCAGAGGGCCAAGGCTAATTTGTGAATAAACCTGTAAAACACCTTTATGGCCAGGTAGGGAGGTCTGGAAGTGGACTCAACACGTGAGCGCATGTGACAATCTGGTACTGGATCTGGGTTTTTAGATACCGGTGCTCTTGCACACTAGTGGTGAATCGGGGCTTCTAAACAAAAACAAAAAAAGAGCATGACTATTTGATCTTGACAATCACAGCATGATATGAAAACAATGCTTCCCTCCACCACACCAACTGCATCTTTATTTCAATAACAAATTAGGTCTGTGAAAGGGAAAACAGAGACTTACTGTATGCTTGAGCTCTATATTTGTGCACATCAAGCCATGCCAGATTTGGATGTGGTTTGGATTCACCTCATGGCCTCATTTGTTTGTTTGTTTATGTATTTATTTAAAATAATTAATTAATTACTATATAAATTATATATATATATATATACACTACTTTACATTGTAGCAAAGTGTCATTTCTTCAGTATTTTCACATGAAAATATATAATTAAATATTTACAAAAATGTGAGGAGCGAAATATTACGCTTCCCTTCACGTCGAAAAGTGACGCTAAAGGGGTACCTTGAGCATCAAAAAGCGACGCCAAAACCAAAGCGTCAATATGTGACGACTTGGGATGAGACCGGGTTGGCTCCCCGGGCGCCACAGCATAAATGGCTGCCCACTGCTCCGGGTGTGTGTTCACGGTGTGTGTGTGTTCACTGCTGTGTGTGTGCACTTTGGATGGGTTAAATGCAGAGCACGAATTCTGAGTATGGGTCACCATACTTGGCAGTATGTCATTTCACTTCACTTATATGTTGTTGTATACAGCCTACACAGTCAACGTCCTACATACCAACTGAAATACAACTTCATAAGTGGCTGATATGAAATGCTCTTTTAGGCAGCAGTTCTCATGAGAATTGCACAAGAAACTCAACTCAAAATATCTATTGATTTCAATAAAGTGTGATGTTAGCATGATCCTAACCTTATGACATGATCCTCTTATAAGCATAAAGATATGTAGCACACACTTTTATTGTGTAAAAAAAAAAAAATCCACATTTATCGCTATTCACTATTTTTCAATCTTGAAAGAATTATACATATAATTGATTTTTTTTCACTGAACTTGTCGCAATGCATTATAGGATTTGCTTCAATGAGGTGAGCAAGCCTATACTATTCTCACTTTATCAAGTGAAACAGACTAATGTAAGAGAAGTATTGCTTTAGAATTCACCTCTATATGGGATCTCACACTGAATGGAACCTTCATGAAATATGACTGGCAGCAGAGGGAAACAGAGAGAGAGGGAGCTGTGGTCTGGAACGCTGCTACTTTTGGAGAGACTGCCAGAGCATTCACTATTACAGGGACATGCAGTGCTGCAGGTTATGGGCTTGAATTAGCAGATTGTGAAATAACCTGCATTAAACAGGTTTAGTTTGTCTTTCACTCATAAAAATGCTATTACTGAAAGATCTAACAAATTAGAGTTAAACTAAATTGTGATGAATGACGACACTGTCTTCTGTACAGCTGCTTTATCGTGGAATAGAATTCCATAAATTATCATAAATTATGAATTTTGCAAGAATCTTATTGACATTGAATAAACATTGAATTGACTTACGGGTGAAATGACACTGTTGTCTTCCGTAGAGCTGTTATAGCTGAATAAAGTTTGTTTCAGAATTAAGTTTGCATTACTGCTTCTGTTACTTGACTAGAGTGGCAGATCATACAAGACGGGTGTTATGTGGCTGTCAGGGTAGTAATATATGATTTCTATATTAGGCATTTAGTGTGTTTTAGCACTGAAATATGGTTGCTTGGGGTACTGGGGCATTTGTAGATTATTTTTAACTGCCACAAGTCTAAAGTCTAAGTCTCTATGACTTTCTGCAGTCGATGCTGCATGTCTCAGGTCCCTCCTTCAATGCCAGCCTGTTGAATAAACCGCCAGATGAAAATACAGTAGTCAACATTTGAAGTGGAATCAAGAAGTTTATCAAAGTTGTCCTAAGACAAGAACGCATTTTGGTTTTAGGTTTTAGGACAACTTTGATGAAGGTTTTGATCCACTTCAAATGTTGACTAGTATAGAACTGGAGTCATGTGACGGCACCCATTCACTGCAGAGGATAAATTGGTGAGCAAGTGATGTAATGCAAAATTTCTCTAAATCTGCTCCTATGAAAAAACAAACAGTCTACATTTTGGAGTAAATATTCAGCAAATTTTTGGAGCATGAAGATGCCGGCATTTTAAACTTGTTCGTTTACATTAGCCTACTTTAAAGTTACTGTTAGTTATAAGGTAAAACAATGTAAATAACTTGACCAACTATACATAATTAAAAGGGCTTCATCTGTTTTACGATAAAATCTCTTAGTGACAGTATTTTCTTAATTATGAAAATCAAAAATGCACTTTTTTTATGAAATAAGACTTTACATTTAATATGAAATATGAGCCTCAACCGCATCCACTGAGAACAAACTCCAGTACAGCCATCATGAAAGCGCTTCACTAAACAATGTATTAATGTATTCTCAAATATCGATGGATTCTCATATGCTTACCTCAAACTTCTTTAGAGAAACTTTTACCTAAAACTAGGCGACGTGAGCCCAGCGGAGTGCTAAACACTCATGTAATGTATATTTCATTCATTCATAAACAAAGCCGGAGGGAATCCTCATACAATTCCATAAGTGAGACTCATAGAAGTGATAAATCATATGACGTTCCAGGAAATCCCTTATATGGGTAAAAAAAAAAAAAAAAAAAAAAAAAAAAACATGAGCCTACAGGGAAGAGGCCTTTTTTAATGTATCTCAATGGAGGAGAAACTTCACTTCACTGAATCAAGTGTTTTGTGGGAAAACAGCTTATTTAATTAATCACCAGCCAATCGGGTAATCTTCAACGTGTTTGCTATTAAATATTATTTTTGGATTGATCTATTTTTACTTTTTATACCTTAAAAATGCTGTTTTATAAGAGAAGTCACGGACAATTGTGCGACAGGTAGGATTAAGTTTACGGCACTTCTCATTTATTTCTATGGTATCCGTGAACAGTGATTTACCGTCGCACAAATCTGGCAGAAATTCAGTTATGTCAAGACTGTAATGTGATTGGTTATCAAGGCACATGCGATCCAAGTTGGCCATTATGCTTTCTCCAATGATAGAGACATGGACCCTAGTATCTCCCAATAATAAGGCCATGTCTGGATAAAGGCATCCAGTTATTGCTTTAGCTGAATAAAATGCACATAGAAAAGTATTGTAAGATGAAACGTGAAAGCAATAAACACATGATCGCAACAATTCTTCTGTATCTGTATATAGTTCAAATATATCAAGCAAAATTAGCAATAGTAATGTGTACTTTAGCCAGCTCTACTAATAAAAAGCGAACAAAATAACCTAACTTTTATAAAAAAAAAAACAATATAAGAATATATCCATTGACAAATGGTATGATATTCATGTTCACATTTACTTTGCTTTTAATGTCTTAGCAGAAACTTATTGACACGCTGTGCCGGCCTCTCTAGATCGTCTTTGGATGCTGAGATTTGTTAAGTTAAAGGAGATCTATTTTTTATCAAACTGTATTTCTCCACCTCACCTTTGGTATTCAGTGCTGAGACACAGCAGGTATGAATGAAGAGAGATTCGTGTGGTGAGGATTCCTGCACAGCTGCTGGAGTCTTACAGGGTTTTCAGGTGTGTTGGACTGACAGGTACTAGAGCTCTAAATAATGCAGGTGACAGTGACTGTGAAGGAGATACACAGAAAAGGAGGAAGCTAGAGAGAGGGAATGTTACCTTAATGCATTGCATTATTATGATACTTCCTAATAAAATTTACTTTTATATTTAATCGTTAAGCAGATGCTTTCATCCAAGGCGACTTGCAAATGAGGAAAAACAGAAACAATTTATCATACGTGAGTCAACAATATTACCAGTACTGCAATAATGAACAACAGTAGGGCTTCAGAAGTAAAAATCCCATTAATTTTCTCTTTTTTTCAATAATAAGATGCTAACATTACATAGACAGAAAAATGCACCAGGAGCTCAGAAAATGATGATATTTGCTTTTATAAATGCCTTACATTAGTAGAATTTTGATTGTGTTGAAATAAATAAATAAATCATTAAAAATTTCCCTTATAATAATAATAATAATTCTCCAATTAAATATTTAACAGCTGAGCATAAGTAGAACATATTTATGCAATAAATACAATTCTACAACGATGTTAATTTCTTTAACTGTTCCAGGTTTATAATTCACAAAAATAAAAATTAATGAATGAATGAATGAAAAAAAAGGAAATAGAACAAACATTTTTTTTTTATAATAAATTACTTAGTTAATTGGGTGCAATGTCAGATTTAATTAAATCGTGTCTTTCATAATGCCAATGAGGTGAGTTGTTCATTCAATAATTCTTGTTCTTATTTTCTTTTCTGGTTTAAATCATAGTTTGTAAACTTGTAATTAATCTTAGATCGAGTTGGTTTGATTCAAAGGATTTTTTTTTTTTTGTAATCCCTGTGGAGAAATTGAATAGAAATTCCAGAACCAAGCCTGATAGACACTGGATGGTAACTAGACCTTATATGTTGTACAATTTGTGTGTTATATCATCCATTTCATTTTCCCATTTTCAGGGCTTTCTTGGTTAAAAAAAAGGTACTATAACTGAACAGTCTGGCAAATAAAGTTTCTTTAAAGTAAACTGAACTCAGAAGAAAAGAGCAGAAGTAAACGCATCAGCAAGTTTCTGATGCCAGAGCCAGTGTCATCATGCTGTCACACTCTTGGAAGAGTAAACAAAATGAGAAAGGAAAAGAAAAGATGAGAGAGGGGAGAAGAGAGAGCCCTCATATCCCAGCAGGTACACACAGTGACATTAATAGGCTGAAAGACAGGCTAATTAATGTAAGAGGCTTTAATCGTGGCCATTATGACAGATGGAGACAGGCTGAAAAGCCAGTGGATTTCACAAGAAGAAAATTTAGTTTTCAAATGAGACTATAAAAAGGAAAGGGAAGTGGTGTGTGGCCAAGTATGGTGACCCATACTTGGAATTTGTGCTCTGCATTTAACCCATCCAAGTGTACACACAGTATTGAACATACACCCGGAGCAGTGGGCAGCCAATGCTGCGGCGCCCGGGGAGCAGTTGGGGGTTTGGTGCCTTGCTCAAG
This sequence comes from Barbus barbus, assembly GCF_936440315.1. Classification (NCBI taxonomy): domain Eukaryota; kingdom Metazoa; phylum Chordata; class Actinopteri; order Cypriniformes; family Cyprinidae; genus Barbus; species Barbus barbus. The sequence goes on from NC_136716.1 coordinate 22,649,094, forward strand.
GGTTTCACCTCAGTCTTGGTTTTGAGGGTGGAGAGAGTGTTGGTTATTCACTCCCCCATCTACAATCCCTGCCGGACCTGAGACTCAAACCCACGACCTTCGGGCTACAAGTCCAACTCTCTATCCATTAGGCCACGACTGCCCCAATAAGAAACATTAGAAGGAGGAAAACAGTTGTTTTTAGAATCAGGATGGGGTGAATATTAGTTTGAGATTTCTTTCAAAATAATTAAAAGTACGACTCAAGCCAAGGTCTCAAGCAGGTAAATTCAATGTGCATGTAAGTCATACATTCTTTAATTTTTCTCACTCACTCTAAAACATTTATATAATGCATACTTTATGCAAACGGAAAAACGTGGGTTGTCGGTGTATGTCAAAACTCACTGAACGGATCAAGGACAAACAATAAGTGGTGTGTCAGTACATCCGAAACTCAAGTGTTGCACATATACTTTCTATTTCTCAGTATCTATCTCTGAGAAAAAATAAATAAAAATGTGTGTGAAAATGGAACGCAAGTCGTGACAGTCTGACACTCTTACACCTTGGTGGCATCACCCTATTGAGCACAGAGTCTAAGAGTGAGAGGTTATGGTTAGGCCAGAAAGTTTCAAGATAAAAGGAAGCCAGACTTTGGCTGTGTTCAAGCGTTATTGTGGTTTTCCAGGCCACTGCCACTGCACAAAACTCATCTTTCATTTCACAGAGAGCAAGGAACTCCAGGTAGAGATGGAATTGAATTGAATCTTTTGATGATTCAGTTGAACTAATTCGCAAACCACTTGTAAATGGATTCACAAATGCACAACAATTGACCAAAACATTGCATAAAAAATATTATTTATGACTATAAATGCATTTTGAAGAAACAATTCACCCCAAAAATGAAAATTTGCTAAAAAAAAAAGTATTCACCCTCATTCAATTAATTCCAAATGTAAATGAGTTTGTTTCTTCCTCATTTGGAGAAATTTAGCATTACATCACTTGCTCACCAATGGATCCTCTGAAGTGAATGGGTGCCATAAGAAGAGACACCAAACAGCTGATAAAAACTTCACAATAATCCACACAACTCCAGACCATCAATTAAACTCTTGTGAAGTGAAAAGCCGCATGTTTGTAAAAAATAAATCCATCATTAAGGCATTTTAACTTTAAACCATTGCTTTTGAACAAAATACATACATGGAGTCCATATCCATAATAACACTTTTCTCCAGTGAAAAGTTCATCCCCTGTTGTCCTCTCACACCAAAGTCATAGTTGACATATTTGTTTAGAACTGTTTTTTCTTGTAAACAGTATTTGACCTTGGAATTTTTCTCTCCTGATTCAGACTAGAAAATGTTTTCACTGGAGAAAGCAATATTATGGATAGAGGACTCATATTTTAGTCTGAATCAATAGGGCCTTTTGCACGGCTTTAGTTCCAGAACTAAAAGTAAAGTACTAAAGTACTGGGACGATTTTGCATCAACTATTTCCCAGTACCATTTAAAGGGTTGCATTCGCACCATCAGTGGGTACTAAGAAGTGACATAAGCCGGTCGACAGCGACGTCATTTGTATGCAGCGTTCAACAACGTAAACAAAGAAGAACAACGTTAACAAAAGGAGGATTGAGGATGCTGTGATCGGAGCTGTGGGTTTGTTGTGTCTGGCGGGTTTCACAATAATGGACATGGAATTTCAACGTATACGTCAAGCGACTGAAAGAACTGAAAGGAGTACTATAGAATCTGTAATACATTTGATTGCTGAAATACATTTCATTGAGGCTGATAGAAGCACAAAACGCCGTAGACAAAGTCTTCATATAAATGCTGTTTATAAATGCTCTCAGTATGATACAATGTTTACACAGTATATGTTTACACAGTGTTTTAAATCATGGAGGGTGAGGGCATTTTCGTACACGTTTAGCCAATCAGCGTACACTTACATCACAGATAGTTCCCTTATCAAAAGCTACTCTCGATGCTGCGCTTAAAGCGCTATTTGGAACATTCTTTATTCGACCGGTTGTTGAAGCATGTGTGTCAAACACGCCAAACTTTGGCTTATATAACCTCGGTTAGGTGACGTCACTTGATTACGAACACCTGGAGGTTATAAATACATGTGACACAGAAACATCCTCAGGTATTTTGTCTTCAAGGCCCGCATTGTGTGTGTGTGTGTGTAAGCACGCTTAAAGTGAAAAGAAAAAGAAAAAAAGTAAAGCAGGAAGCGAGTAGATAGAAAAAAATACTTACTATGGCAGATCAGGAGAGGAGATGTTTACCTCTTTGTCAGAGACAGCTCTCTGACGAAGATCTCCATGCTTTCTGCTTTGAGTGTTTGGGTTAAGAGCACGCGATCCTCGGGCTCGAGGGCGAGTGTGAGCACTGCAATCTCCTTTCGATCAAAGTGCTTCACACGCGGCTCGCCTTCTTTAGAAGCTCGTGGGGATCATGAAGCCCTTGTGTCCGTTTCTCAAGTACGCTCTGGTGTTTCTTCTGAACGGGCAGAGGAGACTTCATCTCTTGCTTCTGCGGAGGTGGAAAGTGCCACCTCAGAGCGCTCCTCTCGTGATGAAAAAGCTTATGAGGAGTTACTCTAGGTGGTTACTCGGGCAGTCGAACGATTACCTTCTAGACTGGCTGCAGGAGCAAGAGACCCCCAAACGCTCAAAGTTAGATGACAGATATCTGTCGGGAGGCCGGGGGTAGGGGCCTCAGTGACGGTCTCTCCCCTTCTTTGGTGATCTCCATGATGAGGTAACTCGTTCATGGAACAAACCGTATTCGTCCCGTGTTTTTGTGCCATCGACGTCAATCTACTCGACTATCGTTGATGCAAAGGCATGGGGCTATATGATGATGCCCCAGATTGAAGAGACGCTCGCGGGCTATCTCTCTCCTGGGAGCTCATCATCACTAAAGAAGTCAACTCTCCCCACCAAGCCATGCAGAGTAACATCTTCACTGGTGGGGAAAGCCTTTCAAGCAGCGGGTCAGGCTGGTGCAGCTTTGCACACTATGGCGGTTTTGCAGGCATACCAGGCTGACCTGCTGAAAGATTTGAGCACAGGCGGGTCAGTTGATGAAGAGGCATTTTTAGAACTTCGCCGGGCCACAGATTTGTCTCTCCGTGCGACCAAGCAGATGGTCCGTTGGCCACCCGGTCCCGACCAGGTACGGTTCCTTTGAGGCGTGAAGCACAAAAAGAGTGTGGCGAGCCGAGCACCCCCTCGTAGAGACTGGGGTGCAGCTCGCCTGAGGAGCATCATCTCCAAGAAAAAGACCTGAGTCTTGCGCATCCAGGACTGTGGGGGTGTGCCCCCCCGGGAGGGGCCCGAAAAGTTCCAACAAAGAATAAAGACTCCTTTCTGGCAACCTCAGGAGGCCGTTGTTATATCTCTGTCGCCACTGGTATTTCGGGGAGCAGCGGCCTCCAGCGAAATGTTACGTGCTTCCTGCCACGTTTCAGGACACCGCACATCTAACATCCCCCCCATCAAAGCAAAGTGTCAAAACTAGTGCCCCTTTCAGAGAAGCTGGCAGCATGGAAGCTACTGCCAAATATATCTCCGTGGGTAAAAAGGACTGTAGAGAAAGGCTACAGGATTCAGTTTGCATATCGGCCTACGCATTTCAACGGCGTTGTCTCCACTTCCGTGAAACCGGAATGAGTGTATTTGTTGAAACAGGAATTACAAGCTCTGCTGGACAAAGGGGCTATAGAACATGTTCCCCTGCCAGACAGAGTGTCAGGCTTTTACAGCCGGTATTTTCTGGTTCCCAAGAAAGATGGGGGGTTGGGTCCAATTTTAGATCTTCGCGGGTTGAACCGCTACCTCAGAACTTAGAAGTTCAAAATGTTGACAATCAAGATGATTGTGTCTCAGCTCCAATCGGGGGATTGGTTCGTGACAATCGATCTCAAGGACGCATATTTTCAGGTAGAAATATTGCTACAAAGCAGGAAGTTCCTGAGGTTCGCTTTGGGGGCGAAGCTTACCAGTATCGGGTTCTTCCATTCGGCCTAGCTTTGTCACCCCGCATGTACACGAAATGCATGGTTGCAGCACTGGCTCCTCTGCAACTCCAGGGCATCAGCATTTTAAATTACATAGATGACTGGTTGATTCTGGCACAGTCACAAGAGCTTGCGCTTCGACATCGAGATGTCATCCTAGCTCATCTCGAATCTCTGGGGTTGAGACTCAACGCCAAGAAAAGCATTCTCTCTCCTGATCAGAGGACAAAGTATTTGGGGGTTGTATGGGATTTGATCACGATGCAGGCACAGCTGTCTCCTGCATGCGTTGAATCCATTCTAAATCCCCTTAAAGAACATCAAGCTAGGCCAGAGAATTACTGTTCATTACCTTCAGAGGGTTCTAGGTCTCATGGCAGCTGCATCCACGGTGATACCCTTGGGCCTCCTGCACATAAGATCATTTCAGTTGTGGCCCAGAGCCAGAGGATTTCATCCAAGGGCCAATCCCCAGAGGCAAATAAGGGTTACGCGCCAGGGGCTTCGTACCCTTTCTATGTGGTTCAGACCCCGGTTTCTGACTTTGGGTCCCACTCTAGGTCCGTGTTGTCGTCGCAAGATGCTAACGACAGACGCTTCCCTCACGGGCTGTGGTGCGGTCTTGGCTGGCCGTCCAGCCCAAGGGATCTGGAGAGGCCATCTTCTCGAATGCCACATCAGTTGCCTCGAAATGATGGCTCTATTTCGGGCCCTGAAATACTTCCTCCAGCAGTTGAGAGGCTACCATGTCCTAGTGCGGGTGGACAACACGGCGTTAGTCTCTTACATAAATCACCAGGGCGGACTGCGTTCGTGCCGCCTGAACAGGCTAGCGCAGCAGGTTCTGCTTTGGGCACAGGACAAGTTCCTGTCCCTCAGGGCGATTTACATCCCCGGGCATATGAATGTGGGAGCAGACTTGCTGTCCAGACAAGCTGTGACACATGGGGAATGGAAACTCCAACCCGAAGTAGTCAGTCAAATCTGGGAGAGATTTTACGAAGTGGAGGTGGACCTGTTTGCTTCACAGGAGACAGCACAATGTCCCCTCTACTTCTCTCTGACTCCTCACTCCATACGTGGCCCAGACGGGGTTTTGACGCATTTCCCCCGATCGCTCCCGGGAGTCCTGGCCAGGGTCCATCAACAGGGGTCTCGCCTCTTACTGATCTCCCCGTTGGCCGACCAGAATATGGTTCTCAGATCTAATAGCCCTCCTTGACGACTCGCAGTGGGCGATTCCGGTCAGGAGAGATCTCCTATCTCAGGCACAGGGGACAGTATTTCATCCCCGGCCCGAGCTCTGGAACCTTCATGTCTGGCCCCTGAGGGGAACCAACTGAGAGATGCAGGGCTTACGCCCGACGTAGTAGAGACTATTCTAAGCGCTAGGGCTCCCTCCACTAGAAGGAGTTATGCTTTCAAATGGGCCCGGTGACGTTTTGCTTGACTCCAAAAGAGTTTATTAGGTCAGTAAACGCAAGTCCTAACGCATCATTTGTATTATCAATGTGAATGTTAAAATCTCCGACAATTAGCACTTTATCAACATTAACCGATAGATCTGAGAGGAAATCTGCAAATTATTTTAGGAAATCTGTATATGGCTCTGGTGGTCTATACACAGTAGCCAGAGCAAAAGATAGGAGAGATTTCTTTTGCATATCTGACAGTGTAACATTAAGCAGAAGTATTTTGAATGAGTTAAACCTCCTGTATCCTGTTTTCTGAGTAACATTGAGAATATCACTATATATTGTTGCAACACTGCCGCCACGACCAGTCTGACTGGCCTCATGTTTATAACAGTAGCTTGGTGGAGTAGACTCATTTAGACCAATATATTAATTTGGTTTAAGCCAGGTTTCAGTCAGGCAGAGTACTTCAAAATTATTATCTGTGATCATTTTATTTACAATAACTGCTTTGGGTGCGAGTGATCTAATGTTTAGGAGCCCAAGCTTTAAAATTTTTTTTTTTTTTTTTTTTGCGTTTTTCTGGTTTAATCACGATCAGATTTTTTTCTAGATCCTGCATTAAATTTAGATTTTGACCTCGCTGTTCGGGGAACAGACACAGTCTGTATAGATTGGACAATGCAAGTACTTCTATCTTTTAAGTGAGTAGAACAAAAGTCATCATAGCAGTTATTTGAGAATTGGCTTACTAGTCAGATGGAGCGTAGCGTCCTGGAGATGTTGTCCGACAGGAGTTCCGCTCCGACTCTGCTGGGGTGCAGGCCATCAGCACAGAAAAGCCTAGGACGCTCCCAGAAAAGATTCCAATTATTAACAAAGAGCAGTTTCTGTTCTTTACACCATGACAATAACCATTCGTTTAAAGCAAAAAGTCTAGTAAACCTTTTGTGTCCTCGTCGATACGTGGGAAGCGGTCCTGACACAATGATCGTCGTCGCGGGTGATGTGCTGTGTACCGTCTCGTTCAGGCTCCTGAAGTCCCTCTTCGGTGTCTCCGTCTGCCGCAGCTTGGTGTCGTTAACACCCGCATTCAGCACGACAACACCGATGCTCTCGTCGCCCTTCAGGATCGTGGGAATCTGCGCAGAAACATCAAGGACACAAGCACCGGGGAAACAGTGAGTGTGCACTTTACCTTCAGCTAACGTAGCACGGACCTGCCGGACGATGGGAAGTCATGGCCTAATGGTTAGAGAGTCATACTCGTAATCCAAAGGTTGCGGGTTCGAGTCTCGGGCCGGCAGGGATTGTAGGTGGGGAGAGTGAATTTACAGCACTCTCTCCACCCTCAATACCACAACTGAGGTGCCCTTGAGCTAGGCACCAAACCCCCAACAGCTCCCCGGGCGCCGCAGCATAACTCCTTCTAGTGGAGGGAGCCCTAGCGCTTAGAATAGTCTCTACTACGTCGGGCGTAAGCCCTGCATCTCTCAGTTGGTTCCCCTCAGGGGCCAGACATGAAGGTTCCAGAGCTCGGGCCGGGGATGAAATACTGTCCCCTGTGCCTGAGATAGGAGATCTCTCCTGACCGGAATCGCCCACTGCTCCGGTGTGTTCACGGTGTGTGTGTCCACTGCTGTGTGTGTGCACGTTGGATGGGTTAAATGCAGAGCACGAATTCCGAGTATGGGTCACCATACTTGGCCGTATGTCACTTCACTTCACGATCACAGCGTCGTGTTCCGTCTCGCGGAGGGGAGCGAAGCGGTTCCGGATGGAGATCTCGAAGACCGGAGACGGCGGAGGGGGAGAGGTCGTCGCCCGGGGCCTGGCTCGCGTCTTCCGCTGCTGGTGCACCCAGGGTCCGTGACGTCCCGGCGCCGGATTGAAGGACATCGGGGAAGAACGCGTTCTGGGTGCACAGGGTCTGTGCAGAGAAAGTAGAGGTGGTGGGAGTGTTAGCAGCGCTCTCCGCTCTCTCAGCTGGGCCTGCTTCTCCACCAGGTCGCGGATCTGCTTCTCCATGGTCTCCAGCTGCACCGAATGCAGCTCAAACGTGTCCTCACCTGCACTCAAAAGGTAGACACAAATCCGCCATTTAAGCAAGTAACAGTGAAACAATGGTAATGTGTGTGAATAGAGTATTAGCAATGTAAGCGAGATTAGCGGCAGCCGCGCTGGCGATGCTAACGGGCTATAAGCTAATAGCAGACTCGAGAAATCAAAATAAAGCTAGTGATAAGGCGCTCTGATTGGTTTTGTTTTAGAATGCTATGGGGGATATACTCACATGTTATAGAAACTAAAATGATAAATAAAATTATAGAATTATAAAATTGTTTTTAAGATAGAAAATAGACAATAAAAAATCAACTTGATGGAGCTCAAACTGAAAACATTTGTAATAGTAAACTCTTTTACATCTTGGATAGCTTGAAGGCAGCATAATTGAATTTTTGAGCGAATTACTCCCTTAATTCAATGTAAAGGGGTCTAGAAGTTACATTGTGGAGCCATGATTTGTTAGAAAAATTCAAAGGTTTGCAAAGGTGATGCTCGGTAAATATAACCAAAACTTGAGGATATTTTAACTTTTGCTGAAACACGCTCTGACCAATGTGAATTTGAGACTGCTGTGCTTTTGTAAATCCATTAGTTATATTTCTACTTGACTTCAAACTGCCACAGCAATTTCCTCAAAATGAACTGTGCACATATTGAATAATCTTAATGACAGGAAAATATTACATTTTAAATATATTAAAATAGAAAGATTTTTTTTATTCCACAGACACAATCAAAATGTCCATTATGAACAAAAGCACAAAATCATGACACATTTTATTACTATGTTTTGTGCTATTTTCTCTGTGTAGATCACAAGGTTTTGGCTGGGTAATAACTACCCAGCGTCCTATTCATCGCAAGGACGACAGCTTACAAAAATAATCCCTGGCTCCATTGTTCTGTGACTTTCTGACTCAGTTGTCCATTCAGCGATGTTATAGAGCTGTGATTACACTCCACAGTCCTTCACATGCCTGGCACTACACCATGGAGAGAAGTGATAACCAAAGCTTTTCACCTTTCCAGGAGCTGTGTCAGAGGGAATGCTATAAGCAGTGTGAGACAGAAAGACAGCGGACAGAGTGTACGAACAAGCATAAGGTCGCACATTGAAAACAACTGGACAGTCATGGCACCTATATTCAGTGTGACAACATGCTGTACTCATGCACTAGTACTTGGTTATCGATGAGAAGACACTGAATTTGCAGCTTCTATCTTTTACCAGGTTGCAGACAGCAAGGTAATGATTGTGTAAAGCAGGAGAAACCAAACTATTTGATGGCAAGCAATGATCCCTGAATGTGATCCTTTTGTGAGGCACCCCCATCATAAAAGCAAGCATATATTTTCATGATTATATCTAGACAAACTGTTCCGTCCTAATTTAACAAATTAAAAAGTGTCTTTAAAAAAAGTAGAATAGTAAATCCAGATTTGGTGCATGTGTTACGATTTATATTATTCATATTTTAATACATATTTAAGTTAACACATTTATATTGGCAATGCTAAAATTATTGTGAAAATGTTCATTCATTCAAGTCACATATAACCAAAAATGTCAGAATAATAGAAGATAGATAGAGCAAAAGAAAAAAAAACATTTAGAAAAACACAGATAGAACAACAGATAGAATGATCGTTAATTAGCATGATGTGATTAATCATGTGAACGATATATAGAACAATCGATAGTTAGAACGGTAGATAGAATGATAGAACAATTAATATTTAGAATGACAAACAGAAAGAAAGAACAATTGATATTTAGAATGACATATAGAACAATCGATAGACAGAACAAAAGAACAATCGATAGTTATAACAATAGAGAATGATAGAACCATCAATATTTAAAACAATACAACAATCAATATTTAGAATGCTACATTGAACAATCGATAGAACAATAGAACAATTGATAGTTAGAGCAGTTAATAGAATGATAGAACAATCAATATTTAGAACAATTGATAGTTAGAACTATAGATAGGACAATCGATAGGCAGAACAATATGATAGAACAAATGATATAATGAATGATAGATCACATATAGATAGATAGATAGATAGATAGATAGATAGATAGATAGATAGATAGATAGATAGATAGATAGATAGATAGATAGATAGATGGATAGATGGATAGATAGATGGATGTCCAAAGATTCAGGTTCATCCAGCTCATTGTAAAATGTCTTGTAGAATTTATCCTGGAGCATTTTCCAGTGAAAACAAAAAAACAACATGAAAAAAACATGTCTAGAATAAATTCTACAAGACCTCCAGTTATATTAAGCTACTTGAAATTTGCATATACACACTTAGACACACAGAATGAACTAGCGACAGGCACCTGAGCCATTGCGGAGCACCTCTCAGTAAATCCAAAGGCCTTTTGGACTTTTATTAGCTCAAAAGGGGGAAAATTAATATTAATCTCCTTTAAATCCAAAATGGAGCATCTTATTTAAAAACTGATTAAACTGGGGGCAAAGAGCCACGTCCGACCGCTCCAGACCTGTCACTTGCCGTTAAACAAACACATTCTGTAATTCCTCAACTGTGTTGGGCCGGTAACCTAATCCTGAGCCGATGGTCTCCTCTAACCCCTGTGGGCTTGGAGATTAAAATAGAGCGACCTGTAAATATACCCACACACGAACAGAAGTACACAGAAAGCCACACACACACACCAAGAAACCAAAAGCCGGCGGCATTGCTGTGAGATGTGAGACTCAAAACAGAGGCTCAAAAGCCCAGTGGTAATTGGATAGAATAGTAAACCTGCTGGACACCAACATCAAACAGATCATTGCTGTGTCTCCACCTCTTGATTCCAGTGGAGGTTGGAGAAAATGCGAGAGGGAGAGTTAGGAAGAAGCTTGCAAGCCCTCACAGTAAAGTTTTGACCCCTGTACAATCCTAGTTCAATGGCTTTTGCTGGTTTCCCTGGCAACAGCCGGTTTCACCATTCCAAATTAAGAACGCTGGGTTCAAATGGCACTTGGTGCTTTAACTGAGGTCATGCACCACATGGAAGAACGGCTGCCTTCAGAAGAGCATTCGACCGACCTGGGCCATCTTAGGGGTCTTTAGAAGTTATGAGATTCATTTGAAGCTGGACTTCAAAGCATCTGCAATATTTAGTGATAATTGCTGAATGAATTAATCAAGCATCTACTTATTCAAACATACCAATTATGTAAGAGTAGATTTGACAGTATGACAGGGAAAATGACAATTGAACAAGGCCGATTGAAATTTGGGGATTATAATGAGATCATTTCCATAAAAAGTTATGCAGAGCCTTTGCATACTTGATTACCAAGTTCATCCATATGTTTCCAAAACCCAAAAAAGCTCGCAGATGTGGGAAACAGATGTGAGAGTACTTTTTTAATTCATATATAGTCTTGCATCTATATCTAGTGTCATTTATCTTTTTGAAGAACACATAACGTTCTGTTGTGCTTGTGTTATAGATCAAACGTAACTCATTTTGCTCCCTGTAGACAACATTCTGTCAATCCATCTCATAGTTTGTGAGGACAGCATGTTTGATCATTTGGAATTTTCAGCTTTTATTCCATGACATATAGCACTTGTACGAAAACAGTTACCAGTGCCACAGTTCAAATCAACATAACTACCCTAGTGAAAAATAAATATACTTAAATGTATTTGAGATACATTTATTTCATGCTAAGTTTACTACAAATACATTTTCATATTTATTTACTTAATAAAATACCCTGCAATTGTACTTTCAGTATACTAAACTAATATACTTAAACTTAAAGTCTGCTAAATTGGAACAACTAATTTTGTTGGAAAATTGGAACAACTAACTTTAATTGTGCGGAAGTAGTGCTGAAGTACAATTAAAGATATGCTTAGTATATTTGTGCTAAAGTTGAACTATTGCAAGTACACTTCAGGTACACTAAGTATTTTGCATTTAAAGACTGATATTATAGAATTTTCATCAAAAGTGACATTAAAACACATTTTAGACTTAAAGGGGTCATCGGATGCCCATTTTAAACAAGTTGATATGATTCTTTAGGGTCTTAATGAAAAGTCTATAACATACTTTGGTTAAAATTTCTCAATGGTAGTATACAAACACCTTCTTTACCTTCTTTACTCCATGTTGCTTTAAATGCTAGTGAGCTCTGCTGACTCCGCCCCTCTCTTCCTTGGAGTGATGAGCAGACCATAGATATGTGTAGAATCCCTATTCGACAGCTCCAGATACATTGACGCGTCAGCCATCTCACATTCACCATAATAATCAATGAATATTCAAAGATATACAAGTGTATAACTTGCTGTTGTAGACGCGCACAGTCAATGTGCTCAAAGATTCGCAGACCGTTCCAAAAAATGGCGGATGGCTTACATATTGCAGCCCATAGAAACAGTCGATAATGAGTCATCTAGTTATATATATCTATGGAGCATACTAAACTTCACCTGCAAAACTGGCTAACTAGCACAATATTAGGAAAGGTGATTTGCAAAGACTCATGCAAACCCTTATACTCACTTCTTCTGTAGATAAATCTGGATCACGAATGATTCGGGCGAACATAGATGTATTTATGTAGATCGGGATTGATCAGAACTACATCATTCTGACAGTACTCTCAGAACAGCCTGATTTGAGAAAGGGTAATTTTAAAATAGGTATTTAAAAAAAAAAAAAACACTGGTTGGATTTTTATCATTATAGGATCGATGTGTACACACACTTCTAACACACATTTATGTTCAAACAACTTGTAAAGTGAATTTTGCATCCGATGACCCCTTTAATTTTAAGAAATGTGCATTTTTCTCAAGTAGTATGCCAAATAAAGTTTAATTATAATTTATATTTCAGTAAGTTTGGAGTTATCTGTCAGTAAATACGTTAATAGATTTTAACTATACTTAGTATGAAATAAATGTATTTTAAACATATAACTTTTTTACTAGTGTAATTAACTGCCATGGGTGAAATAGCACATCAAGTTTTATGAAACACTTTTTCTTCGGTTCATTTGCAGCATAACAATATAGGAGCTTTGGAGCAGTTGCTATATGGACACATTCTGATACACTTCAATATAAAAGTCACACATGTTTCTAGTGCTTAAGGGAACATCTCACCCACAAATCTGTCAATCTATTGACAAAGACACAAAAAACTGTGTTTGTAAGGATAATATAATCACAGTAAGAATAATGTAATCATATAATCAATAATATAATGAAAATAAAATAATCACATTTGTTTAGAACTATTTTGGATGGTGCTTGATTTGTGCATATTTCTTTCCTGATTCAGACGAGACAATTTTTTTTTCACCGGAGAAAGCAATATTATGGTAGAGGGCTCATTTGAAGTCAAAAACATCTTAATGGTGGATTTGTTCTTACAAACATGTAGCTTTTCACTTCACAAAACATGAACTTATGAATTATTGTGATGTTTTTATCAGCTGTTTGACTCTCATTCTGACGGCACCCATGCATTCACTACAGAGGATCCATAAGTGAGCAAGAGATGTTATGTTAAATCTGTTCAGATGAAGAAACAAACTCATCTTTGTCTCAGACATCCTGAGGTTGAGTATGTTTTTTTTGGGTGAACTATTCCTTTAATCTCATTCTCTACATGTAAATTTGTTATTTATCACATTATATGACAGAATGCACTACTAAAAATACTTTCAACTTCAGATTTGAACTTACATTAAACCTAGGGTATAAAGAATTGATTTGAAAGGCTATAGTTTCACTCAATGCAATGCTAGCATCACAGAAACACTGCATGCATCTAGGACTTAAAGGGATAGTTCGCCCAAAAATGAAAATTCTGTCATTAATTACCCTCATGTACTTCTAAACCCATAAGACCTCCGTTCATCTTCGGAACACAAATTAAGATATTTTTGATGCATTCTGAGAGCTCTCTGACCCTCCCATAGACAGCAATGTAAACAGTGTATGCTGTTCTGTTTCAGCTGCGCCACGCGGATAACTTGTTTTCATTCAGATCAAAACTTAAACGACGTAAACAGAATATCCACGTGGCACAGCTGACACAGAACAGCATACGCTCAGTGGATACTCTCAAAAATGGTGCTAGGGTGATGCGGAGGAGACGAATTGTTGAATAAATGTGTTATTTTAGTTTTCTTTGCATATAAAAAGTATTCTCATACTTCGTAAAATTACGGTTGATGTCACATGGATAATTTTACCGATCTCCTTGCTACGTTTCTGGACGTTGATCGTGTAAAATACATTGCTGTCTATGGGACAGTCAGAGAGCTCTCAGAATGCATCAAAAATATCTTAAATTGTGTTCCAAAGATGAACGGGGTTTAGAACGATACAAGGGTGAGTAATTAATGACAGAATTTTTCATTTTTGGGTAAACTATCCTTTTAAATGTCTGCTTTTTCTTTACAGAAATGTATTGTATGACGTCTGTAGCACAAAAGTCAAATGGACCACATTTAAAGAGGTCCTATTATACTTTTTCACTTTTTGAATTTTAATCAGTGCACTCCAAAGGGAGATATTTAGTTTTAAAAAGAATCCCTTTTCAAGAACTACAGCAAACGGCTCGTTTGGACTACAAAGTTGTTTTCCTGTATTTATGACATCACAAATTGTAAATCCCGCCTACAGAAATGTGAATGGTTGGGGGCTGAGGAGCACTGCACGTTTCAAAATCGAAACCTGGTGCGGGTATTTTTATATCACTGTATTTCTGATGCAAACCAACTATTTTCAGAAAATTGAGGATGTCATTATCATTTAATCTTGCATGTAATGTCTGATAAAGCAGCGTTTGTGAGCAGAGCTCTGTTTTGTGTACAGTGTTACCAGGGAAACCTCACTCTCTGCCGCTCCAACAGCGCCTCCTGCTGGCAGATAATTAATTTGCATATATATGCCGCTACAAGTAGAGTAAGTCTGTGGGACTATGGTATAAATAAATTCAACTGTATAACAGTTTCAGTGCAATTCATGCTATAATGTTAGAATTAAAGAACAATACACATATTACCGTTGCACTTATCTGTACATAGTCAACACAGTTATTTTCAAGCAGCTATAACATTACCACTTTAATATGTCTTGCAATATCCGTGCATGCAAAGGTTCTGCACGATCCTCTTGTTCAATATTCTCGAGGTCTGAACTGATATGGCAATATTGACGAACTTGCTGTTCTGGCAAGGGGCGGGGCAATACTGAAACACTGTCTAAGCTGTTTACCAATCACAAAACATTTAGTTTTTGGGAAGGCGGGCCCTCATCAAACCCGGTACTAATCGAGTCGTTTGTGCCAGGCTGGGGAGAAAGGTATTGTAGTAATGTAAATTATGTGAAAAATAATGCGATTTTCGAACCACCAAGCATGAGAGCATGTTCTAGTACACCCCCAAAACAAAATCAAGACTTTGTAAAAGAGCATAATAGGACCCATTCATTGTAAGTGCATGGAAAAAACTAGCACAGTCTTTAGAATTTATCTTTTTGTGTTCCACAGAAAAAAAAAATCATACTGGTTTGTAATGACATGAGGATGATTTTAATTTTTTGTCATTTTGGACAACTATGAAAAACAAAAACAGGACTGGAAATTGTCTTACAGTAATGGTTATACTCAAATGAAAATTATGTCATTTACTCACTCTCATTCATGTCTTTTATAAACCATATGACAAAAGATGATATTTGAAAGAATATTTGAACCATTCTGTGCATAAAATGAAAATCATTTGTATGGACAAAACAGTTTCCATCGCATGAAAAGGGTCAGTGAAGTCCTGAAGAATGAAAAAAAAAACAAATAAAAACCTTTGAATTGGACCCAGTGTGAACAAAGCCTCAGTGTCACTTAAACGGCCTTTCAAACACAACCAGCCGGTGTCTTGTGACTGACACCACTGGCTGTGAATGACTGCAGCTGAGCAACAAGCAGCAATGCTGCCTGTAAGGACTCAATTACATTCACTTAGGTTAGTAACATGAGCTCTAACACCCAGCTTGTGGTGAGAAGTTTAGCCAGGATATTGACAGACAGCTTTTACTATGCTTTCCCTTCTTTCTTTACAAGAAACAAGCAGATATTTAGTGGATCTGTAGGTTCGAGCAGCCGCTGCTGTCATGTTATTGGCACGGTAAGGTCAGTGGCAGGTAGGCTATTGTTCAGGATTTCCAATGTTTGTGCGGTGAGGTTGGTTTTTATAGAGCGCATGTATGGCTAAGGCATAAAGTGAAAAGCTTTGTGGCTCACAATCTCCACTTTTCATCCCCCAGTAAACAGAGGACAGGCTGATGAGCAATCATTCCACTCAGAGTTATTTTCTCTAGCATTTTTCATCCTGTAACATCCCCCACGCCGAATGTAGTTATTTTCCACCTACACACCACACGTCTTCAAAAGCCTTTTTTTAAATTTCTTCGATTGCAATGTGAGTGTGCATGTGGCTGTGAATCTTTATGTTATCCCATTATGGTGCGCATTATGTTCTCACACTGGACTATTTTACATGTAATAGCTCCAATAACCAAATAAGCAGATTAATAATAATAACAAAAAAGTATATACTATTTTGGGAAATATCATCATTTGGCAACTCTAGCACTGGAAAAAAATAGTAATGTTTTCCAATTGATTTCTTGTTTATTTTGTGAATTCAATGAATATGAATAAAACAAATGACATTAAATAGTGTGATTTATATAAACATTCTAATAAAATTCTGAATGGTAGTGAAAAGAAAAACATGATTTGTGCTTGGAAAATGCATGTACCAACAGGGAATAGCTACCAGAGCTAACAGCAAAACCTTGACCTGCTGGGGTCAAAAAGAGAGAGCAAAAGAGAGATGTCATGTGGTTTAACAGTATATTATTGGTAACTTTAAAGACTGCCCTTTCCATTCCAACAAATCAATTTGCTGTAACTTGTTTTTCTGAATAGCAAAAAAATAGTAGGTAGGGGGAACAAACTAACATACAACAATCACATACCATGAAGGGATAGAACTGTACAGACTTTTACATACTTATTATATTGGTTTAAAAAATGGGCTATTTAAACATTTCATATTTATGAATAATATAACTAATATTTAAGTATAGCATTACATTCAAAATGTTATATTCATCAGAGAATAACAATAAGAATAATTTCTCCTAATTAATAGTTCAAAATGCAAAAGGAAACTGTATAGTGTATTGAATCTCATTTTAATAGTGTGATTTTTAATACAGCACCACTGGCCAAGTCAAAGCAGACACACAGACCAGACAACTATTTCTTTGAACTACTTCCAGTATATCGCCAATAAGAGACTATAAATCATTACACAAGCTAGTATAAAGAATAGCACATGCATTAAGTATACATTAACTGTCTCTTTAATCCAGCACATATGGACACTGCTGAATCAATATCATTTTAACTAGGACGGTGTCGATCTTTCAATGAAACAATGGCCCTCGGGGGATGTGAAGAGATTCATCCTGATATAAAAAGTTAAATGTTCCCATGATAGGAGTTTCACTCGTCTGCTTAAATATGAATTATACGAACATTAAAGACTGTAGCAAAGCAGCCGGAGCTGAAAATGAGAGTCACTATAGAGCCACATTTGATATTCATAGATGAGACCCTTGAGATTTTATGCTGTGTGTGTTAAACACATCACAACTTGTAGAAAGCAGGCTTTATGAGCAGTTGAGCCCAACACTATTCTACAATAAATGTATAAGGCAAGATAAACACTATCATTATAAAACAAGCCTCAGGTTGTCCTTTTTGATGCAAGAAACTTATTTTACTGGTTACATTTTTACATATCTGCTTTTAAATTATCTCTGACATTAACTATGACACTGTAATGGGTAATAAGAGGTGTTTTCTACTTCTTGTTTTTCATCCAAAAAGTTCTCAGTGAAACATTCAACAAGGTACATAAAATGATGCTGTCCATTACAGGTGGTATGTGCAAATGGCTTAGTTTTAAAAATATCTTGTAATACTCTTAATGGTCAGAGACAACTATAAATAAGCCATTTCTAGGCTAGCATCCAAAAACAAAATCAGAACATTGGTTTGTTTGTTTGAGAAACCTGATATGTCCATTTCTGGCCCAACCAATAGTGTGAGAACCCGTTTGTCTGAAAAATGGAAAATGAGTAGAGTGCTTGGGAAACCAGTTCAAAAAGTAATTAAGTGTTTGCTAAGGGTTAAAGATTAGTCAAACCCCCTAACCAGGTGCAATATGATAAATTTGGATGTGACATAACACAATCAGTAACAAAACACAACCAATCAGAATACTTACACTGCAATGCATGAATGCATAAATTCATGCATGCATGAATTAATCCAGTTCATAAATCTAATTACCACAATATCATAACTATCACTTAGGGCCCATTTGAACACCCTAGCAACCAGGGGACCAACCAGAACTACAAGCAACTGCACTGCATCATCATTTGTGCTACAGATGTGAAAGATCTCTCAAATCATGCAGATTGTTTAGAAGTGTGATACTATTTCCAAATGTTTAGATTTAGCATGGTCATACAAATCTCAGATTTGATATGACATGATACTACACAGTATCCTAAAATATCACCTGAGGCTGGGACCTTTTGAGTAAGTCCTAACATAACAACCAACTAGGGACCGCCTAAAAAAAGCAATGCTCCATTATTATTTGTGCTATGGATGTAAATGCTATATAAAATCATACAGATTATTTAAGATAGTGTGATATTATTTCTGTGATCAGACAATACTCACTGGGTGGAAGATTAAAAAATAATCTCATATTTAGGATATGATAGACTAACTTGTGTTTGGGCTCTTATGCGTTTGGCTAATAAATATTGACTTAGAACACACTAGTGTGTGATTTGATGTGAATGATATATCAAATCGTGCAGATTATTGAGGATAGATTGATATTACATTTATAAATGATTAGAAGTACAATATTTGTCTGGCAGATGTCCCCAGATACAAACCACAATATCATTAACTTTAACTTGAGATGCATCCTAGTAGCAACCAACTAGGAACTGTTTAGACTCACATTTTCTTCATAAATATATATATATATATTTAAAATCTAGTTATTTTTGCAATTCTGCGAGTGGCTTAAAAATGACACGCTTCACCTTTAAATATGCCAACAGTCAGTATCAGTTGAAGAAAGGTGAGTCTAATGTCTTCATGCTATCTAAAAAGAAAGCATTTGCAATTTCTCATTTTCCACCTTTTTCCATGACATTCTACCTGACCTTCCCATAAGAGCAGTACACTAAATGTCACAAGGTCCACGAGGCCTATCTCTGCAAAGGAAACCTCTGACCATCCTCACTTTGTCTGGGTGAAGCAGTGAGCCTGGAGGAGAGAAGAAATGCGAGAAAGAGTCAGCGCCGTGATCTTGATCTCAGCAGTCCGAGCGCTGTCTAATTGCCGAGTAAGGAAGGCAGAGGTGTCTCCAATTCCCCTTTACCCATACATAAAGTTCCCAATTAGAGCTCCCATTGGTTTGGAGTAGACAGCAGAGCTGGAGAGAGCCATGATGGAGGCCTCTACCAGGAGGTGCAGAGCAGCTCACAGTAATTGACACACCGGGAAAGCGAAAAATCCCGTTTTCCGAGTTCTTTTCAAGCAGAGAGTCAAGCACCTGACAGCAAATCTCTAGTTTTTCCCTCTGTTCTATCACTCACTCTCTAGTTTTTATCTGGCTCAACTCTCCACTTCCTTGTATTAAAGGCACGGGAGATGAGAGATGCTGGTGTTCTTTCTGGGAGTATTTAGCTGCACTAGTCTCCAGAGTTCTGATTATAAAATGCCGCCCCATGAGCCGCGTCGCTCGATATTGCAAAACAACCCTGCGAGTGGATATATCTTTCATCGCGGTGGGTTTTTATCAGTCCATTTTAAGTGAATTTCTGCCTGAGATGTGCATTCCAAGTCTTTATTAGAGCTGAAATACGACTGCATATTCTCTGATTTGTCTCACTGGTCATGGTTGGTTGCACCTACGAGCTGATTTTCATTGATCTAAATGACCTGTCTGGTTGGGTAGCCAGCAGATAGGGAAATATGAAGGCATAAAATCTGAATCCTTTCAGTTCATTTTCTATATTCTGTCTCTGGCAAAAGATCAGGCTATAGGACCAATCTGCTTGAAATTGATTTTTCCTCTCCCAAGTATCAAAGATCAGACATATCAGGCTAGTATGGAGATATTTCTTTATTCATTTCAATAATTCATGGTCTCGAGGGAAATGATTTCAGGGAAAGAGTTTTTCAATTACATTGTGGCTGTGCAGGGACTTTTTTTTCTCCCTTTATGCTTACTTGTACAGAGCTCAGGAATAGATGGCTACAACCAGATATTGCTTTGAAATCTCTTCCTATCATAATGTAAAGGTATATATACTAATAAATATGTAGAAAAGGAACTAGAATCATATACCTGGTGGGAGTGTAAAAGAAAGCATGAAGGAATAGCAGGAGGAAAGAAAGAGGTTTTGGGCTTCGAATTCGAGTACGTGTGTCAGACAAGCAGTTTTTTCCCTGCTAGGCTGTAAGACAATACATTCACCAGCAGTCAGAAGAGTTCATTGCAGTGAGTCTAGTGTAGCAGGAGATAATTGTCAATCTCTTTCCTACTTTTTCACTTATCAAGAAGCCATTAATAACCTATATGTATAGAAATAGAACTTCAGATTGGCAGTTCTGTGGTGAGACTAGAAAAAGATTGTCGCATTCAAAGGAATAGTTCATCTAAAATTTTCAGTTTTATCATTTACTCACCCACATGTTGTTCCAAAACTTGATCACGTTTACTGCAAAAAAAGATTCTGAAGTGCCATGATACAGTAGGTGAGGTAGTATTGGTGATGGCTCTTAAATAATTTTCTCTTTAATTAACCTTTGCTGAAATATTCTCGGTTCATTTTTTTAAATTTCTGTCATCTGGAGTGTGTAAATCTGGTGGGCTGCAGCAGTTCAGTGATGGAAATTTACACTTTAATTTACAAGCATCATAATTATTGTTAATTATTAATTTTCTTCCTATTACAGGACTTCTGTTAATTTGGGCGATGTTTGTTCATCTTTTCTTTGCCAAACTACAGAAGATCCATCCATCCAACACAAATAACCACAGAAACTAATATGTTTAGTCAGCCAGCGTGCATTATACTATATAGACTGCTAAATAAATAACACTGTCAAGCCGCACCACAGGGATACGTCTTCTACATTTACGCTTTGATTTGAACAAAAACAGCATATCCGTGTGGTGCGGCTGACACAGAACAGCGTACACAGTTTGCGTCCAGCAGATACTCTCCAAAATGGCACTACGGTGATGTGGAGGAGACAAATTGTTGAATAAAGTCGTTATTTTTGTTTTCTTTGCATAAAAAAAGTATTCTCGTCGCTTCATAAAATTCAGATTGAACCACTGATGGCAGATGGACCATTTTGACGATGTCTTCAATACTTTTCTGGGCCTTGACAATGTTATTTATTTGGCAGTCAATGGGACAGTCACACGCCTCCTGGTTTTCATCCAAAATATCTTAAATTGTGTTCCAAAGACAAACAAAGCTTTTACGGGTTTGGAACGATATGGAGGTAAGTGTTTAATGACAAAATTTTCATTTAGGGGTGGAGTAACCCTTTAACAAATTCTATCATGGTTATCACAAAAAATTTATAAACTTTAATTATAATAATTATTATCAATTAAGCCCCAAATCAGCATATAAGAATGATTTCTAAAGGATTATGTGACACTTAAGACAATTCAGCTTTTTCATAATTTAACATACAGTATAATATATTGAAAAGATTGAAAACACTGTAATAATATTTCACAGTATTATGATCAAATAAATGCAGCCACGGTGAGCATAAGAGCATGAGCATAATAAAATAAAATAAAATAAAACTTACTGACCCCAACCTTTGAATGGTTTTGTAATTACTTCTAATGACCCATGCAATATACACCAAGTCATCTGAAGAAGTACAATAGTTTTTCACTACCAATCTTCCCCTCTGTCAAAGCCGAAATCTCATTTGATGCGGTGGAGGGGGAAATTAGATAATTTCAGTTTGTTCCTCACATAAAGCATTCATATAATATGGCTTCAGAAGACTTGGAATATAGTGCACGTCAACTACTTTTATAAACCTTTTTTTTTTTTTTTGACTGAACTGGGATTGTGTGGAAAAACAGTTGCAGGAACAATTCTGAAATGGTTTGGAACAAAATGAGGGTGAGTAAATAATGACAGAACATTCATTCATAGGTGAGCTATACCTTTAAGACGAACCGAGTTGGGCTTTGGCTGGTGGGCAGCTGCAGCTGGTTTCTCCGGTTCTGTTTCCTTGGAGATTATTCCAAAATTGTGAATGTTGATGTGGTTTCCTCCTGGGAAAGCGCAGCTGTGGTCTCCTGGGGTCCCCGCTCTCCGTCGGCCCTTAATTACTCCTGAGAAGTGCTCAAATTTAGTGATTAACTGCATCAAACGAGTTTTAATGAGAATTCATGTTTAATCATGCATCTTTTGTGTGGTTAACCACATGTTGTTTCAGCCTGTATGTACATGTGGGGGAAAGTGTAAAGAAGCAGGTGTGTGAGAGGGGCATTTTTCCTTTTTTTTTTATTTGACTTTAACTTTTGAGAACTTTTTATTTCCTGGTTTCTAATTCTGGAATTTCAATTTGGAAATTTAATAAGAGCCATGCTGCTTTCAGTTTAGAGCAAGCATGAAATAAAGTTAATCGCTTGTGTTGCCAGACATGTTTTTTGCAACCACAGTTTTCCATATTTCTCAATTATCTCTTCGAAAATGAAGGTTCTGTTTTCTGGAACAATTACGCACACCCACATCATTCACACACACACACACACACACACACACAAACACACACAAGCAGAGACTGGAGAATAATTACATGTGAAATATGTATTATCGTTCTCAATTTCATGCAGCCTCATTCTAAGTATGCATCTTTTTCCAAATTCATTACTGTTCTCATTTTCATAAAATTAGTTTGAATATCTAAGAGAGAGACTCTCTGCTTGCTCGGTGGGACAAATCTCTGGCGTTCAATTCATAACTTATAATAGCATTGGAATATATTATTGTATAGATTCTGTGCATTTATTTGTGTGTGCGCTTCTATGAAAAAAGTCTATATGTTCTGTCAATGCATTAATGAATCATTACTTCAACTGATTTGTTCAAAAACGCTGATATATTCAATTAAAAAAGACATTATGTTGACCTTTAAGAGATGTATAAGTGAAATTTATGCCTGTTTAATTTGAATATTCTGCAAAAGAAATATTATTTGGCATCGGAGGGAGCTCAGTATACATTGCTTATCAATATAATTGTTAATAATAATTTAATGCATTAGGGTTAGTGAGGACAAACAGCTTGTGCTCGTTTATAGATTTATAAAGTAATTTACAGGTATGAAATATAATGCATGGATGATTAGCTCAGACAAAACACTGACAACTCCTGTTATGTATTTAATTCATTTTCACAACACTGGCTGAATTTGACCTGGAGATAAATCATTTAAAATAATATAAGTAAAATCTCTGTGATAGACTGCATTCAGAAGTGAGCACTTAGAGCATTATGATAATCTTGTTTTTCATAATAACCCTTTAATAATACTTTACTGCTTCTTAAGCAGAGATTAATTCAGAAAAGAAAAAGAAAAAAAGGGTAATTAAATGCAAAAGCTAAAATAATCAAATGATTGTGAAACAGCTGTGTGTGTGTCAGACTTTAGGTGTGTTCGACTTCATGCAGCGCCATAAAAACCGATCGGCATCTGACTTGAAGCAGTGCATGCTGGTTAGAAAATGTGTCCAACTTGAAGCGGCGCCGACGCCGCCACGTCACTGTCACGTGTGGCATCAAAGTACCTCGAGAGCATTTCGAGAGCAGCCGGCTCACTCAGCCGGCGCAGTTTCTCCAGAGCGACTGCAGGAGCGCTGATGACGACATAGCTGTTGCACTATTGGCCAAATTCACCACATGACAACAATGACGTGTGTTTCTAACATCTTCAAATCCAATACAATGGTGTATTGGACAAATCTTATTTTACTTGGAAAATCCACACTTAACACAGTTGACAAAGTAACACAGTTGACAGGTATGAACTTAGTATCCATAAAGCAATTGAAACACACACACATTATAATAACATACATTATAAAGCTAATGACTATAGTACATTATTATAAAGTTAAATGAAGTTTTATAATGCATCATGACACTTCAAGTTGTAAGGACTTGTTCAATAACATCATAACACTTTATCAGTCATGACGAAGCGGAAATTAGGGTGACCATTCATTCCATTCTTCCCGGACATGTCCTGGCCAGGATTTCTATATTGCTTTGATTCAAAGTACCTCGAGAGCGTTTCGAAAACATAAGGAACCGAAGTCATACACCGCACGCAAACAAAGCCAAAACCTAGATATTTTAGGCAATGTAGAAATCCTGGCCAGTATGTGTCCGGGAAAAATGGCACGTATGTTCACCCTACAGAAACATATATGCCAAATCTATAATATTATATAGGTTTAAGTCAATCATGAGGAAGTTCATAGAAAGTGTGGCCGTGATTAGATCAGTTTATCCATTGTAATGAAAATCATGGTATTTAGGAAATTCCTATGTAGTTTCTCTGTAATGACAATAGTTTCTGAATATTATATATTTTTAATATTAAATATTTTTTTTATCAACAGCACTCAGTGGGAGCATAAATTGACCCACAAAAGTTGTTTGCACCGCGTTCTTTCGTTGCTTGATTTTTCGTTTAGGCGCGTTGATCCATTAAATTACTTTTTATACAAAACCATGATCCGCACTCACATGAAATAATCTTTTCTTTTTGTTTTATTCTACATTTTATCACCAATAGGACAAGGACGTGTATGCAAAACCTTGCATTTACCAAATCGGACAGCACAAAAGCAGCAACTTCCAGTATAGAATAAGCCATTTTTGCAAGATAAAAGATGTATATCTGTTGGATTTTTGTATTCAGTTAATTAGAAATGTGCCCTGATATAAAAATGATCATTGTTTGATGTGAAAAGTTAATGAAAAATTAGTAAAATTGATTATAGACTCCATGGACATGACATGTACCCCTAATTGTATAATCACTAATAATAAAAAATACTGCTCACAAATCTGTTTTTAGAACAGTAAAAGCTTTTTTACTTTATTATTATTTTCATAGCAGCATTACAATGACCATTAATGTGGTCCATTCAACTTTGTGAAGCCATATGATAGCTTTGTGAGAAATTGTTATCTCTTGAAAATAATTAGATTTTTATGTTTGCAACAAGGTAGGGGTGGGTAAACAGTGAATAATTCTCATTTTTGGTGAAATATTCCACAAACCAAGTCTGTGCCAGAAATTCATCCAATCATTTTTCCAAGCTTTCTGAAATTTTTATGATCATCAGGCATATGATACACTCAAAGTAAAAGAGCTTCATGTCTAATCCTGATGCTAATTATGAAGGTTTGTCATCCAATCCAGAAACAGAAAAGAAGATTGGAGGATCATTTAGAACAGCACAAGTATGTCACTCTACTGTGAGTTTTTGGGACCGTGATTAATAAAGACACAGAAAACCTGACATGACAGGTTACAACGGCAGCTCTGAAACAACATACACAGACCTTTAGAGGATCTCCTCCCCAGCATCTGCTGAGAGCCCACAGCGTGGAGGAAATCACAGACGTGACCTCTTTGTTTCTTCCAGACAAATGGAGAGTAAACAGAGACATATGATAGGCCTTTATCATTCTTCTCTACAGTAAAGACCCCAAAAATCTCACATCTCCGCTATAGTTTTAGAAGAGATCTCAACAATTCCAAACTAATTTGCTAAGATACTGCACCAAAGTCTGCCATCAAAAGCCTAATAAAAAGATATGTAGGCCTAGTAAAATAAATAAATAAATAAATAAATAAATATAATAAAATGTGTTCAATAAATAAATGTGTAAAATGAATACAAATGTGTAAATAAATTAATATATATATAATATAACAATAAGAAAAAAATACATAAATATCCCCAACAATCTCAACAATTCTCAAATTCCCAACAGTGCTTATATTAGCAAAGACACTGTCTAATATAAAAGTCATAGATCTCAAAACAAATCAAATATTGATAAAATTACAATACATAATTAAATAAGAATAATAAAATAAAAAATAAAAAACATTTACATATAAAAAAAAGAAATCCAATGTAAGTTACATTTATTTATTCACTCTACTCTACTGGAAAAAAATCTACACAGTTTATTCCCCAATTTTTATTTTTATTTTTTTTATGATGAAAAGCATATCATATGTGCATGAGAAGACATTACATTACTAGTAAACTGCATACGTATGAATAAACATTTTTTTCTGATTGTAATAGATTGATATTTTCTGCATGTTAATATCAATCAAACTGAATATTGCTATAAAGATATATTTGTATATTGACAAATGCTTAGGAACCTGCATGTTACATGCATGTTACAAACAAATATAAACATTATTAAATGGGCTGAGGTACCAATGGTTAGATTAAACCAACATAACTTTAAGCCTAGACCTTTAAACCGACAGAACTATAAGCCTACATTCTTCTGATCTTCTCTCAGACCTTGACAAATAAATGTGAACGTCTTCTGAGTGACCTGAGAGTGTACATAACTCCAGAGAGTCTCCTGACCGTCTCTAACTATCTGTAATCAAGTCAGGAACCGTCTGTGGCAAGCCATCAAGGTTCAAACCAGTGTGGACCAGTCTCTTCACAATCAAGACAGCCAAAATGAAAGCTATTTGAGGTGGCAGACGAAAGATGCCGTGTTGATGAGAGAAGGAAGCATCAGTCTGTGGACAATCAGTTCAGAAGTGCTGTCTTTCCTGTGTCTGTCTCTGTCTGTCTCATCCTTTAGCCAGGCCTGTACGGATCCCCATTACTGCTGCGGATCTAATGATGTTCTCTATTTCACAGCAACAAAAGGACATGAAAAGGTAATCAAAGCAATGCTTTTATATGCTGTGATGGCTACGGTTTTTAAAGAGATGTTTAAAGAGAGAAAAGTTTTTTGTTCCTCTAGTGATTAGTGTATCAAACCGCCATTAACAGTAGACTCTCTATTAAGTACCTTGCTAATAAAACCAAAGATTGATAATCTCTTCCAAGGCTTAAATGATTCACTGGCCTCATGTTTCTCACTGTGCGCTATAAAGCTGTCCAGCGTGCTATGAGATGGGGTCAAACACTGAAGCCCTTTATAGAGGGCTACGGCTGAAGCCTCTCAGTGGAGAAGCATGACACATTAAATAAATTAAAGATGAATTGCAGTGATGCTTTCCTTCTGATATTCACCACATAAGATTGAATGTCTTAAAAGTGAGTTTTAAAATGTAACATCTGTTTAGATATTAACACTCTTGCAGGGGTTTCAAAATCAACATTAAAGCAAATTTACTTTCATGAAACTAAAGAACATTCACCAATTAATTATGTTACTATATTAATTTAATATATTTAATAGTTGAAATGCAATTAATATATTTATTGACATATGTATGACTTATTTATTATTTGTTTTACTGACCTGAACACACACATCTGTGAGAGTATGGTTACATTTTGCAGTTCATTTCAGTCAATTCTAATGAGGATTCTCCAGCCTGATGTTTATTCCCTAAAAACACAGTCAGAAATTTGTGGATGATTACAAATAGGGAACTAAATTCTCCAGCCATCTATGATGGTTGTTATAAGCTATGTATTTTGAACAATTATGTCAGTACAAAAACTAGTTTTGACACATAAAAGATTTCCCAGTGTTCTCAGTGTAGCTCTGGCTTATTTGGGACCAAAACCAAATCATATGATGCACATAAAAATGCACCTATAATTCTATATTTGAAGTTTAAACAGCAAAATAGACCCTGTTTTCTTTAAAACCTTTCCTGGTTATACTGTTCAGACTTGAAAAAAAACAAAAACAAGAATAGCCTTTTAAAATCCTTCATCAAATGTAATGGAGGCTGAGGTGAGTGGTTAAATGAATGGGCAAAATAATGTAATAGTTGCCAAACTAGTACAAAACAAATTGTCTTAGGCTGTTATTGTAACGGAACCGTCTGTAACGGTACCGACGAGATGAGAGACGTGCGGATCCATTTGCAAGCTTTTATTAATAAACATAGTCAAATAACAGGCAGGGTCAAAACACCAGCAAACGGGTATGGCACGGGCAAGACACAAGAGTAATCGTGGATCCTCCATCGGTGAACAATATCCAAAGGGCTTGAGAAGTGTCCGATAACCTGAGCAATAATCCAAACGAGGTAAACACAGAGTCTGAAACGGTGAGACAAGGATAAATCCATGATACAAGGGCATGAAACAGGAAACAAAATAAACTAAACTTAGACTTAGAGAACACAGAATGGCGGTGGTGAGTAAACGGAAGTTCATAGACCAGATTCGTGACAATTATTGTAGGTAATGCTACCTTTCTAAAATCTTCCAAATAGTTAATTTAATGCTGCATTGTTAAAGCTGCAGTCCGTAAGTTTAGCCTCTTAGTCACCATCTCTGTTTGAAAACCTGGAATTGCAGCTTTTAGCGGAATTATTTTACGTGCGTGGGGTTGTGAGTCGGCACAGCTCCAGCACAGATAAATCTAATGTTTTGAAGAGTATGTGTGGCAGTCAGTCAACACACCGGTGTGGATATTTACTGTACTTCGCAATCACAGATTCTAGCCTACGTCTTGGAATATATGACCCAAATAAGAATTTTCACCATATATTGCCATCTGAACAAGTAAGTAACCAGTCTGCCACGTTTGTTCTGACCAACTGAGGAAAAAAGCATTACCATAAATCTCGCTACCAATGGTGATTAAATCTAAAGATCGGTTAGCTCATATCACATTATGCGGTGCAAATGATTATTATCGTTATACTTTATTCAAATTATTCATGTTAACAACATCAGAATTGCGTGACTATGTGTATGGTGTATAGTAGATTTCAATTTCTGTACAGTCTTATCTAATTGTCATGCCATTTGAATTTCATATTAAGAAATTATTTTAACCGAAATAGCAAACTATGCTCCCTTCGAACTTCCCAGGCTATCTGTAATCAGAAGCATATTTAAAACTGAAATATAATTTCATTTCATTCACATGTGTTTCATAAACTCATGATCCTTTCTGCATTATAATCCACCATCAAAATGATATATTTAATTATTCTAGCTGCTGTGAGAAAAGGCTATAACGATCCACCACCTGCAGGATCCTCACATGCAATAGCCTACTAGCTGGGACAACTTCTTTATGTTTACAGACGTGACATAATGACATAGTGCTATGCTCGAATTTCCTGCGAAAACCTAACCATACAACTCAAATTAGAAAACATTATTATAAGATAACCGTTGTGAATCGGACTAAAGTATGGTGATAGTTTTGAACACTGGCTAGTTGTGTACTTGCTCAAATATTGATTTCGGATCAATTTTAACTAAAAAAAAAGTTACAGACTGCAGCTTTAAGATTATAGGAAATAATAGCAAATCACTAAAGAGAAGCATTACCATTAGGATATTTAGAGATTGACAGTGAACTTGACCTTCAGCCTCCACATTGCTTCAGTTTTCATCCCCTTCAATGTGAGTCCCAGTGGTTTATGGGAAGGGGAGCAGCCCTCCACAATCGACTGTTTTCTGATATGGACTGAGCACTTTTCATAATTTAAGGCCTGTTTTTATACGATACAATGACTATAAAATATTAATAATATTTTGCACTACAAACACAGAGTAGGCTATGAAAAAATAAAATTAAAAACACCTTTGGATCCCTGAATGAATTGTTCGGCATACAAACAAACATACAGACACTCCACTGTTCTAAGACAGTGGTCAGACAAAGGCCAGCCTTATTGATTGAGATTGTGTTCTGATAGCCTCTCTCAGCCTGCGGTCACACCCTCTCTGTGTTCTTCAGATGCTCTGAAACGCCAGCGATCAATACAAGCCTCGCCGCTGCCGTCAGCCACTGCTTATTCTCTAACCTGGGGCTTCCTTTGTTGTTTATTTTTCCGTTTCGGCTCAATGAAACAGATCTGAACTTTAATAAATATCATCTTGTGTGCAGTGAAGGGTACATGGAAAGGAGTGGCGTGTAAAGTGGCGGAGATTAAAACGCCTCGGTTCTTTAAATATGTGTGATGTCTATCGGTGAGTCATAATGGTTTAGTTTAAAGACTCCAGGATCTGTAGCTTGTCTAAAAACACATCCACATAAATTAAATTACAATGATAAAAGTTAAATAAAAGGGGAAATTTTCTTCTGCACTTATAGGCAACGTACACACTACAGCGTAATTGGGTTGTCACTTCACCTTTTTGTGCTTAATCCTGTACACGCACAGTTCATTCAAAAACCGAACTGACTCCCAAGAAAATGTAGGTAGTGACAACCACATAAATCACAATGTGAATGGAATCAAACTAAATAAATAGCTGTTAATTATGTATTTAAACACATATAAGTGTTGTCTTCTCTGTATGTGCGGTACAAGAAATCACAGTGCATGTTTTGAAAGCGTTGGCAGATCTTGCTAGAAAAAAATTAAATAAATACAAAAACAAATTAGAACAAGCCCATAATTAACTCAAATCTAAATCTTGGAAATAAGCCACATACCAAATTATTGTGACCTGCACCTGCCTGCTTTATTAACTCCATAAACTGGATCGCTTTATAAGC
Source organism: Barbus barbus (assembly GCF_936440315.1). NCBI lineage: Eukaryota > Metazoa > Chordata > Actinopteri > Cypriniformes > Cyprinidae > Barbus > Barbus barbus. The sequence continues at coordinate 22,679,540 of NC_136716.1, forward strand.
CAAGCCCAAAAAACAAGCCCAAAGATGCTTAATAAGCGTAACATATAATGTGGACATGGCAACCCTTCAAGAGCATGCTCTGTGAAGTATCCTTCTAAACAAATAAAACAGTGGCTCTGTTAACGGTGGTTTAGATTAACATTACTTTGTTCATAGTCTTTGGTTGCTGTGATGTTACACACACACACACACACAAAACTTTAATTTAGGGGTTTCACTCATTTAAATGCAGCTGTCACTCCAGAAACTATACAGTGTGCATGTGGTCCAATGTATGGTAAATTCACTTCTTCGTGACCAGTTTTCAGTGCTAACTTCTGTGGGTTTTAAACCAGATTCAATATAAGTTCACCACCCGATTGCTCAATAACATCCTCTTTGCAAAGCATGCTGTCTATCAAATACACAAAACTAATCATTTTGGAGGTTAGTTTCAATAAGTGCTCATGTTGGTCTTGGTCTTGAAAGTTAGTGTGCTTTCATAGAACGATACACTTTTTAATATGAAAAAAACACCGAAAAGTTTCTCATAATGTGACCTAATAGAAGCTCTTACAGAAAGTCTTTAAAACTTTTTTATTTTCTCTCCTCTTACAAAGCTCTCTTCAGCGCCGCCTTCTTATATGTTCTGGGTTATATGCATGTTTTGTTCTATTCACATCCTTTTAGTAATACTGTGACCCTGATATCAAAATGAATGCAGGGTATCAATATGAATGAATGTACTTAGTGATGCATTTTTTTTTATTTGATTATGTACGTATTTTAAGAACTATGCATGTATTTTAATGGGCATTTCTCAATCTCAATGACTATTTGTTATTACTTAAATGGTCTGTTATTCAGGTGAAAGAAAAAGACTCAAAAAACTGTTAAGGACTTCTTTGAATGCAATGGAAATCTGAAGTATCTCACATTCCAGTCTGACTGTCTACCCTTAAGACTTTCTTTCTCTCCTTTCTCATCTTAGAATCAATGGCTTCTACTATTCACATGCTCTGAAGTCCTGCTTCGCAGGTCTCTTTTTATGCTCTACAAATGATTTATTAGAAGACAAGCAACAGTGAGAAATGCATTATATTCCAAATTATAATTTGTAAATATAAAGCCAGGAGCATGCAAAAATACACATAATACATTAAAAGATAATAGATATTGATTTGTATTTTTTTTTTTTATTTTGCAATATATATTGCTATATGAAAACAAAAAAGAAGAACAAAATAATTCTAGAATGTTTGGGTGATATTGTTTTTTTTTTTTTTTGAGAATGTGATTCATCCTTTTGGGGAAAAACTGCCAAACCAACTCAAAACGTTTTTTTTGCTGAACAGATTTTTTCTTTCTTTCTTTGCTTTAAATCGCTTTCTGCCTCATAGGCCACTTTCTCTCTGTCTTGACCCATTAAAATGACTATAAAATTATTAACAAATCATCAAAATAGTTTATTATAAATAATTAATGATACAATAATACAGTATTAATTAATATTAATAAAATAATATATTGCATAGAAAAAAATGAAATAATAAATATATTGCAAAAAATACTGTACTATAAGACAAAAATACATGCATTTAAATTAATGTTTTTATTTTATATTACAATTGTACACTTAGAGTACACATATTACAACTTAATTTCTTCATTTTCAAATATTGAACCATCACTGACGTGTAAATGAACACACGGTTCCCTCTGAAAACTGCAGCACATTTTTAATTAATATTGCAGCCTTCACAATATCGATTTTATTTTGAAGTATCACTTGACCATATACGTCATTGGTAGAGGCCATATTAAGTTACAACCATTTACAAGAAGTCACATGCACCATATCCCAAACCAAAGCAGATTCAGCAGATTTTCTGAAGTCAAATAGAAAAGCTCTAGTGTGAATGCACACCCTGTAACCATCTGACCTGCAAACCTCACAAGCACTGAGCCAAAATCAGTCCAGCAAATAATAGACACCGAGCGCACAGTTCCCCTCATACTGTAAGTCAACTTTCTGACAAAGTACCAGTGAGTTGCACTGGGAGTCTGAGGAAAGTTTAGTGCAAGTAATGATAGGGATTAGAGTTGGTCTTATCAATCTCGACCCCATTAGACTGCAGTGTTTTCTCTTGGATGTCTTCCTCTGAAACAAAGGCCAGCATCTGGAGCGGCTATCAGAGAACTCCCACCAGCTATCTGTAACAGATCGATACGTGCAACTCCCACACACCCGCTGAGTGTTGGCTGACATACAGAATCACGCACACACACACACACACACATACAACCCTGCCAGGGCTACAAAACAGCGCATCAAAGCTCCATCTCATGGAAGATTTCCGATGGGATGTCTTATTTAAGCTTTCATGTACGATTATGTAATACAGTGATATATTTGAAATCATGGGCAAAGAGAACAGCAGTGAACAAAATCAGGCCCTTGTATGCATTAAGCTTAATGCACGATACTGTAACAGTACTGTTACCTACAATTGCTGAGGTTGCATTTGCATTTCAGTTATGCTGGCAGATGTCCTTACGTGAAAGCATGCACTGCATACTGAACATTTTCAATGCAGGTCATACAGGACAGTGTAATTGAGTCTAAGCTTTAGATAGCATTCCTACAAACTGCCCACAGTGATTGGTTGGCTTCATACAATGTATATTTCAATAGCGAGATCAGTGGTTTGCAAAACAGTGTTCAAGCCACTTTGTACAATGACAAAACAGCAAAAGGTTTTCTTGTTGTCACGCTGCTACAGTTTTACACACAGGCAAGCTCAGTCTGTAAGTTCACTTAATTGATTGCGTTTTTGGATTCACAGAAGTTATATGCAATTTTAGCAATTTTATTTAATTAACAGCAAATTAATATGCCCAAGTTTAGTCCTCTCACCCTAATTGAGATTTTGTTTTTCAGAAAAACTTTAACAATTTCAGCAAAATGATTTATTTATACTACTAGAGCAATTACAATTAGAAGAATTTGATATTATACTTGTCATATAATATTAAATTGAAAATATCTTGAATTAAATTTCATTTTTATTATTCCATTGGCCTTTTTTCCTGGCATATATTTGATTAAATGAACAAATGGATGTATGAATAAATGTGGTCAAAAACAAGATCCTGTAAACTAATATTATCTTACACAGTTTAAATTATCTTGTAATTTGTTGTTTGTTTGTGTTTTTGATGATGTTTAGACATTTTTACTGGAAAACACAAATACTGAAAAAAATGATAATGATTACAATAAATAAATAAATAACTATATGTATGCATGTACATACATACATAACACTGTGCAGGCTCTGCAATACATGTGTGTTGATGAATTATGCAGGGTATATTTAACATGAGCATACATATGGCATTATTAGTAAGGCTACTCATGTGTAACAAATATGCATTACAGAACTGTATAAAATTAACTTGAAAAAGCGGTCTCTTTTTCAGTAAGTCTTAAAAAACTGTATTAGCCAAGGTCACAACATATACTAGCTGCCTAAATTAATAAAAGCATTGTGCCATGCCTCTCCATGTAAACTTCATTCAGTCCAAACAGTAATAAAGTGAGGTAAGACAATCTAAAAAAGATCCTCATAGCCACCAAGAATTTAACTTAAATGTTGAATCATCTAAAACTGAACAAACATTCAGTTTTTCTCTCCTCCATTTATTTCTTCTTTCTTCTTCACCAACATCTCACCCTCAACCGCCCAAATTCACATGGGCTTTGCATGAAAAATCTCTCTCATTAGTTTCAAACCAACTTGTCAAGAGTGCAGTAATGCAATGTTCTGTGCTCCCTCGGGACGTTCTAAATTCAGCTGTGTGTGTGTGTGTGTGTGTGTGCTTGTTTGTGGTGGGCCAGGTGTCTAAAGGGGATTTATCCACCGTTAAATATGAAATGCTTTGAGAAAGATGATTTACATATCAGTTAAGCATTAACGACAGGTCATTTGGCTTTCTGCATTACATTGTACACACATTTTAGATCTCTGGAGGCTGATGCCAGGCCCTTTCATTGTTGAACGAACACACACACACACATACACTTTCTCAGTGTCCGGTTGCACGCATGCACACTCCTGCTCATTAATCACGATGGTGGGTGAGTGTGACAGGTGAGCAGAAGGTGCGACACAGCCTCACCTCTCTCCGTGCTCCGCAGGAATATAAACATCCTGCGGCACAGCTATCCCGACTCATCCTGACCCACCCCCACCCCCCTTTCATCTCCTGCCTTTTTCTTGCAATGTGGCCACATTTCTGTTTTGAGCTTCCATACATGTGTCCTATTCCTGCCACCTTACTCTTCTCACATTCCTCCATATTACCCACATCATGCTCGCTCATTATGACATATAATGCCACTTATGTGATTCACAGCTACCTACATTACTACATATAACTGGGCTTGTGCTTTGTACTTGTACATAGTATTAAAAAAATTGATCAGGTCTTCTAAAAATTAACGGATCAAAAATATACTTAAAGAACAGGTTACACAAAAATTAGCAGAAAATGTATTCATCCTCAGGCCATCAATGATGTAGATGAGTTTGTTTCATCGAAATGCCTTAATGATGGATTTGTTTCCTACATACATGCAGATTTTTACTTCACAAGATGTTAATTGATGGACTGGAGTCATGTGGATTACTTGTTTGGACTCTCATTCTGACGGCACCCATTCACTGCAGAGGAACATTGGAAGTGGATGATAGATTACAGTGATTGTCACGCTCCAAATAAGACAATAAAAACACCATATAAAACTTGTCCATATACACAAAGTTTTCTGAAGTTATGCAATAGCTTTGCCTGCTTAAAAGAAAGAAAGAAAGAAAGAAAGAAAGAAAGAAAGAAAGAAAGAAAGAAAGAAAGAAAGAAAGAAAATAGTTTTGACATTTTACAGGGTATTTTAGAACCTTTAGAAAGACAGGCAGAGAGAGAGAGAGAGAGAGATGGAGGAATAAACAGAATAGAGAGATGAGAGATTGAGGGAGACACTTGCTTAAAGTGTTTTAAACTAGATCTGATGTTTATTAAAGACTATGCTCCCCGCAGGCCCACACTCATAGCACCTTAATTATGGAAGTCCTTTATTCATCTCTTACTTACCAAACGCCCACCCGTCCTCATGCTCTCCCCCACAGGCTCTTTTTTCCTCACTCTTTCTCTCTTTCGTTCTGTTTTTATTTGGTGATTTCCCTTCACTAGAGGTGGTATCAGAGTATTGGATCAGTGGTGCTACCCTACAGAGAGCCGCGGTGTTATTTTACCACAGTCAAGTTCTTGATGTTTGTTTTCCACTTTCTTTAAAGCCTAATGTTCATCCAGTGATGCTAATTACTTGCGAGAAAACAAACATCCCACCAGAATAAGAACTTTCTCCTGGAGTTTTCATAAAGATTTGAAATTAAAGACTAGTCTAACATTTACTCCGTTGAAAAAGCACTGCTTTGGTGTCATGACATTTTTTTTTATTATTATATATATATATATATATTTATATATTTTGTAATAAAATTTATATATTTATATAAAATACAATAAAGTAATTTTAAATAAAAATAAATTCAATTAAACAATTTTGAAACAATAAACTCCATAAAACATCTGCTGAACGCCATTAAATAAAAAGGCTTTCATGACATATTGCAGATTACGACACAATGAACAGATGTCTGTAAGCATGTTATCAGGATACAGCCATAAATGTCATCATGGAGGAAAAGGATGCACATTATGAACTGTCAAAAAGTTCAAACTGCAGGTTAATAATTTGCACCCGAATCATAATAGACTCTGTTATTCATAGCCTTCACTGTCAGGTTGGCTTTTGTTTTCATTCATTTAGTCACATTCGGGGCCTTGGGAGATCTCTAAAATGGGTTCATACTGTAGAAGCCGTGTGGAAAGATGATCAAATATCCACACTGAATGTTCAGTCACATGGTGTACTGCTCTGTCTTTCTCGTTTACAATTTTTTACATCAGATGAACTGAGATTTCGTTTGAACATTTACAACATCCGTCTCCTGTCAGTCAATCTGACCTGCACTGTCATAAATAAGCTGGCCAAAAAAAAAATAATAATAATTTTGTAAGGGTAAAGGCATTTCATTACCTTTTTATCATCGATAACAAAAGCTTGTAAACTGGGCTATAGTGCTGCAAAATGCTTCACATGAACCTCTCATGTCATGAGAATGAAACAGCAAGAACTGACAACTTTCCCCTCCAACTTTACTGAGAGCAGGGCAAGAAACGAAGGGAGCAATCAGTTGTGTGTTTTTTAAAAACGACAACAATAGAGAAAGCATGCAGTTTACACATCAAGGCACTAAAAGGTTGAAGGTCTTTACAAATCTTCCCACAATGCTTTGCTCTCAGGACTGAACTGAAACTTCAAACCAAAGTCAAGGATTCACTGTCCCTCAATTATTTCTGCCATTTGTGGACTTCCCACCTGCATCCCTGAGGTTACATCCATCATTATTTTGTTAACTGGTGATGTGACCCAGCTGTGGAACATCGAGTTCAGTCATAGAGGTTTGTTTACTCTGACAATTACCTTCAACCCCCTACTCACTGATTTCTCCAAAGCCTCCTACGCGGCACATTCTGCCTCTTTTTAACAAACAGTTATTTGCATAATTTATATAAGTTTTGCAGCAACTTTCTGACTCTCACAAACAAGACCCGGGGGTGCATGTGTCATTAAAAACTATTAATTAGAAGAACAATTCATCCCAAAGGTAAAATTCTTTATATTCTTTATTATTTTCCATGTCAGTCTATGACCATTCCTGTATGCTTTGTTTAATTATTTATATATTATTAGTAAAAGTGTTGAAAAACAACAACAACAACAACAACAAAAACAAAGCTAAAATATATTATATTGGCTTTCTTCTATTCTTACTCTGCTTTATTATTTCTTAATATATTTGCTTGTTTTTAGAAACGTCACTAAATGTCACAACTGTATATTTAAACTGTATCTTAAGAGTCTATAAAAAGTGGTAATTCAGCAAAAATGAAAATTCAGTCATCATTTACTCACTCACGTCATTCACACCTCTATGACCTCTATTCTTTGGGCAATACAAAGATAAATTTCTGAAAATTTTAAGGTGACTAAATTTTCACTTTTGGATGAATTATTGTTCATTTAAAAAATGGTATAACCTAATTTAGTAAGAAACTGAATCACTCATTTGACTGAATAGTCTCCGAGTTTAATAAACCAAATTAATTTAGATGTCACCATACTGAAATTAAAAATTAATGTCATTTTTAGGTTGCATGATGAAACGTTAATTCAGCATAGTGAGACAGCAGTGGAATGAAACCCACTTCTCCCAATTGCATCTGAAACTTAACTGAGAAAGAGTCTGTATAAATGACAGAAAATAAATGGAGCCGTTAGTACTGATTAAATGAACCTGAGCCACCCCCTTGTCCTGCCCTTGCAAATGTCCCCTAGTGCATGTTCATGTCCCCACCATGCACATTCATTTCATCTCACACTTTATCTGTTTGTAGTTAATTCTCATTCATCTACCTCATGATTCTTTCCCCCTCGCAAGCTCAACCTGTTCTCTGTTATTATTGGAAGGCAACGGGATTGGTAATTGTAGTCGGCGTGGGAGAGTCATAAACGCCTTCCCCTTTGGTGAACGTTTGTAGGTCTGCTTCCTTTCTCCATGATGGATTTTTAATGATCCTCCCTATAAACGCAAAGCCAGTTGTTCATGGATAGCAATAACAATAACTATCAACAAACTCTCAAACAGGCCAATTAAAAAGAAGGTAATATTATGAACTGCTCACCCGCAAAGGTTAAATTAAGCTAGTGTAATGAGACTGTCTTGCATAAATTTGTCTTCATTGTCTTCAGCACCCACTGAAATCACTGTCAGCAGAACATGCTTTCCCTGTGATCTCCAAACAGGGCTGAGAATTCAGCAGAGCGCTTTAGAGAATAGTGTGTATGTTCGCACCGTTATATCAAAGAAATTCATACACCGCTGTAGACACATCATAAATTTGCATAAAGCAATCCTGTCCTCTGTGTAACAGTGAGAGGAGAAGAATAAAGTCAAGGTTAGTTTTATTTTAAATTACATTTTTTACTTCTGCTTCACTCTCTAAAATAACTCCTTGAGAACTTTCCAGCTAATTTTCTACATTATTCAATCATTAGACAGATTAGACAGACGGACGGACGGAACAATAGAATGACAACCATGGATGGATGGATGGATGGATGGAACAATAGAATGACAATGATGGATGGATGGATGGATGGATGGATGGACGGATGGACGGATGGATGGATGGATGGATGGATGGATAGGCAGAATGATAACATGACAAAATGGATGGATGGATGGATGGATGGATGGATGGATGGGCATAGCACTGGATGGGTGGACGCATGAAACTGTAAATATAAAGATAGGTAGAATGATAGAATGACAAAAAATGGATGGATGGATGATGGATGGAGAGATAGATGCAGCAATAGATAGAATGGAAGAATGACAAAGCAATGGATGGAGGGATGTATGGAATGATAAATAGAAGGATAAGCAGAACAATAGAATGACAGAAAAATAAATGGATTGATAATGGTAGAACAATAGATAGAACGACAGAACAATAGATGGATGATAGATGTATTGAGCAAAATACTGCACTAGAATGACATGGATGGATGGATGGATGGAATGATAAATAGAATGATAGATAGATTGTTAGATGGATGGATGGAGCAAAAGATAGATCGACAGAACAATGGATGCATGTATGGATGGAAGGACAGATCATTGGATGGGTGGATAGATGGAATGATAAATAGATCTATATGGAATGGTAGAATGACAGAACAACAGACATAATGACAGATAGATAGAATGCTTGTATTAACATTTTAATTACTTAACTTTGAACTCAAAATTACATTATATGACTGATGATTTGCTTACATGATTGACTGTCTAGATAACCAGCTTTCACTGAATAAACCCACTTATTTACCACTGCAAGTGGTGCATGTTTGTGCTAACAGCACAGAGACTTTGGAAATTTCCCAGACTGCAGTCGAGCATGTCCTTCAGCCTACAGGTGACCCCTCCCCTCACAGCATAATTGTTGTAATTACAGTATAATTTGGGAGTGGTTTGGGGCTGTTTCTCTTTTGGGAGATCATTAAACTGTGTGTCTAGTGAGACCTGTAGGCCAGTGCTGGCCACAGATGCACGCTCAAATTAGCAGTACAGTCATTCTAAGGAGACCAAATGAAACGAGCCCTTGGGTTTGCGTGGTGGGTGTTTGCTCGCATGCAAAGTGTAGCAGGCATTTTAGTGTAATTAGCGCCTACTCAAAAGGTGAAGAGGCATTTCAAAAGCTCATGAAGCCTTTCAAGGGTGATAACTCCACTGGAACACACTTAGGAATTTGGAAAAGGGTAATCCGTTTTGGAGTGGGTAACGGGAAAGATTATGTACTTTTTAATGGGATGTTTAGTGCGGATGTGTTGACATTACGCAGTGGGCCACGACGGGTTCAACGATCTCATTTTCCTGTAACATTATCATATAATCCATTTTTAGAGAACAAAAAAGTAGGGCACAGCTCAAAGTTTTGGTGTGAAAGAACAAATTAGTCCTTTCACATAAATCGCATCGTACCACAAGGCACTGAATTCTAATGTACAACGTTACCTATTTTTGCACTGCTTAAACTATGTAATATGGTGCTCAAAAGTTAAGCAATTACAACTCTGAGTAGTCAATTCATATTTATATGCCTGTCTATGCAATGACAGTCATCTAAGTTTATCATTCTCACATGATTTTACCTTAAGATGTCATTTAGAGGTCAAAGCAAAGTAAGAAAGGTTTACAAACTTTAAAACTGATAAGATTGCCTTCAATTTCAATTCACACAGAAAATGATGGATGGATGGATGGATAGAAAGCAAGACAGAGTGATAGATAGAACAATAGAATGGCAAAACAATGGATGATGGAACAATAGAATGACAAAACTGTGGATGGATGAAAATGATAGAATGACAGAACAATAAATTAATAAATCGATGGATGGATTGACAGAGCAATAGAATGACAAAACAATGGATGGATGGAACGAGAAGGTAATACTCGTTCTAATTGTACAATTACTAATTCTCAAATTAATGAAGTTGCAAAGTTGCTTGTAGTTGCTAGAATGTCTAAAGTGGACTATCAAAATAAAGTGTAACCAAAACCTGTTATTTGCTTTTGTCATTGTGGTGTATGGAGTGTAGATTGATGTGTAAAAGAGTAATTTAAAGCAGTTTAACATCAGGCTGCAACATAACAAAATGTGAAAAAAAAATGAAGGGGTTTGAATACTTTCACAAGGCACTGTATGGATCAACAGATAGATGTAAGGGATGTTCCCAATTAATTGAAATTGAAGTCATAAAGCTTTAAAAATCTCTTCAGTACAAAATACAAAATAAAAAAAATAGTTCACAATCCCCGTTTCACAGACAAGGCTTAAGCTAGTCCCAGACTAAAATGCTTGTTTGAGCTGTCTCAACTGAAAATATCTTACTCTGACATATCTTAAAATATGTCAGTGTCAAGATGCAGATTTTCTAGTCCTGGCTTAAACTAAGCCCCGTTTGTGAAACCGGGCCAAACGTTTTCTAAAAATTCTATTTAGCAAAAATGTTTTTGGCCTAGTCTTTGCTGCCTCTTTCTTTCTTTCCCCTTTAATAAATTCTGTTTTTTGTGACTTTTATGTGATTTATCAGGATTGCACTGAATGAACTAAGAATCTGCAATGCTTCTGTAACTTTGTTGCTGCCATTTTCGTCTGTCCACGGTTTAGATCTCATAGTGCCAAATAAAGACAGATCATAGCAAATGGGAGATGAGAGAAGAAGAGGACAAGGCCAGCTGATGGGAAGATGCAGTCATACAAAAAGAGCGAAATGGAGTCACTGATTGGAGCGAGGGAGGGGGTGAGGCTGAGCACTTGAAATAGAAGGTCTATTTACTGGAGTCTGATTGCATATCCATTCAGAAAGGTCACAACAAGAGGCCCCTGTTTCGTGTCTGTAATCTGGATGCTGGATGCTCTGTAATTAACACATTATTTACATAAACATGCATGTGAAAACCTCTTTCAGACTTGTCATCTTTCTCATTCGCTCCGACAAACCCTTCAAAGTCTTTATTCTCAGTTTCTTGTTCTTGCAAACCAAACAATCTCAATCCCCGCGCTTCATTTCTCCACTCGCTTCAATAAATAGTGATTTTCTCAGCTTCCTTTTTCCAGGTTTGATCGCATTTGGCTGGCGCTCTGGAAGAGCTCATTGATATTAACGCTTTTCTGCCACTTCTAAACTACATAATTGTAAATCACTTACAGAAAATTAAAGGCATTTTATTTTATTGGTTTCTGGGTTATGATTAACTACTGATAATTAATATTCATCCTCTTTAATTCTTAATTACGGTTTGGGTCAGTGTTCGTGGCTCACTGGCTGTCTATATTTCAGGCCTGAGATCATGAGTTCTCCATCACTGAAAATCATACAATAAAGAAAGGAAATTAGAAGATAACATTATGGACAAGAGCGAGGGCTGGTCTCCTCCTCCCATCCAAATCAAACCACAGAATGACATTAAGGACAGCTCCTTGTCTTTAGGTCAGTAATAATACATACAGTACTTCTTATTGTCTGTTTTTCCTGAGTGGATTCAAGAGACCTTTGAACATCAAAGCCTCTGCCTTCTCTTTTCTCTTGCGCTCACGGTGTCTCTTTCACCCTGTTTCGTGCTCCTTCTTTTTTGACCCGCTGATATGATATTTAAAGTTGCACTTTGATGTTGTTCAGCCTTTCTATAACTTGTCCTCTCTGTCCCATTCTTCCCTTTGTCTGTATTGTGTTGTGTTGCATTAGCAGTATACTTTCATCAATACTCCCATGTCCTTTTCACCTAGAATCTTCTAAAAATACAGCCCTAGGACTACCAGTTGCTGCCGATGGAACATAGTTCCTGTTGAAACGGGATGTTGAGGTAGGACATATTAATGGGCTCATCGGTGTTATTTATGAAAACCACGACTGGATCATTGCTAATAGATTGCTATTTGGGATGGTACAATTACCAAGTACCTTCCCCTAAATTTAAAAATCGATACTTACCACTTCACAACTCAATACAATATGCTAAACAAACAATTAATCCAATTAAAACAATACAAATTGAATGCATCTAACTTCATTGCCATAATAATGGGACAGTTTTTTATTATGACTTTTTTTTCCTAGCGATTATAGATTAAGATTAGATTAAGATATGTTACAAGTACATTTAATTGGACATAACATGCCTGAAAAAAATCATATGTATAAATAATAATATAATTGCAATATTTTTCACCAATAGGCGGCACTAGCAAATTTTTCAGACACCGGAGGAATCCCTTTCATAGTTCCTAGAACTATTGACGGTAGTTCACGGTTTTTGGCATGCTTGCAACACAGGAACTAGGAACGTATTTAGTTCTAGTAATTCCGTTAGGGGGAACTAAATTAGCTCATACTTCAGAATAGGGTTTAATGCTGCCTTCACGCCATGTCGTAATTACCGTAATTCCGAGATGACAACACGTGACATTTTACTCATTGCTTTCCATGTTGTCGGACTCAGAGGTAGAGCCAAAATGAACCTGGCGGTGGTCATGTGGTACATCTGTCACTGATCCAAGTCGTAACTCTCAGAACATTCAGAGTTTACAAGTTGTAATTACGAGTTCAGGAGCACGTGAGGGCTTTGGCGTTGATATTGTTGCCATAGAAACACATAATTTAGATTATTAGAGTAGAATGTCACGTGTTGTCATCTTGAAATTACGACATGGCGTGAAGGCAGCATAAAACAGTTCAATAGGAACTACCAGTGATGTGTATGCTGATTGGTCAAACGCATACGACACATCGGCTACCCAGCATTTTTAAGTGTAAAAATATTCCCTCCACGAACATGGAAAACAGTGATGACGGCATTTAACGTTACCTGTTGTCTGCAGTGTTATGTTCTTTTCTCAGCTTCGATGATATGCAGTGCCAATCCTAGACTTCTGGGGGCCCTACGCAAAATTGTGTCGGAGGGGGGTTATGAGTGGTTATGAACGAATGAATGAAATCATTCGAATCGTGCTCGCGGAAAGCTCTTGAGAAACAGTGTCTCTTCCGCGGCTCGGTACGCTTTTCAACTCGAAAGGGCGACAGCGCACCACATTAAAAGAAATGATCATTCATGTTTTCATAACCGCTGGCCAAATTCAAAAACAAAACTAAAATTAAATCCTCTTTGAGAGCAAGGGGGCCCCCTGGTGTTTCGGGATCCCTACGTAGCTTGTGTATTTTGCGTATAGGGATGATATGTAGCACTGCAAGTGCTTTTGTGCTCATTTAATTGCGTAAATTGTGCATTTACATTCCATTTCCGTTATCAAAAAACCTGCGACAAACAACAAAAACAGCCGATCACAGTGTCCTCCATTCATAGGTTGTTTGCGTTTGTAAACGCTGCAAATATAGACGTCAATGTCAGCCGCTTCAAAGTTCCTGCTGCCAGTGCGAATGCAACCGGGAAAAGGGCCCGAGGGAGAAATCGATTCTCTAGGGACAACCCTGCTGGTTAGTTCCTGGAATTTAGTTCCTAGAACTACGCAGTGTGAAAGCACCTTTTGTCAAACTGTTTTGAAATCCCGAAATAAATTCCAAACGAATATCGTTTTGGCCAATTTTTTTTTTAAATAACATCACACTAGTTTGTTCTCCGTTTTCACTTTAACTTTTCTAGGACCTTTAAAATGTTTCTTGATGTGCTAAAACATTGGTAAAATACAACATTTTATGACAGACAATAAGGCCAACCAGAGTATCCATATTCTTGGTATGTCCAAAGGAAAAATTTTCAAAAATGTATTAAAAAGGTAATGGGTTTTCAGAATTCCTAAACTGGTCGGTGATGCAGTGCCCAAACTGCAGGTACTCTCTGGACTAATAAAAACATTAGCTGCCATAATTTCTTCAATGGTTGAGCCCTAATAAAATAGAGCTGTCTAGCTAAACTCCTCACTGAATGTGCCATATTAATAATATCATGTTTAGTTCTAGTTGTATTTTTGCTCCGAGACACAGTTTTAGTATCCTGTGCCTCTGCCAGAGAGGATAAGCTAAAACCACCCTCCTAATCCCTCAAAACTGTGACCAGTAATGTTATGAAAAAGACGCCGATGTCAGGGTGCAGGGAAACATGAAAGCTAAATCCGCAGACATTCATTTTAATAAATCAGTCTAATAAGTCTCAAAGCGAGGTGTTGAGGCCTAGTCGTGTAATTCCTGACATTTCAAAGTCAATGCAATATCTCATTGTTCCTTGCCTTCACATATTGAGACAAGAGTCAGATTAATTGTACAGTAGATGTATTTGCGGGTGTGTGTCAAAAATGGAATATGAACCAGACTGGTCCAAAAGAACAATTGGCCTTAAAGTCTCATGCTTTATTTTCAATTGTGAAATAAAGCCACCTTGAGCTGGATTTCTTTGAATTATTTATTGGAGTATTTTCAAGTATGTAATTTTATTTCGTCCATCACTGAGTCTAACGGTGTTGTAATAAAAGCCTAGCTCAAAACAGATACATATACTGATGTTATGATTTTTTTTTAAAGATGTGCAATGTTAGAATAAAATATATTTTTTAAATATTTAATTATTGATTTTTACATTATATTACATTTTAAAATGTAATTTTATTAATTTAATTAATTAAAAGCAATAGCTTTAGACCTATTTCAGCAATAATACAAAGTAAATTAAATACTTATACAATATCAAATTAAAGTGGTATGATCTCTGCAGTCAATGTTTCATATTTAAATTGCAAAAAACACACTTATAGCATCCTATCCTACTGTACTTGAACAAGGTGGTCCTGTCCCATGTGGCACATGTGATAGCCAACATGTGTAGGATGTCCATAATGCCGCAGAATGTCCCATTTGTTATTTTAGGTCTGGAATGGGTGCTCATGAGCGCTTTGCTTGACCTCTACAGTACATTTCTACCCGACAGTCTATAAACCATTACACCACCAAAGCTTGGACCCAAGGTGAAAACTGTGGATAGTAAAAAAAATATTTGCGCTTGAATATCTCAACACCTACTGTACTTCTTCTCACCACACTGTTCAGAGGGGTCTTCAAACTTTCTCAGGCCCTTTCTCTGTAAAGTTCTGGAATTCTTCAATATTGTGTAGACCAGTAACCATTTCGCATTCTTGATCTTAAAGAACAAATCCAGCTTTCATCAACACACTGCTGGAATGCAGAAGCATTGCATAGTATTTGCATAAAAACCCTGTTTAATAAATAAAATGAATAATTCCAGTTCCATGATTTGCTCTTTAAATAATTAAATTCTTAAATGTCACACTGAAAAGATATAGAATTTAAAACATAAGACTGTCTGGAATCTTTAATTATGAATTTAAGTTGCTTAAACAATAATAAAACAAAAATCACCATGTGGGTTTGGAAAAAGTATGTATAAACAAGAAAGGCATTTTAATAAAATATAACAGTATACCTGTGTGTGTATATATATATATATATATATATATATATATATATATATATATATATATATATATATATATATATATATATACACATACACAGTCATGGCCACAAATATCGGCACCCTTGGTAAATATGATCAAAGGAGGCTGTGAAAATGAACCTGCATTGTTAATCCTTTTTATCTTTTATTTAAAAAAAAATCACAACAATCTAACCTTTCATTGGATAAAAATAATTTAAAATGGGGGGAAATATCATTATGAAATTAATGTTTTTCTCTAATACACATTGGCCACAATTAACGGCACCCTATTATTCAATACGTTTAATTATTATTCGAAACCTCCATTCGCCAGTTTAACAGCTCTAAATTTTCTCCTATAATGCTGATGAGGTTAGAGAACACCTGACAAGAGTTCAGAGACCATTCCTTCATCCAGATTCACTCCAGACCCTTTAGATTCACAGCTCCATGTTGGTGCTTCTTCTCTTCAGTTCACCTCACTCATTTTCTACAGGGTTCAGGTCAGAGGACTGGAATAGCTATAGCAGAAGCTTGGTTTTGTGCTTAGTGACCCATTTTTGTGTTGTTTTTGAGATTTGTGTTTGGATTATTGTACGGTTGGAAGATCCAAACATGGTCCATTATAAGATTTCTAACAGAGTCAGCCACTTATTGAGTTTTTATCTGTTGGTATTTAATAGAATCCATGATGCCATGTGTCTAAACAAAATGTCCAGGACCTCCAGCAGAAATATAGGCCCACAACATCAAAAATATAGCAGTATATTTCATTGTACACATGGGGTACTTTTTATCCCTGTGTTCACCAAACCCATCTTGAGTGTTTGCTGCTAAAAAGCTCATTTATTAGTTTCATCTGACCATAGAAGTCAGTCCCATTTGAGGTTCCAGTCGTGTCTGATAACTGAATATGCTGGAGTTTGTTTTTGGATGAGCTAGGAGAATTTTTCTTGAAACCCTCCTGAACAACAAGTGGTGATGTAGGTGCTGTTTGACAATTTTTTTTAAAGGTTTATTTTTTTTAAATTATTGCTCTGATGGTGGAAATGGGAATTTTCACTGCTCTAGCTCTTTTCTTAAAGCCACTTCACTAATTTGTGTACTTCACTTCACATTCGAGCCGCTGCCCCTGAGGAACTCTCTGCACGTCCCTGTTCAGGTGCCACGGAACACGCGTTATTTTATGGATTAAAAATAAAAGAGTAATAAAATATAAGGTAAGGTATAGTAAATAAGTGTAGATAGCACTGTCTGTTTGCTTATGTGCATCAATCCAAGTGTAAACGGTGAGAGATGCTCAGGCAGGTGAAAAGCGTTTGGTTAATGGTGAATATTGACCTATCGTGTGTCCTGTTGCCAAGCCCCGTCCTTGATTGACAGCTCAGGGGCCGTGCTCAGCTCGGAATGCATTTTCAGATCCACAATGATAACTATATTCATCACGGGGTATTTAATGAAAATGCTATTGAAGCGTCATATATGTAAGTGTCAATGCATTTAAGAAAAAAATAAAAGACATTTAAATCACCATTTTGCTACCCTTTTGGCTCAGAATGCATTTTGAAACTCTCATTGAATTTTGCTACACATATGCTTCCATAGAAGTGAAGCCCTCCCTCCCTCTCTCTCCAATTGTGTTTATCTTGGTGTGGAGGTGAGTGGTGATAAACAAAAGACTTGCTACCTGTGCCTCAAATTTACAGCTAATTATCCAAACGACTAAAGGCAAATATAGTTAATTTGTCTTGCTAACATCAGCTATCATAGACCACTGCGCGTTCTTTCACTGCATGATTCAGTTTATTAAAATGCATTTAGATTAAGAATGATCACAAAATTCAAGATATGGGAGCAGAAATGTATATATTTATCATTTCGTATACTGTAGTTACACGAAGACTGACATTTTTTTTTGTTTTGTTTTGTTTTTTTCCCCACCGAAAAGCAACATGATTACAAATGTGATATTGATTTTATAAATCAGTTAAATAAACAAAAAATGTATATTAACACACTTATGTTTTAGACACAATATTGACTGTTTTTGCTCTACTTCGCCAACAAATATAATTTCAATTTGCATCTCTGAGCAACAGCTATTTTGTTCCTGAATGAATCAACCGTTTAAATGATTCGGTTCAGTTGCAATGACTCACTTATTAACAGTGACTTGCTGCCACCTACTGGCAGTTTTAATTTCACATTTAAAGTATCTATTCATTTATTTATTTTTTTATCAGTATTCAATGTTTTATGTTTAAAATATCAAAACAGTATTAATGCATTTGTAACTGCAGGTTAAATGCATTCATGTCCTGCATTAAACAGTGTGTAAATACATCTAAATGCCAGTTCTAATGCAGCTTCTGTGTTTTCTCTGCATTGCAAAGATTAATTTTGTCAAATCTCATTCGATAAAATCCCAGAAAATATTGATATATTTTTTTGTCAATAATTGCACACCCCTAATATATTTAGCATTTTGTTTAGAAAATAATTTAATTAATGAGAAGCGCCCTTTTTTCCACTTGAGATATTTTATAAATTATAAGCTTTTCTGGCATCTTAAATTGTGAATTATATAATTAAAAAATATAAATTAATTAATTTCTTTAATTCAACTTGCTGTTTCTTCATAATTGTAATATTTACTAGCAATTTCTGAATTAAAGTCCTAGTCCTGTGGGGGGTTTTTTTGTTTGTTTTTTTGTATATTGATGTGAATGGGAATGCTACAAGATTATTTTTTGGCTTTGATTTTAGTTCATTGATGATAAGATTTCATGCACGTCTATATTCTACAAGAGCACACTGACTACTCAGAGAATGAACTGTGGTATCAATATATTTGATGTTTCTTTAGAGTTGCCTAAGGGTTCTGGATACATTGAGCTTTTTGGCTTGAAAAACTGTGATTGTTGTGATGTGAATCTTGATCTGAACATGAGTGAAAGTATGGCAAAATCACATTCAAGCAAAACTGATACATCATAATCTGCTCTTATAGTGAAAGACAATAAGCATTACTTCATATATCTCTCTGACAAATTATCATCTGACTGTCAGCATTGATTGTCTTCTATGTGTATCTTCCTGTTGGCACAGTTGTTACAACACCAAAGCAAGAAGGCATTCTGTGGGAAATTATGATATATTAGGAATATAGTGTTTGGGTGATAATGATACTGATTATTTTCGAGATCAGCGTGCTTGATTTAAAACCATGATCATTTTTTAATAGTGAAATTTTGAAGTAAAAATCTTGGTAATCTCTTAACAGTCTAACTTCGACCAATTTGCTCAACAAGCACAAGACACCCAATTTGAAATCTTTGCTCAATGGTGCTCAGTTCAAGATTCAATCATCTGAGCCTTTAATGTCATGTGACTAAACACTCTGGAGTCACATAACAATAATGTTATGAATCGAGCGCCCCTGCCAAAGATGCGCCAACCTCTAGGCATTATAAACTTTTCGTAAACCGTTTTTAATTGGCCAGTTGCTGTTTTTTCCTATAATGCATTGGCAAGACAACTAAATTCACACAGTTCTATACTGCCAAATGCCCATCATGAATCAAAAATTTGGCTTTGAAAAGCACACTGTAGGCCAATCAGTCCCTATGAGGCAGAAACGGACACAGATCTTCTTGCGTCTTTGTTTCAGGACGCATTCACCTCCAGCTAAGCAACAACAGCAGAGACCGCACTGCTGGAGGAAACTTCAGACTTTAATGGGATTACTCAGACATATGCTAATCGAGTGAGAGCAGGTGGAGAATTAAAAAGATCACGCTTAAAATGGAGACGGTGTTAAGCATCCTCAAAACTCTTCTCGACTTATGTTGGGAATTTGGCCATCGCTACTTTTGAAACTATACTCACAGTGAACATCTGACCCACTTTTGACCTCCAGTTCACTCAACTCTCCCTTCAGTTAAAGGAATAGTTCACCCAAAAATAAAAACGTTGTCATTGTTTACTCACCCTCATGTCATTCCAAATGAGTTTCTTTTTGGTGAACATAAAGGAAGATATTTTGAAGAATGCTGGTAATCAAAAAGTTGATGGTCCCCATTGACTTCCATAGTATTTATTTCCATACTATAGAAGTCAATGGGGACCAACAACTGGTCCCTGGTTTGGTTCTTCAAAACTCTTCAAAATATCTTCCTTTGTGTTCAGCATAAGAAATACAATTATTCAGGTTTGGAATGAGGGTGAGTAAATGATGACAAAAATTTCATTTTTGAGTAAACTATTCCTTTAAATCATTTACCATTACCTAAATGGTAATGGTAAACCATTTTGCAGAGAGAAGAAATAAATTTACAAAGTGGTGGGTAATCAACTCGTCAAAATTTCTCAGCACAACAAGATCTGTGGTTAGTGCTGCAATCGTGATTTTCAGTATTGGAATACCTAAACCTCTCTACAATTGCAGTCGTATTCTAAAGAAAAATAGAGGGTTGTTAAATTGATTACATTGTTAAGGATGATTACAAATGACGCTGTACCAAATGGCTGTTTATAAAAGAATGAATCAGTTTTGCAATCACTTGTGCTTTGAGGACCAGAAATGGATAATTTTAGGGGAAAATGAGTCATTTGAGACTGGCATAAGAAGCCTTTGATAAGTTTCTTAATTTTCATTTCAAGATTGCAGCTTCCTAATCTTTCGAGGCCACCTCTGAATGAACTTTTCTGTCGCCAGCGAAATTGGTGTGCGTATTTACCTCAGGCAAAGCTAAACAGCAATATCCTAAATATGCAAATGAAACCTAAACCAGTCGTATGCAACCTTATTAACATAAACGGAAATCGTGTTGCCACTTTGAGTTCAATGAATCATCAAAATGGTGTTGCTAACAGACAATTAAGACAAGCTGGGAAAAAAAAGTCATTTCACAGATACTTCCTTTATCCATACAAATTAAATCCTGCTCAGTCTGCAGAGATTTCTTCCAGTCCCTTGCTTGCCTTTGAGAGCGAGTTAAAATTACATAGTATTATGAATGTCTCAACCACTGGGAAATTAACAGATGTTACCCAGCACCTCCATGCATGACACTATTTCCAACAAACAACCAAAATGAAGTTTCCCAGAGCATCACAAGTGTGGATAACACAACGACCCGATATTCTCCGCGGCCTGCGAATTATGGCCTTCTGTGCTGACTCCACAGCTACGGTATTAGCCTGTTTGCTGCCTTGAGCCTTACAAAGCCTGCGTCCTAAAGCCAATTCAATGACTTCACAGACAGCATTTTAGTATGAAGGATAGAGGGTTCAGACAGACTTTCAAGGCACAACAACTTAATGTGGAGGCACACAGATTGGCCTGAGGTTGAACACGCCATGACTCTAGAAATTAACACTAAACTATTAGGGCTGGGTATTGACACACAGTTCTTGATTTGTTGTGAAAAATGTAGTGACGTAGAGAGTAAAAGTTGTTAATATCTTTGATACTCTTAAGTACTTAAGTACTTTAATTAGTTACATTTACTCCAATACTTTACACCTCTGAAACTAAACAGGGAACCCTCCCACATGGTACTACAGTACTTAATATTAACACTACAATAAAACCTGAGTATTTAGACAGAACATAAGGCAGTTGTTATATACATTTTCTAATGCTTTAATTATGTTTCTGCTCTAATTAGTTGAAATATAAACATCCAAAAAGTGGCTGTCATATAATGATAATATAGTACATATACAGTATTTAGATTTTTTTTCTTCTAGCAAAATAATAATTTGTGAACATTATGCAAAACATGATGTTATTTATGGGTATTTATGTTTACAAACTTTTAAAATTATTTTATTATTTACTACATCTGGCTGATGCTGAAAGATGATTACATAAGAGATTATATATTTTAGTAAATTGCACCACATCTTTCACCTTCTGATGTTTAGTCATGTTTATGTTGTGCTGTAACTACTAGTAAAGAGGATACAATTGTACATTTACAATTTACAATATTTATAATTGCACAAAATTAAAATTAGGGGATCAACAAAAAACAAATTACTATTCTGTGAGCTTGATTTCCTGTTAAAAAGTGGTTTGTTTTTGAGCATCATATTGATAATGAAACTACAACAATAGGTTCTAAACAGGTTCTTAAGCTTGTTCTAAACAAGAAGTTTTAACAATGCTCCAAAATGTTGACCTAGAATGAATGGAAGTGAGCTTTAGCCATAACCAAACAAGTACTTTACGACAAAAATACTTACACCTCACTGGAAATTGAATCACGTTGAAAAAAGGAACAGTACATTTTTTATTAATTTACTTCAACTACCACCGACCTGTTTTTATTCTTTCTTCCAAATGCTGAGACAGATGCTATGTGTTTGTGTGTGTGTGTTACACATAACACTAATAATGTATTTGAATGTGTCTTGATGTCTTCCTATCCATATACAGTTTCCAAAGGCAGCACTCTCAGACATAGCCACAGAGGAAAGAGAGAGTGTGTAGATTAATCCTACTCAGACAGTGTGTAAACTCAAGCCGGACAGTGGCTGATGATTCACAGACATCAATCAGAGCACACAGGAGATGAGGTAATCTGGAGTCAATAAAGACCAACCGAGTACGGGTGAACTAGCATGCAGATGGAAAGCACACAAGCACAAGTCAGTATAATTGTATACACTATACACTATAATTTAAATACAGTCAGGATGATTTAGTATTATCTAGGTACAATATGTCCCCACCGATTTGGAAGGCTCTTAATAGTGAGAAACTATGACTTAAGCTGAAGTTTCTGAAACAGATAAATACAGGATGATAAAAATAGGTTGGTTTTGTAAAGAAGCAAAATGTATGATGTGCATACTAATGAAAGTGAACTGGAAGAATGATGTCTATTTGCAGGTCAGCTCAATGGCTGTCCAGAACCCGGTTGGTTTATATACTGTATATATATATATATATATATATATATATATATATATATATATATATATATATATATATATATATATATATATATATATATATATATATATTTTTTTTTTTTCTTTTTATATATACTTCATCCACATATATTAATAACCTACAGACAGAAGGCGAAGATTGGACTAAACCCCAGATGTTGAGATGCCTAATTCCAGGCAATTTCAACAAAGAATTCAGAAATAACCTGTTTCCTAGGGCACATTGATCTTTTTGTATGCATGGACTTACTACATTTGCCAAATGTGGGAAAAACTGTATCCCACAATGCACCAGCCTTGACCTTCTATTTATAGTGTGATGAATGAACCAGGCATAATCTAAGCTGTAATACTCATAATTACTTTTAAGACTTCCAATATTATCTTTTTTTTTCTGCCACCCAACAGAATTGAAAATGCATTCAAATGACATTGGTGTGCAGCGGCTCTACATCATGTGACAAAATAGGCAAGATTAAATGTTTTGTATTTTGTCACATAATATCTAGGATTTCATTTGCTACTTTATAAACAGGAATGCATTCAGTGCAGTTTTACGTAGTAAGCTTCATTCCCTCCTGATCTCATTAGTAGCTATTCATATCGAATGTTTATACATCCGAACTTGCAAAAATATATACATTGAAATGCACAATATGGACATACTGACAGCATCACAATGTAAAAGTATTTATGAAATGCATGCACAGCATTAGAAACATAATCATTTGGATAAATCCTTGATATAAAATCGGTTATATTTGTATAGCTACATTTTACAAATAAATACATATATTCAAGCCCCTAAAGAGACCTTTACCCTAAAAATATAAAAACATGTTTTTACATACATAATTTTAAAAGATCGCATTGTCCAATGACAGCATAGTTACTGTGAAGTGCATGTAAATTGTTACATATTAAAAAATATATATGTATGGATGTTATTCTTTTGTGGCTTCTAGAGATTAAAAAGTTAATAAATATTTGAATGGGGAACATCCAATCCTGAGCTGTAACATTGCTAAGTACTCACTATCATTTTTGGAGCGCAGTGGAAGGAAGAAAGCATTAAACAACTAAAGAGACGCAGATAAGGCATTTTTGGGAGAAAGGAAATGAAAAGGTGAATTGCATGGATCTGAGAAGACAAAAAGGAATAAAACAGATTTGTAAAGGGCACCATTTACAAATCTATCGTACTCCCTACCAGGCTTGGATTGAGGGATTAGACCGCATTACTTAGG
Organism: Barbus barbus; assembly: GCF_936440315.1. Classification (NCBI taxonomy): domain Eukaryota; kingdom Metazoa; phylum Chordata; class Actinopteri; order Cypriniformes; family Cyprinidae; genus Barbus; species Barbus barbus. The sequence goes on from NC_136716.1 coordinate 22,703,451, forward strand.
CTGCTTTTGTGAAGGCAAATCCTGGGTGGAAGGAAACCCAGTGAGGCTTCTGCTGACAAGAAAGGGGAAAAAATAGATCCTCTGCAAAACCTCATGCTTTCCATCTTCCTATCTGGCCTATCTTTTCTCTTTCAACCTTCTGTGCTCATTCTCTTTCTACTCACAGCTCTCTCTCTCTTTTCTCTCATTGTCATGCTCTGTCTTTTTAACACTCTCACACATGCAGTGTATGGAATATGACCCGAGACCCATTTTTTTTTCAGAGCATGCTCATTGTGCAAACCTTATTACCTTCACACTCGCCTTTGTCTCTCGGCAGGCTGCTGAAGTTTTATGAGAAATTTTGGGCCGCGTTGTTTTTTTGTGTGCAAACACGTGGAAGTGTGAAAAGAAAACGGGGTGAAATGCAGAAAAATAAGCCTTGAGGAATCACTTTATAACGTTTAAAAAGCCAGTTTTGGAGTTGAAGTAAATATTTCAGACTTTCAGAAATATGATCTGGTCAAACTAAAGCCTATACACTTTTATTCCAGTTACCTGTCCTACAAAAAAAAAAAAATAAACAAAAGGTTTTTTTTTGTTTGTTTTGTTTTTTTTTAGCTATAGCTGTCAGGTAAACAAGTGAACCAAGCCTTTATAATTATTTTTTTTTTTATATTTTTTTTTCCTTTCACATGGGGAGGCAGGCTTCCTTCACCCTACTGTAACTTACAGTACTAAATAATAGTCACCAGGGTCATTAAACAAACCCATTAGATTACTCTTAAGGTGTAAATGCACAAATTATGAGTAGTCTGTCAATTTACTGCATTCAATAGGAAATAAAACACTTGCAAAAAGGAAAGATGTCTAGAACTGCAAATAGCACTAATGTGGATAAAGGACAATTGCTTCAACAGAAGATAGATTTGAACACTGTCTGCAAATTATAACTGGTTGTCTATGACAGGTTTCTTGATAAACTGTTACAGCCAAAGCACTGTCAAATCAACTGAACATAATGAATGTGTGAAAATAATCCCCTTAAGAAAATATGCCAAGTGTTTGGCTGCTACCAGTGAATCGCAAAAAGAAAACCAAGCAACTGTGAAAACCTCTGATTTGTCAAGTGTCAGAATGATAATCATTTATTCCAGGAAGGGCATAAAAGCAGCCCTTAATGATACATCTGCGAGACAAGCTAACAGGTCTCTGGTATTAATGGCTGAGCCAATGTGCTGCAGCATACTTAAAGGAACACTCCACTTGTTTGGTTAATAGGCTCATTTTACAACTCTCCAAGAGTTAAACAGTTGGGTTTTACCATTTTTGAATCCATTCAGCCGATCTCCGGGTCTGGCGGTAGCACTTTTAGCTTAGCTTAGCATAGATCATTGAATCGGATTAGACCATTAGCATCTTGCTCAAAAATTACCAAAGAGTTTCGATAATTTTCCTATTTAAAGACTGACTCTTCTGCAGTTACATCGTGTACTAAGACCGACGGAAAATGAAAATTTTCTAGGCTGATATGGCTAGGAACTATATTCTCATTCCGGCGTAATAATCAAGGAACTTTGCTGCCGTACCATGAGTACAGCAGGCGCAATGATATTACGCAGCGCCTGAAAGTAGTCCCCAGCTCAGTAGCCTATGATATAGCTGGGGACTACTTTCAGGAGCTGCGTATATAATCGTCATAATAATCGTACAAAAATCAAAGCGTATTTAGAATGTAATAAATAAGCAAATACCTCTTCACTCACACAAGCTCTGGCAAATGTGTCTCCTTAGGTATTCCTTTGGGGGTTATAATCCAAAAGTGTGCACATTTAGGGAGATATTGAGGAATTATTTTATGATTACTTATGATATTTTCAACAGTCATGTTGACATGCATTACGCACAACCAGAGGCCGCTTTTGAACTCTCATGACCAGAGAAGAATCCATATATGGATAGAAGTATGTTTCTGTTCATAAAGATAGTCAGGGGAGATGTGTCACAGATTAAACATTAATTACTGTAGCATATCAGACATGAGTGAGTGCTTTTATGTGAGTGGATTCATTTTTTCCTTTGAGAGTTTCCCCTTTCGATATTCACATGATCTTAGATAATGTTTCATAAAACTCAGTTTATGAGTTATTCTCAGATCAGAAATAGAACATTATTGCATTTGTGGCTTTTCCTTTATTGTATTTCTAGACTCTGACAAGGACAATTTGATATTTTTAATACAGAAATCTTATGCAAATAAATTACCAAATAAATTCAAGCTAATAGTCTATTTTCTAAGACTTAATGTTGATCAAATCTCAATTGATTTCTTGTTTATGTGGAACACAAAATTAGTTGTTAGGGACCTTTTGCTGTCACTGTTTGGAGCACAGAATGAAATATAAAGTGAAAGTGAAGTGACATTCGGCCAAGTATGGTACTCGGAATTTGTGCTCTGCATTTAACCCATCCAAAGTACACACACACCGTGAACACACACCCGGAGCAGTGGGCAGCCATTTATGCTGCGGTGCCCGGGGAGCAGTTGGGGGTTCGGTGCCTTGCTCAAGGGCACCTCAGTCGTGGTATTGAGGGTGGAGAGAGCGCTGGACATTCACTCCCCCCACCTACAATCCCTGCCGGCCCAAGACTCGAACCTGCAACCTTTGGATTACGAGTCTGACTCTCTAGTCATTAGGCCACGACTTCCAATTTACATACATATAAAATGTATGTACATGATATTTCAATTCCAAAACCCTAACATTTTTTAATGAGCAGATGACTTAATTAGTACTCTGTCCCTCACAGAAAGCTAGCATGACTTTAAGATCTTATTTTATATTTCCATGGGGTTTCTGCATCTTTTTCTACCCCAGAAATTAAAGTTTTAATCCCTCAACAATCTTCACAAATTCTCCTTTTGTGTTCTGCTTAAGAAAGTAAGTCACAGGAGTTTGGAACGACATCAAACTAATTTTCATTTTTTGGATGATTCCTTTAATGGAACTGAAAGTCTTTTGGTTTAAAATGCTTTATTTCCTATGTTTTTGATTCCCATGTTTAGAATTTGTTTTGCTGTTACTCTGATGTTTCCTAAGCTATCTCTAAATATTAATTTATCATGTTATACTGAATCATACACCCTTTCAGAAAAGTCTGCGAGGTAGACCTATTTATTAGATGAGGTTTTTACCAACTCTGAGTCGTTGCACTAGAGGCAAAGCAAAATAAATGTATGCAACATGCATTTTTAAGTAATGCACACCTCTAACTTTTACTTCAGCTAAACTTATATGCAAAACCTGGTCATTTCACTGCTTCCTTGTACTAGTCATGCATAATTTATTAATGTTTATTACCATGCTAGCCACATTACCAAACCTGAAGCGTAAATATCATACGTCTTCTGGCAACAGACAGCGTCTTAAAAGTGCAGATGCTTTGCTTCACCGTGTCTGATTTTTCCATCTTACTGTTTGTTCCCTTAATGACACCTGTCTACAAGTGTGATGCTCCTACCGTGAGCCAAATATGTAGGGTGAAATTACAGCGCTAGTAAGCACTTGAAGCGGCACTGTCAAATTTGAGCCACTTTAGTCATTGCTGCTGTTACGTTCATAAATGTCCTTGTGGGAGTGAGTGTGTTTATTTTTCTCTTGCCGCTTCCTTTGACTGCTGATTGGCTCACGAAGCTATCAGTCATCATTAAGCGATGTGACGCCGACCTATCCGCTGCCAGTAAAGTTTCTGCTGGCAGATAAAAGGACGCTGAAAAGCATGAATGGAGATCTCTTTTGCTCCCTGTTTTTGTTGTCATTTTACTTGGTTTTGACTTGCTTTATTTGTTATTCGCTTATGCCAAAATCCTTTGTGTTTTGTTCTGACATTCTTGATCCCTATAACCTTTTGATTTGCCATTTTGTTTGGTTATTTTGTTACTTTGTTACTTGGATGGCGTTGCTTTTTGATCTTTGATGAGCTTACGCTCTATGACATTTACTCTTTACTCAAGAGGAAGGTGGATAGGAAAGATGTCACGCGACTTCCATTGTGCAACATTTAGGTAACTCTGTGAATAGAAACCCCGTAAGAGGTGAACACTGTATGTTTCGTTTTATTAGTTGAGAATACGGCGCTCGGCGCTGAAGATTTCTTTTCTTTTTCTTCCTTTAGTTAGGTTAGAGGTTTAAATAAGGTAGAATTGGTTTTTGCTTCTTTCTTTTGGCTTCACTAGCATCCCCTTTCTCTGGGGGTTGATTTGCTTAGTTTTTTTTTTTTTTTAATTTGTACATATTGGTTGTCTCTTTAATAACTTATACTTTTGTAAATATACTTTATAGTTAAATGGATTACTTTCCTTTTGTATAATCACTTTCGGGTTTTTTTCTGTCTCTCCCTCTGTGTTTCACTCATATTCCCTACCAACTAGTTTGAGATGCAAATCCTATTTAAATCTGTCACTTGCTGGCACCGCCGGCCTGGGAAACCAAGAGAGACCTGTGTCAAGGGATCACAGCAATTTGCAAAACAAGAACGCATTTGTTATGAAACGCCCTTAGATTCTCTCTGGCTTACAGTACAATACTCAGGGATGAAACTCTGTAATGCAACTGATCCCTGATAATCACATGATTAATGATAAGCTTCTATCCTATGCGTATCTACAGCCAGGCAATAGCATTGAGTTCCTTTTAAGTACACTTGAAATACATGATTACAGAGCATATACGGAATTATGAATATGCAATGATACAAAAATGCCATCAGGGTTCAAATATGGCTATTAATAGTGCTGGTTGCTAAAGAAATTACATACACTATTATACACACATACACCAAAGCTGCATTTATTTGATCAAAAACACAATGAAACTGTAATATTGTGAAATAATATTGCAACTTAAAATAATTGTATTTAATATATTTAAAAATGTAATTTATTCCTGTGATGGCAAAGCTGAATTTTCAGCATCACTACTCCAGTCTTCATTGTCACATGGTCCTTCAGAAATCATGCTAATATGCTGATTTGCTGCTCAAGAAACATTTCCTATTATTATCAATGTTGAAAACAGTGCTGCAGCTTTATATATATATTTTTTTTTTGGAAACTGTGATACATTTTTTCATGATTGATTAAAAAAAAAAACATATCTGTCACCATTGGAGCTACAGACATGACTGATGTCTCAAATCTTGTTTTTAAAAGATGTTTGTAGTTTGTGTTATCATGCTAATTACTAACAACAGTCGTGGGTTTCTTTATTTAGAATAATCACGATTTATTAACATTACAATGTAAGACCATATTTTGTGTGAGAACCTTTTCTACAAACATAAGACCACTTTTATGTGATCAATTTAGAATGATAAAACCATGGTGTCTTGTTTTAAAGTATTTTAGATTTCAATTATTGTTCAATACAGTACAATAGAGATATATTTAACCCTTATTAACATTCCATCTTGTAAAACTTCCATTTACTTAAGGGACACTGAAATTCACATCCAAAGAAATCTTCTGAAGCACAATGCTTACTACTGCATTTTCTGTCAAAACAATGATATTTCTCTGACCCCGATTTTAGAAGTTTATCTTCTGAGGTATCTCTGTGCTGTCCAATGACACTCTCATTTTTAATCTTCCGTTCTTGTGTTCTTGCTGTCACCTCCTGCTCTCTCTTTAGCTCCGCCCTCTTCGTGTTCTCTAAAGCAATTCCTCTTGAGAGCTGCACTCTTGTCATTTATATGTCCAACACCAAGTCCCCGTGGGGTCCTTGGTGACCTCTTCTGTGTACAACAACAAACCTGAGCTGTGCTGTTGCATGTAAAAGCGCGTAATCACTCTGACCCCATGACCTATGCAGGTCTGCTGGAATGAGATTGGAAGTGAGACTCGTATTCTTGTCCTTACTAACTGCTTTCAGCCATCACACTGAGCCAGGCATCATATTCTCAGTCTTGCCCTCCATGCTGACCCTCAGTCTTTGGTCTGTATGATTGGGCCCACCTGATTACAGGTAAATAAGGCTGAGATGTCAGAACACGTCTGTGTCATTTTCAACCTGATGTCTTTCTCAAGTGAGTGGGAATAAAATGGTTTGACAGGGCTCAACAGTAAGAATGGCCTGATGGTCCGGAGCCTGTATAAAAAAAGTTTCGGGCCAGTTTACATTAACATGAAATTTTCCAGCCACGACTTCCTGTTCCACAGTATTATAAATTTGAGCAACACAAAGGCCCAATTCCCTTATTCATCCACAAGAAGTAAAAACCAAAGAATATAGTTCTGTTGTGCAGAACAAGATTGTTGAGCTTCACAAAGTAGAAAGTTGCTGTAGAGCTAAAGCATTGAAAATCCCCATTTCCACCATCAGGGCAATAATTAAGAGGTACCAATCAACTAAAGATTTACAAATTTTCCTGGAAGATGAAGTGTGTCTATATTGTCCTAAAGCGCGGTGAGGAGGAGAGTTGGTGAGTGACCAAACACTCTCCAAGGATCACAGCTGGAAAATTGCAGAGATTAGTTGAGTCTTAGGGTCAGAAAGCCTAAAAAAGAGCTTTTTGAAGGCAAACCGACCTGATGGGTTTGGTGCAAACGGTGATTAAAAAAGTACCCCATGTCCACAGTTAAATATACTATACTGCTGGAAACTTTAATGTTGTAGGCCTATTTTTTTTTTTTGCTGGAGTTCCTTGATATTTTGTTCTGATACATGGCATCAAGGATTATATCAAATCTAAAACTCTAAGCCTGACTGCCTCTATTAGAAATATTATAATGGTCCGTGGTTGGATCTACCATTAGATGATCAACCATAAGGACAATGATCCAAAACATACATCAAAATCAACACCAAAAAATGTGTCACTGAGCACAAAATGAAGCTTCTGCCATGACCGTCCCAGACTCCTAGTTACCAGACCTGAACCCTATAAAATGAGTGGGGTGAACTGAAGAGAAGAAGCACCAACACGGAGCACGGAATCTGAAGGATCTGGAGTGATTCCGTATGAAGAAATGGTCTCTGATCTCTTCTCCAAACTCATAGAAACCTCAGAGCTGTTATCTTGGGAAAAGGACGTTGCAACAATTGGGCGCAAATAATTGTGGCCACCGTAAACTAGAGAAAATATATATATATATATACACAGAAACGTATTGTGCATTTCACTTTATTTTTCACGGTATTATTATTTCTTTCTTTCTTTAAAAAAAAATCATATAGTGAAAATGTCGGTTGGGAGAATTTCTGTTGGACCAATTGATTTGTGAGAAAGTCTTGATATTTGAATCTTGCTTTCTCCTGGTACCTACAGTTTGACCTTAAAATAGGTTCTGTTCGTTGTTCATCATTTCTATTTTTCAGGCCTGTCAAACCATTTTTCTTCATTGCAAATAAAATAAAGAACAGATAGGATCAGAAATTTGAGCAAACAAGCTTGGCTAAATTCTTTCAACGTATTTAGAGACGGCTAAACAGGTGATAGTAAGCTCAAAGCACAATCAAATACATCAATCACTTTCTTCTGATACGAGCGAGTAAATTATTCATCCTTTCCAAATAAAGGTCTCATCATGGCTGCCAAGATATCAGCTTGACATATGCATTAGACCGAGAGACGGTGATGAAATCCACTTGCAAATCTGTGAAACCTCTAAACTTATAACCTAGGGACACACACTTTTAACGACAGTGAAAAGAAGAAAAGAAGAGCATCGTCAGATCAATAACCCTATCCAACCGATTCTCTGTTATCACCCTGTTCTTCTCAAAGGTCCCTTCAGAAACGTTTTAGGTGATGGTGATGACAGCATGTGAGATTGTATGGGAGCAGTAATGCATTCATATGGGACGAGGTCTGCTCCACAGCGTTGATTGAGGGATCACGACGGAGTCTGAGGGGAAAAGCGCACATGCTCTTCCCACACTGGAGCGTGCAATCCCAGCTGGAGCAGCTGCGGAGGAAGTCTGTTGAGAGTCTGCTCCAGTGTCCGGATGGAGTCGCGGGTTAATGTGGCGTCTCGTGGCAAGAGGGGGCAGGGGATGTAATTATGCTCAGGCTGAATGCTTACATTAATGAAGTTTTAGAGCTCAATGTTTCCTCAGACCTCGCTAATGAGCCTTGTGCATAATTAGCAGCTCGCCTGATGAAGTTGTTAGGCTGAAGACAGCTTCCACCCCTACCGCTGATGATGTGCTCTACAGCACCACTGATTGGCTCAAAGAAACTCACACTGATCAAAAGCAGGCTTCCCATATGGCTTTTATAGCGTGGGGCTTGAGCGATCAGCTATACCAAGTTCTGCCCTCAGGCATCCGAGCGTCTACAGATCAGATATTTTGTAGTTCAGTTCAGTTATTCTTTGCCTGGACATGCATTCGGCCTTGAAATACAGCATGAATGTTGTTCAGACCACCCTGATGGAAAAGACCTGACTTCCCTGGGAATAAAATACATGGCATTGTTAGCTGATACATACTCTTGTTCTGGATGGCCTAAACCATAATAAGACTTTACTGTTGGAAGCCTCTTTCCACCGTGGAATAAAAGTAATTCTGAATTTGTTTCTTGCAATTGTCTGATTTTTTTTTTTTTTTTGCTTTTACAATTATCAGTTTGTCTTTGAATTCTGAAAAAAAAAAAATCTTGGAATTGTGAGATAATGTTAACTTTTTTAGTTTTTCTCAGATTTCAGATTTTATATCTCAACTCACAAGTTTTTTTGTTTTTTTTTTTCACACAGAGCAAAAATAAAAAACAAAATCCTGTCCCGATGAGCATACTATCAACACTATCTGCCCTAAATGGTATTGAAAATTACTAATATCACATATAATTTAGGATGGATAGTATGCACATTAGGACGCAGGCAAAGGTTCTTACTTTTTCCTTCACAATTTCAAGTTTATGTCTCACAAATCTGACTTTATCCCCCGGTTTCACAAACAAGGTTTAAGCCTAGTCCTGGACTAAAATGCGAGTCTGAGCTGTTTCAGATGAAAGAAACTTGCACTGACTGATCTTAAAACATATCAGTGCCTTTGTTTTGTCTTTAGATGCACACCAGTAATGTTTTTGTTTTTTTGTTTTTTTCTAAGGCACGTTTATAAAAATGTCTTAAATGTCCTAATTGAACAATGGCCTAATCCTGACTTAGTCTAAGCCTTGTCTGTGAAACCGGGCCTATATCTGGGAAATCTGAATCCATGTTTTGTGATTCTGTGACTCAGAATTGCAAGCAAAAATCACAATTGTGAGATTAAAAAGTCAAAATTATTTTATTTTATTTTACACTTACATTATAGCATTAGTGTTTGCTGTATTGAGAATTAAAAAAAAATAAAAATAAATCATATCATCGCAAACTTATGTCCATCAACATATTCTATGCAATATAAAAAAAAAAAAAGGTTTACATTTTGGTCATATTGGCCACTCCTAACTTAGTTAACACTAATATTGACACAGATAAAAAAATATCTGATAATATATGAATAATTTGCTTATAAAAAAGGCAAGTATTTAAAGATTTTTTTTTTTTTACAGATTTCTATGGACACGCACACAAAAAAAACTAAAATTAAAGACATTTTAAACATATCCTTTATGTTCCATTAAAATAAATAAATAAATAAAATACAAAGTTTTGTGTTTTAGAAAGTTATTCGTTTGCACAGGAGCCTCATTGGAAATGCATGTGAATTCTAGGTGCAAATGGGACACAGTTACCAATGCTATTAGACAGCCAGTGAAAATACAATATCCAAGACACTATGTGCTACTTCTGTCAAACCACAGGCTTTGTGCTTCATCGGTAGCATGTATGCACACACACACACACACAATCATTTCCCAATATCACGCTCCGTCAGTCGTGACATGGATTAACACTTTTCTTTCACACCTCTCCCACTTCACTTCCTCTGTTTTTTTGACACTTAAAAACTCATATCTCAGGCCCAGTTCAGACAAGACAAGCAAACCCCTCTCACATCACAAAACCCTCATGTTTTGTCACTGATTGTCAAAGCTATATACATACAGTAGAAGCAGGCCGCCTTAGTATATCTCAGTGCAACAAAAGAGCCTGGCGAGACTCTAGAGACCCTGCTAGATTAGCTGTAAAGGGTGTTTGTTTTCATCGGAGGCATCTAGAAAACTGTACAGGGCATGTCAACAGAGCGGCAGCTGACTTGATGACCTTTCCTGCAGCACTCATGTCAGTCATAACTGGATTTGAGAGTGAAGACTGGAGAGTAAAGAAAGATGAAGAGTTGAGGGTAAATTGACCTTGTGTCAGTTCTACAGGTTTAGCGAGACCACCGGGGTGAAACCCCAATGGACGTTTTAAGTAGTGAGTGTGTCAGGCTGAATGCGCTGCTGGAAGTCCACCTGACAGCACATGCACATACATACATTTCAGCCCACGGGAGTTTGAGATCAATAGGGCATAATTGCCCTCCACGCACCGCCCTAGCCATGAATCACAGAATGTGTGAAGAGGACGAGGGATGCTTGCAGAAGTGCGCACGCATTTTTGTGTGTGTGTGTGTATGCAGGCAGGGATTGGCAGTATTTCAAATACATGTATTTAAAATATGTATTTGAAATACAAATACTATTTAATACATAAAATACTTTTTGCCAATCAACCTCTTTATTAGACTGCTTATTTCCTTTATCAACTAGTTCAAACCTCAAACATGCCACTTTCATGCATGTGAGCTGCAGCTATGTGACTCCTTCTAGAATTGGGTAATGAAATTGTCTGGATTCCTGTAAGGAAATGAGGAATAATACTGCCTTCGTGTGCTATCATAATCCAATTTCAGAAGTCCTGATTACAAGCATGTCGCTGTCGCATTCAAGTGCTTTGCTGTTGGACTGAATAGGAATCGTGGAGGATGCCAGGTTTCCTGGAAAAATCTTATTAAAGCCGTAGATATTTAAGATATTTAATTTTGAATAAAATGTAGCATCCCATTTGTTGACATCTATATCTTCATTCACAATGCTATCTTTACAGTTAGCTTGTTGATGATTCTGGATTTTCAGTCAAATACATGCTGTTTTGCTGTGTAAACCAAACAAAATGCTTGAAATGGTTATTGCAGTACTGTGTGCATGACTTTAAAATTAAAACAAGGTGATCTTGCTTTTGTGGGGAAAAAAAAGCATACCTGTCCCAGCAGGTAAAAAAACAGCACTAGCAAGGGGAAAATAGCATTAGCACTATTCAGTCTTGTTAGGTTTTTTGGTCAGATTTTGGTTTTATCAACTAGCTAGTCAAATGTGTTCATTAAAGGGGTCATCGGATGCAAAATTCACTTTTCGAGTTGTTTGAACATAAATGTGTGTTGGAAGTGTGTGTACACATCTATCCTATAATGATAAAAATCCACTCAGGGTTTTATTTTTAAATCCCTACTTTAAAATCCCCTTTCTCAAATCAGGCTGTTCTGAGATTCCTGTCAGAATGACGTAGTTCTGTACAGGCTGCTCCCACGATAGTTGATTGACACTAGCTTTTTACCTTAAACCCGCCCTGAGTGAGCTGAGAGCTGTCCGCCATCGACTCTGGTGCAGGGGAAGACAAGAATGTCTCTGATTAATTTAGCGATTGAGGTGTTTTGTTGTTGGATTTAATAATAAATATAGCAGTCGTCATTTACTCCCGGCATCTGAGCCGCTGAAGACGCAGAGGATTAATGTTACTTTTGCTTTGAAGTGAATGTGCCGATCCCCGATCTGGCTAAATGCATTTAAGTGAGTATAAGGGTTTTTTATGAATCTTTGCAAATCGCCTTTCCTAATAACTTGCTAGTTTGCCAGTTTCGCGGCTGATGTTTACAGTCTGCTCGTCACTCCACGGAAGAGAGGGGTGGGGTCAGCAGAGCTCATTAGCATTTAAAGGAACATGGACTAGAATGGCTTGATAAAAACAGCTGATTTTGACAGGTTTAAAAAGGTGTTTTTTACACTATCATTGAGAAATTTTAACCAAAGTATGTTATAGAGTTTTAATTAAGAGCCTAAAGAATCATATCAACTTGTGCAAAATGGGCATCCGATGACCTCTTTAAACTTTAATCATTACTGCTTGCTATGGCGATATGACAATATATATGTTGGCGATGATATAAAGTATAAATCGATTAAACTTTTTCTGTATCATTTATATATCATCGTGGTATGCAAATATATCTGTGGAGCTTTTAGTGGGCAGGAGCTATTGACACGTCAAAGTGATAAAGAAAAATGGATAAATGAGTAACAAGCAGCTTTCTGTGTGTGTACCCCAAGACAAAGATAACTATAATGCTAATAATAAAGATAGAGCAATTTTTAAAAAATGTATAAGGGTATACTCACACTAGGCACATTTGCCTTGTACTAAAGCCCAAGCGCGGGTGTCCTTTCGCTAACAGACAGATATCACAGGATTACAGAGACAGCTGAGGTTAACGGTGGAATTTGCAGCTTTACTCACAAACTACAATACCTGTTCATCAATAAGATGAGAACCAGACCCATTATAAATCTAAATGTATTCTAAATTAAATTAATTGAAAAGTGTTATATCCAAGTAGTAATAAAGACTTTTGCTGTCATAATGATAACAATACAAAAATAGTAAATGAACTGTTCCATGCTCCGATGTGGTTAGCGATCACACTACAAGTGTACCGCACACGAGCCACCTCTTCAAGCGGGCCAGGGCATGGTTAAACGAATCACACTGGGCACGATACAGAGCAGTCACACTTGTGAAATGAACTGGAGTTTGGGGGTCAATCCTGCTCAAGCATGGATCAGATTCCCTAGTGTGAGTACATCCTAAATCTAAGTGAATAGCAGATAGCACACCACAACTATAACCATAACAGCACAAAAAAATGATGAATAATAAAAATATTGACAGCCAATCGGAGTCATTTCTGCTTTAAAGAGCTTGAGCATTTAAAGTGACAGATAACACAACTGCATTGTCTACTTAGAATACACTAATATACACTGAACAAAATTATAAACGCAACACTTTTGTTTTTGCCCCCATTTTTCATGAGCTGAACTCAAAGATCTAAGACTTTTTCTATGTACACAAAAGGCTTATTTCTCTCAAATATTGCTCACAAATCTGTCTAAATCTGTGTTAGTGAGCACTTCTCCTTTGCCGAGATAATCCATCAACCTCACAGGTGTGGCATATCAACATGCTGACGAGACAGCATGATTATTGCACAGATGTGCCGTAGGCTGGCCACAATAAAAGGACAGCTCTCAGCTCAGTCAGGGCAGGCCTAAGGTAAGACGGCCTTGTCAGTCAACTATCGTGGGAGGGGCCTGTACAGAACTACGTCATTCTGACAGGAATCTCAGAACAATCTGATTTGAGAAAGGGGATTTTAAAATAGGGATTTAAAACAAAAAAAACACTGGGTGAATTTTCATCATTCTAGGATGGATGTGTACACACACTTCCAACACACATTTATGTTCAAACAACTTAAAAATAATTGTCTTTTAAACAACCATGCTAAATTGTACGCACTGCATGTTTAAAAAAATATATATAAAAAGTAAAAAGAAAAAGAACCAGCTCGGAAATCTGACTGATTTTTGATTCACTTTAAAAAATAAAAAAAAAGTTAGAGAATAGGACTTCACTGGTCAGCTGTATATTTTTGGATCATTAAAATGAACTGGGTAAGGAGTTATTTGTTTAGGAATCAGACTTCACTGATTGCACCAAATATTTGACCAACTAAAAAGAGCTGAATCATAAGAGTCATTTGCTGAATAATTGAACTACACTGTAAAAAGTACCAGCTCATGTAAGCAATTTGTTCTGAAACAGAACTTTGCTGGTTGTTCTGTATGTTTTTGAATCACTGTTAAGAACAGCTTATAGGAGTCGTTTGTTTGCAAATTAGACTACTATAGTCAAGCTGAATGTTTTTTGATTCACTAAAAAAATCAGCTCATAAGAGTCATTCATTCAGGATTTGAACTAGTCATTTGATAATTGGACTACACTAGTCATGCTGTATGTTTTTGATTCACAAAAAAAAAACAGGCTCATAGACGTCAGTAGTTCAGGAATCAGATAGCCAGAATGTTTCTGATTTAATAAAAGGAATTGACTCTTAAGATTCTTTCTTTCAGTATAAGAACTATACTGAGGTGTGTTGTTATTGTTTATTATATGGTCACAAGTTTCGTTGAACTCTGTTGGTAACGACTGAACTTTTAACCATAGTTGCTTTTGGGAAATGAACCCATGATGATTGTGTGACTCATTAAAAAGAACCAGCTCATAAGAGTCATTTGTTTGAGAATCAGACTACAGTTGAGCTGTGTGTTTTTGTTTTTGATTCATTCAAAGAAACCGCTCATAGGAGTCAGTGGTTCGAAAATCAGACTAGCAGAATGATTCTGATTCACTAAAAAGAATTGACTCTTAATTTGTTAAGAATAAGAACTAAGCTCAAAAGAGTTAACCCATTTGTTCGAAAATTTGACTATACTAGTCAAGCTGTATGGTTTTGTTTCACTAAAAGAAACAGCTCATCTTCATTCATTCGTTCCAGAATTACGTTTCATCGGATATGCTATATACTACGGAGCCCCTAAGAGCTCATGGTGGTGGAAAGATTTCGGGGTGGGTGAAAAACATTCGGGGTGGGAGGAAAAAATATTTTTCAAATCTTTTGCGCTCCCTCGCAAAACTTTGCGTTCTCTCGCAAAGATGTTTGCGTTCTCTCGAAAAAACTTTTGCGTTCCCTCGCAAAACTTTGCTTTCTCTCGCAACGCAAAAGTTTTGCAAAAGAACGCAAAAGATTTGAAAAATATCTCCCACCCCGAATTTTTTTCACCCACCCCAAAATCTTTCCACCACCATGAGCTCTTAGGGGCTCCGTAATATACTGTAGATTCAGTTCAGATACTTTTAGCACAGCGTTCTACCATACACCTTCGAGAGCCTTTAACAAAACAGGAATGTCATATCAAAACATTTGGTTATGGTATTAAAATAAAATAAATAAATATTGAAATGCTCTGTCGTAAACACTGCGTACATATCACACATTGCATATCACACATTAAAGCTTCTTGCCATAATCCTTCTGTCTTGCTACAGCTGCACACCTACAGTCATTACACTGAAACACTCCACTGATGCACTAAATTGGTGTTTTGGCAACAAAAATATTTCTCATCAGAGGGTTAGACCTTTTCAGACAGTAATTGGTGCGGTACAATATTGTGTTTTAGCTGGCCTGCGTTCATCCCATCAGCCTCTGAGCTCCAGGACGCCACTGCTGTACTCATTAAATTCATTGCGATACATAATGTCAGCCTCTTTAACACGTTGTAGAGTGGAGCATGACGACAATCTCTCGTTGCATACAAGGGAACAGTGTGTGTGCAAAGCTTCCGAGAACAGGAAGGAAATTACTATGAATAGCTAGTTACAACATTTTAGACGTTTTTGGCTGCAGTATAATAATGTTTAACCTTGTTGTGTATGCTTTTTTTGCATGTCTCGCTTCTTATTTTCACACTTTGGATCCAAATTATGCTCATTAGCTGAAAATTGATATCACACATGAGTAATTATAAAGTTTTGGCTGCCTGTGGGTCTTTAAAATGTTTCATACATGTCAACAATTAAACGTCTGTTTTTATAACCCTCGCTATGCATGTGTTGGCAGTTTGTAGCAGTTTATTAAAGAGTTGGCTTCGGCCATGAGATTATTGACACGTTCACTGAGGCTCTGTCACTTTGAAACCTTGTGAAAACTTTCAAACTGTATTTTTTCTTTCTCCTGAAATCAATGTCAAGGCTCCATCATGTTGCTCATTAGCGAACAAAGTCATTAGCTCTTCTTGAGAGGCTGTTGTTTTGTTTAATAGCTAAAGCTCTGTGACGGTTTTGAGATCAACATGATGAGCAGGCGCTCTACTCTGAGGAATTACGGAAAGTTGAAATGTAACTGAAAATATATGGAGTTATATATTGAGGCGTGCTGACAAGGCGACAACGGTAGATGTGGACCAAAACACACAAAGTGTTGCTAAATAGAAGCGATTCTTGAATCACCATCAGTCAGGATGATTTAAAAAAAAACAGCCATCCTGTCTCCTTTAGCGTGCACTCTGCTTTCCTTTTCCTTAGACCCCGCTCTCTTTATTTATTTGCCCAGGTCTCATCAAATCGAGCGAGAGATCCCTGCATGAAAAGGGCAGGCTGCCAAGCCACGGCGACTGTGACAGAGCAATGCATTAGGACATTAAGACACCCACTCCTTTGCTGAAAATCAATCACACACTTCTGCATGCATTATGGGCAGAGAAGGGCACCCGGCAGATTGCTTGCTACCTCTAAAGCTGCAGTCGGGCCAACCCTACATCCATGTCCTTTCAGTTCTTATCATGCCCCTGTTAAAGAGGAGGGTTGGGACCTGAAGATGTAGAAATGTCTGTTTCTCAGGTGAAGAAGTGGCTTACTGAAAGCTTTGGCTGGAAGGTTGTTATCTTGAGGCTAGCAAGGCAGCATGGGTGTTTTTGCGAGATTAACCCAAAGCATGCGCAGACTGTGACACTGGAACCTGCAGTTTTCACAAAATAAAAGGGAAATACAAATACTTCCCTGAATAGCTTAGACCAGCAAGAATTTCCAAGCTGGTTCTTGCTGGTGGACCAGCATAGCTTAGTAAAACTTAGCTTAACACTCACGTTGTGTTGTAAATGACTTGTGTTTCTATATTCGAGGTTCATTCATTTTTAAAATTAGTTTTTTGTTATTTTATAAATTTTTATCAATATTTTCTTAAAGACTCTACATAAATCTTTATGTATAATGCATTATAAAAGTAGTTTTAATGCATTTATTATGCCTTGTAATGTACCATATAATGCATTGTACAATCTCATTAATAATTGTAACCACAGTTTAATGCATTATAACACGTATCAATTCATTAAATTCAGTTATAATTATTTATGATAAGATATAATGTATTACAATGCACATTATGAATCAGTATAATGCATTTTACCCTTTAATAACATTTTATAATGCATTATACATAAAGGTTTTAAGTAAAGTGTTACTATATTTCTAATAAGATTAGGAACATCCATAAAGTATCACCATGTTTCTTAAAAGCCCCCCCCCCCCCCCCCCAAGTTATTTAAAAGGGCCTAGGACACCCCATTCCATTTTTATACTATACTCTATTTATACTTATTTTTTAAAAAAAAATTAGTATGACTTTTTTTCTTCTCTAGAACTACAGATTTTTTTAGCTGAAACCGTGGTCTTTGGTGATTCATATAAGGCAAGTCAGTGGCTACTGACATTTTAAGAGGCTAAAAAAAAGCACATCAAGCAATACAAAATTTAAATATGTGGCTCTTGGCGATATATTGAGGTCTTATGAAGTGAAACAATTGGTCTGTGCAAGAAACTGAACATTATTTATAATTTATTTATTTTTGGTTGAACTATGTATTAACAACTGCCCCGAACCCCCCAAAAGAGGTGATCAATCAGAGAAGTATTTCACGTTTAGCTTGGCAAAAAGCCTGTTTGCCATATCAGAACACTAGAATCCTGTGCATTGTATTATAGTCTACTCTTATGAGCTGTGTTGGCCTTCAGTTTGTCATTCTCTGTATTGTGGAGAGTAGGAACTGTAAGTCCTATGAGCTGTCTAGGTAGCCAATGAACACATACTGTAGCTCAACTCAGTTAAACTCAGTCCCCCTGTTCTGTTTCATTTGTTCTCACTAGTGTTTTTTTTTTTTTCATAATGTTTCAACTATTCAAGGTGAGCAGCGGAGAGTGAAGATGAGGGAAGATTATTGTATAAATGTACCAGCAAGTGCAAAATGTGAAGAAAGTGGATAAAATAGATGCTGAAAAAGCAAAATGATAAATCTGTAGCAACACCTGATGTTGAGGCTGCTTATTTACATGTAGATTGGATCTGGGCCACCTTGCCATATATCATTTTATTTCTGCATGGTGAGAATTATTTATATATATATATATATTTATTTATTTATTTATTTTTTTTTTTTATTAGTGATTTGTTTTACACTTTTTTCAACTCTTTCAGTCGGCTGCAATTTATTCTTTATGTTTGTTGTGTATGGATACAATTATGATACATTATTAATCATGTTCCAATTAATGTTACAAAACCTTCTAGTAATATCATGCAGTCTCAGTTTTGAATGGAGAGGATTGATCCTACTTCAGTTTTTCATTCTTCAAACTTCAACTACTCAAAACTATTTAAAACACTATAATGGTGCACAAGTATCATTAATATAGAGAACATAGTAGTCAGTGATGGCCTCTTCAATCAGTTAACATGTGGTTATGCTTTGGGAAAGAAAATAGGTCTGTGCAAGAATAAAAGTTTTTAAAAAATATTATAACTTACATAACTTGCAAGCTGATTTACAAGAATATAATTAATGCATCTTGCTAAATAAAATCAAAAATGTATCATATTTCTCACTCTCACATCGTAAGATATTTTCAGCAAGGTTATTGACATGATAAACAAACCATGTTGTCTGACAGCTGTTCTTGTGCATTGCAAGTGTTTGATTTTTCATGGTGTAAAGTGATTTATCTGTGGAGCTTCAGACCTTTGGTATATTTTTAGTTGAGGTAATTAGGCATTCTGAGTCTGTGCTTTGTTTGCTTTAATCAAATTTGAAAAAAAAAAACGTAACGTAATGTGGCTTCTTTCAAAGCTTGTCAATTGTTGGTGATTTAAATAAGCAGAGACAGGTCATCCTGTATACAATATTGTATATAATATTCAGCTTCATTAACTCCAGTTAGTACCTGGAGTAAGGGAAACAAGGAAATATTAATTTAGCAGATACTTCATTCATAAATTATAATCATATGTGATCATGTCCTGGCTTCATTCAGCCTTGAGTTAAAGATGTCACGAAATAACAATAAGATTTTGATTTCAGCTATATGGTAGTGCATGTCAGACAAGCAAAATACTTTTTTTTTTTTTTTTATGAAACTTACATCCTAATGTTAAGTCAAATGTAAATGTTTGGGTGATATATCCTTTAAGTCCCTTACTATATGGCAAAATGGTGATACTTCATGGTTTACCCATTGATGGGTTCAAACTTCAGGTTATCAACCAATATTTATATGCACACTACACCATAAGTTGTTGCATGTAGCTTCAAGCAAAAGTAAAAGTAATTATGACAGAAGTTACAAAAGATAAATATAATATTAGCTTCCTAAACAGAGCAAAGCATGATTATTTCCTCCTTTAAAAATGGTGATGAGGCAACACATATCAGTGATATATAGCTCTGTAGGCACTGTAAGGATTGTGCTTGTAATATTTGCTATAAAATGTATACAATGAAGTGGTCTATATTCATATATTTTTATATGAAATCCTGCAGAAGAAATATTGGCATGTGTGGAAAGCAGTTTAAGAAAATCCACATCATTGAAATGAAGACTGCTTCCCACGATCCTTTGCTTTGCTTCCTCTGATAAAGCATGAAACAAATAAACAGCTCGTAGTAGTAGACTGTAACTTAAGTCGTTCCTCTATTACTTTGGTCACTGAACTGAAACGGTTGCTTTGATTCCCACTGCGAGAGGCAGAACCCCATTTCGAATAAAGCCATATGAAAGAAGGAGCAGGTGAGAGAGACAGACACAATCATAGGGAGTGACATGTTTTACCTGTCTTGGCACGTTTGCCACGACTTCGTTTCTGTGGCGTCAGGATGAAGAAAGCTGAGTTAGTGATAGAAGTGTTTACATCGGTGTGTGTGTGTGGAGAGACAATTTTTCTTGGATCACAAACCACTTACTGGCAAAGAGACGGGTTCAATCCCGAGTATATGTGACCCAATTGAGTGAATCAACCTCTGGTTGCTCCAAAGCACAAATAATGTGAAAGTGTGACTTGGATGATTTGTTGTGGTTGGTAAATGTTAAATTAGATGTTGTTACTGCATTCTAAATAATTCACTGGCTTTGTACAGTAAATACCACAATAATAAGTAATTATGCTACCTTAATAATATCACTTCAGTGATTGTGTGAGTTAAGAGTCCGAAATTTTCGTGTGCATTTTTTCAGTTTTTTCGTATTCGTCATCCTTTGCTATCAAAATGCTTGCTACGGATGTGAAAACATAGAAAATCAAACCTGATCCGATTTTTTTTTTTTTATTACAGAGGAATTTTTCGGAGCCAGTGTGTGAACGTGATTAACACAATGTGAGGTTGTATTTATTTTTTAACATGCAAAAATATCGGACGATAATTTAATTTTTTTCACAAAATAGCATTTGGCTTGCAAATACCTACCTTCTTGTAAACTTAAATTTATGCAATTTATAAGATATAGTTCATTGATTTTTTTTTTTTTACATCTTTAAAATTTACTCAATTTTCTTTGCAAACGTTTCTCACCCACCAAAAATAAGAACATTAGCTTAAGTTTTAATAGTATATAAAGGTTAGAGGGATGAATATACAGAACATACAGAATTACCAAATTTTGCCATAAGTCAAATATATTAAGGTTCTGCAATATATAAATATATTGTGGAAACTTAAATTCCTGTAGAGCTGCTTTGCAACGATTTGTATCGTAAAAAGCGCTATACAAAATAAACTTGAATTGAATATAGCAAGCATTACAGCTGTCTGTCTCACTGCACTGAGCCTGTGGTAGAAAGCAACATTCCCAACAGGGTTGAGAAACAATTCAGAATTGAACTGAAAATGCCTTTTTAAAAATTGAATGAATTTGAAATGAGGGAGCAAATATGATGGAGAATTCCAATTAGATTTTGAATGTACTGGCATGGTTTATGTTTATACCGTTTATACTCGAATTCAAGGGGTTGGTGCAGAATTTGTTATATAGTATAAAAGGAAGAAACATGAATGAGCAACAGTTTGTAACCCTTGGTAAATTAACCTGAATGCACTGAAAGTCATTTATGTTCTTTACTGACAGAAGATATAGCCTTTTATTTGACAGGAACGAACAACTGTGCGGGTTCAGAGGGGCAACACAAATGTTATGGAGTCCAGTTACACACCATACATCTTAAGTGTGTAATATATTAATATAGTGAACCAATCACAGCGACTGCATTTAGAAACATCGAAATAATGAGTTAAAGGATGACAGACAGACAAGTGAAAACGCAGTGTTATTTGATTGTCTGAAAACGGCTTTAGATGACTGGCTTGTTGTTCCTCCTCCAGGGGCCAGAGCCGCAGTGCTAAGGGTGATGTAGAGTGTATGTGGCCCAAACAGGGGAGCCAGGTGCATTCTGGACTTTAATAGATTGATAACAGCTTCCCTCGATGATGAGATTCAACTGGCACTAAAAAGGCAGCCGCCATTGGCGTATATGCCCACCCATATAGCCGTATATTTGAATAATGGTCCTGTGCTGTAACGGGAGACCAGTGCTAAGTAGGTTTTGTGAGGAAAGCCTCCCTCATTTGAACGCTCTCGCCCACCATCGGCCAATCAATTCTGTCCACTTAGCCTTGCAAAACTGGGAAATGATGGGCCATCCCATCACCTGTCTGTGAAGCAGGAAACTCATACAAATTGCTGCTCCCCACCGCATGAGGTCTATGAATCATTTGCTGCACTGAGGCACGAAACTTTAGTGATAAAAAGACTATGTATCACATCCTCATCTGGAGAAAATTGATGTAATAGATTGATAGAAGGATTGATAGTATTTATCAATTTTCTTGGAAACGCAGACACCTGGATAAGGCTGTTGCTGCTGTAAAACGTAATAAAGTGGTTTTCAGACGGTGCTTTGCAGGTCTATTCTGGTAGAATTATGGACAGCGGTGAAAATACATTGCTAATTGAAAACATAAATCACAGCTGATCATATTAACATGGATAATTAGCATAGAAAAATATATAATTAGGACAGACCACTTACTCTTTTGTTGTTTATGTCAAAAGCTGTATGTCGAGCTGTGTGGCATTTATTCTTTTAATAATACTAAATGGTTACGAGAAAATATGATAATTAGCCCAGTGTTTATTCTACATGTAAACCTAGTAAATCACCCTTCTGTGTAGTAAGTACAGTATTTATTTATTTAGCAAGATTGGAAATATGTCCACAGTGGTATTTTTTTCTCCGTAAATTGTGCTCAAAATTGGTAACTTGGATATCATTCTTATGTTGACTAGAATTAACTGTGACATTGCAAAGCATTTTGTCTGCCATTTTTCTTAAAAAAATAAATAAAAAAACATATGTAAAACTGCAGAGAAAATAATTTGATTACAAGCAATTGAAAACTCTTCTGGGTGCTACTAAAGAAAACCAATTGAGAACCACTGCTTTATTATTTTGTCTGTGCTTATTTTAATGGAAAAAGCAATGCAATTTGTATTATTGTATTACAGCATTCAAGTTTTGGAATTGACAGAACTAGTCGGTGCTTAAAATCCTTGATGCAAACCTTAAACACTTCTGCAGTACAATGCTTTGTAGTTATGTGCTTCCTGATTCACATTAGGTTTTTGTGTAAGCATGTCCCTGTTAAAGAGTATTTGAGAGACACAGTGTCTGTTGTTGCTTTTCAGAGTCCGCAGGTGGGGTGCAATAGTAAACCCTGTCCTGCACACTTAATTCTGTGGCCAGAGCCGATGACAGCTATTAGAAGTGTTGGGAAGAGATCAGCTGAGCATGACTTTAATATAATCCTTTGTCAGTTCCTGTGAATGTCAGGAAGCAAAGATGCTTTTCTCTGAGGACAGGGAAGAAAAGACCATCCTGGCAGTAAAGGTGGATGGGGCTGAGCTACTCAAGATGGTGAACCACCACAAACAACATAAATGTTATTAATTTCCAAAGGTTATTCATAGAATGTACCTGTATAATGCACCATTCACCACCTGTTCTCTCAGCCAGTATAGGTTCTTGCATTTGTGTATGAATTGCCCTTTCAGTGAAGCATTTGCATGACTGAGTTGCAAACTGGGTTGAGTCTGTTTGCATATTCCAAGTTGACCCCCACTATATAACCTAATATTAGTTAGAAGTGAACATAAGTATTTGTGAATACAAATATACAGTATTTAAAACCTGTTTGTTTCCAGGTTTTAAAAAAACACACAGAAAATCCATATTTCCAACATGTTTTCAGATTTTGCACCAAACTGTACATCTATATTTGTCTTGGTAAAAAATACCCACTTTGTGATATGGACAATATAAAAGGAATCATCATCACACAACAATTCAAAGATACTTTCTCCATCTCTCTTCCCATTCCAGTACAGGAGTTCATAACTGGGAATTTAGCCAACGGTATCTAATACAAAATGCTCGAGGCAGCTCAAGGGAGACCTCTGAGCAGCTGAGCTGCACTAAAATCCTTAAAGGTCACCCGCACTTTAAAAGAATTTATTTGAATATCTTTTAAAGACGCTGGTGAGGAAGGAGGTCTGCAAGGGCTGGTATAATCTCTTCTTTCATCCCTCTGCTCTAAAAACTGTCAGTAATAGGGAGCTGTGTGACTCCTATAGTAAAGACAAAGTGAAGTGGGGAAATTCTTACTTCCTTTACAGTACAGTATCTTCTCATGAATGTCCCCCTATTTATTCAGGCTATTTTTTGTAATTTTATTATTATTATTATTGCTATTATTCACAGTTAATAATGAAAAATAATGTGCTGTAATGCTCTACTTTAAGTACTTCTTGAAAATAATAATAATAATTGCCAGTGTTTATTTCTTAGAAAAAAATATAACATTATTATTGTTATTATTATATTTTATATTATTATTATTACAGTACTGTTTACTATTTGCAGTATAACAAACAAGAAGATTGTTTTTTATTTGATAGATTGATCGGTCGATTGCTTTTTTTATTATGCATTTTCATTGTTTTTATAGAAGACTCTTCTCAGAAAAAAAAAAAAAAAAAATTGGAAGAGAGTGCATAAAGTTGCTTTGAAGGTGAGAAATCCTTCGGAAATGTCATACAAAATTCTGTTTACATTCTATTAACTTCTCAAATCTTCATTGCAAATATCAGACAGCAAGCGCTAGTAAAGAAACACCAGCATCACACATTATACATTATATCACATTAACCCCCGTGAAGGCTTTTTAATAAAGGCTGAGGCTGCTGGTTACACTTCTCAATGCACTGGGGGTCATTCCGGATCGCTCCGCCAAGCAATATTTCACCGGGAAGGCTCTATCAAGGTGTGCTTTGTAGGCAATTATTTGCTTATTAATTTTTAACTTTGTCCCTGCTGCTCAATAAACAAACAAAGGTGCCTAATGAAACAAATTGGTTCCAACAAAAAATGATTGTTAATAAATCATTCAGGGCAAGCGTATGGATTATCCACACCATGTTTTCACAGCCTCCCGAGAGCCTGCTGAAATTCACACAACGACACTTGTCCCCAAAAGGCGTCTTGCAATCAATATGCAGGAGCATGCGGTTTGGAGGGCCCGAAGGAACATGAAGCATGTGTATAAAATCAGCTCGGAAGATCAGTCCACGGTTCTCCACCCTGAAGATGAATATACAAGCAAATTAAATAAATAAACAGCCTCTGAAACCCAAATACTGCCGAACAGAAAGTTTGAATCGGGGATAAGCATCTTATCTGTGTCTTTTAAAGTTCTTCAGTTGAATGCTAATACACTGACACGTTTCTCTCTCTCCGTATAGAGACACTGGATCGCAGCATATGTCTCTCATGATTTGGATTCCTTTATTAAAAAGTGAATCGCAATTTACTCTCTTCTACTGTGTCATCAGCACTGTTTGCGTTTAATCATGCGCCATAAATCGCAAGTGTGGCAAATAAAATTAACAGGCGTGCTGTGAAATGTCACGCCGACCCAGTCGTCGGGGTTAATGAGTGTCTTTTAGTGGAACCGTGCAAACAGCACACCGATCTGCGGGACACCGGGACCCTTCTCCCCCCTGTCCCTTGACATTTCCATCCCTTCGAACGCACAAGCGGAGAAAACCTTGCCCAGTCTGGCTGGGGAGGCTGTTAACCTTTCCCGATGCCTTATTCGTTCCACCAAGGCCAGTTCTGTTCATTATCTTTTCCTTTTAAATTGTCAGATGATGTCCTTTCAGACTGAGGCCTCTGGCCATAATGTCACCACATGGTCAGTCACTAATCACCGCGTGCCTCGGGTTGACAGCCGTGTACCGTACAGCCTGGTAGATGGTTATGGATTGGGCCGAGCTTTACTCTGTCATGTGAGAGACAGCGGTATGGGAGTATATGATGATGGAGAGAGGTTTCAAAACTTTACAACGTCTGCTGACCCTGAGGTTAGCAACATGGAGGTCCATGGCTAGGTGGTTAGCGTGAGTGACAGACCTCATAAATATAACTGATTATTGCCTTTTTCCCCTCTTCTAATTAGAAACACATTATTTTGCAGAGAGCTTTGAACAGTAATGGTCACTACCAGATGTGAGAAGCAAGCAACTGTTTTTACATTTTTGGTTCTTTAGGGTTTTCAGTGGATTCAAATATTTGTTCAAATCAAAGTTTTTTTTTTTTATTAATTTTATTTATAAACCTAAGGGTTTATTTCGTTTTTAAGCCATGCAACCTGCAGATTTGAGTTGACAAATTTCATAGATCACGTAGAGCTGCGTCCATCTATATACACCCCTCCAACCTAAATGTGCTGCATGTAATAACACCCAAAAAATTACACCGTCTGTCATAATAATCAATATGTAGAGTGAAAGTGGAGTGCTTCATTGGATGATAGAGCCATTTGATTCTTTGTCCACACAAATTCACCCACTAATGAAAATGTTGTCATTATGTACCTCATGTTATTCTAAGCCTGTTATTTTATTTCCTTTAGACACAAAAAGTAACATTTTGAAGAGCAGAATTTGTATTTATTTTTTTGTTTTTCTCTCCACAGTTACAGTTATATACTCCCAAAAACTCACTTCATAAGTGTCATAAAAGGGTTTGGAATGCCAAAAGCCACCAGTTTTTTTGTTGGTATGCTAAAAGTAATGACAATAACCTCTTTAGGGTGAAAACATTAGTTATGCATAAATTCATTGACTACAAGACTTAAGAAATTACAAGGCTACCCGCATGAGTGATTCAAATTATTCACTTCCAGTTAAGTGATTACTCTCTTTTATATAAAATAATATAGAAGTTAATTATGTATTTATTTCATCATTATTTTTTTTTATTTTATTATATATTTTGTTTTTATAGAAACCATTTATTTGTTGAATTTACAGCTAGAAACAACTGTTGTGAAGTATATTGTGTTAGCATGATATAAATTTTATCATAACGTGATATATGATTTTAGTCATATCCTCCACCCCTAGAATCATCTGAATTTGTTGCACTGCATCCCTCATGATCCATATAAAATAGATAAATGTATCATCAATCTAGACGTATTTGTGTAGAGTGCCTGCACCATTTCTTTGATATGTGTGCAATATGCGTAAACAAGCTGACTCTACCGAATGCATTAAACCTTAAAAGAATTGAATACGAATGGAGCAGGTTAATGAACTGCTGTTTTTTGAAAGGACCGTGTCGCCTCTGTGTCGGCCGTCCGTCATAGTGAGTTATGGACAGCAGTGCATCACAGCGGCATGAAAAAACCCAGGCATGGGCAACTCCCCGCTTTTATTTAATGCACTTTTTATAACCTGCATAAACAAGGAACCTGTTTAAGTGTGCACTGCGGGCAGAGCATGTGGCTAAGTGCTTTCCCTACTGCTCGCACCCTCTCTAGATGCTCATCACACAAGGGCAAAGGAGCACAGCTACTATTTAGTAATGCAAAGAAACAAGCCTAAACTGCACTGAAATTTAGGGCACAAACAAGGTGTACTACTAGTGGTTATCAACAATCTTTTTCAGAAACCAGGTTTACATTGGATTGTTTTTTTTTTGTTTCGTTTTTTTTTTCTATCAGATCTACGAATAGTTTTTTTTATGGTTACTAACAAGTATATATTGTTTTATGGTTACTAATAAGTAGATGGTAACACTTTAGTATAGGGACCTATTCTCACTATTAAAAAGTTGCTTATAACAACTACCTTACTAATTATTAATAAGCAGCAAATTTAGGAGTTTATTGAGGTAAACGTCTTTGTCATTAGTAGTAGCATACCGGCAATTTCTAAGTGATTTTTGAAGTGTAGTTATTATTTTATTTAATTTTACTTTTATTTTTATTACGTTTTAGCATTGTTTTTCCCCCTCACTGTTGTCCATTAATTATGTATATGCAGTTCATTCAATTAAAATATATTCAAATGAGTCCAACATTTAATGCCATTTTGGCAAATTTATTGTTATTATTATTATTATTATTATTAAACTTTTGTTTTATTGTTCAGGGTTGATGAACACTGAATTGTCCTGAATATTGAATGTTGCATTAAATTTAATTGCAATTCAGTAAATTCCACTTCTTATTTCAATTCAGCTGTGGGGTATTGCATTAAAAGGAAGTTAATCCTGAATTTTGCTATCCTGAACTCTGGTTTCCACCCACCAGATTGGATCTACTCCTCTCTTTTATGTTCAGCAACAATCTGAGGGTGCTATTTGGACATTGAAACTGATTAATATCAGCTAAATCACCTTCACAGTGTTCTAATGGGACATTGTCTTACGTTGAGCACCATGACACACTCTTACGGCTGTGCTAAGTCTTATTATAGCTCTGTAGGCGCGTTCCTGGCCAAGACAAGGGCTAAATCAGGAGAGGACGACAGCTCAAGAGTATCAGATCTCTAAAGTGACTCATCCGATCTGCACAAAGAGTCTCAGAAGGTGGGAAAAGAAGTCAATGAGCTTTGGCACCATGCCCTTCACCCTTTCTCTCCTATGAGTCTGTTCCTCTCTCAGACTCTCTGTCTGTCCTTTCTTTCTGTCTCTCTCTCTCAGCTCTTTCCTTGCTTTGGTCGCTGAGGCTCATGTCAGCCATTAATCTCACTTGGGCGGTAATGGCGTCTCCTTGTTTTACTAGCCACGGTATGAAAAAGTAATGACTCTCTTCCCATCCGTTGTTTGGTCTTGTTGTTCAGGTTTTGTGGGCGTGCGTCTACTGAGAAAGAAAGACAGAGGGGTCTGTAATGTGACACTCACTTGTTTGTTTCCTCCTGGGATCTCTAATAAAACATCTGCACTTAACAAATATGCCTGAGTGCTAAACAACCGCCACATGCTGAATCTATAATTGCTCTGTACTGTTGATACTATTTTTTTATACTTCAACTATTGCAAATAATTACCTTCCCCTCCTCTTCCTGCACAAATTCAGTAAAGATGCAGAATCATTATCGTCCTATTAATATAGAAAACCATGATTGCATGAGCATGGGACATTTACAGTTGTTCTCGATTGCTAACATACTAAAACTGATTCATTTGGCTCAATTTTCCAAACCATTCATACAGTTCTCAAAACAAAGATAAGTTTCTCAAAACTTTTAACACATTTCACCTGTTTACACACACGTTCCAATTTGCTCAGTGTTTTCTGCAAAACTCTACACAAAAACGCCATCATTTTGCACAGGTTTAACCATGTTCTCATTCAGAAAACACAATATAATTAACAGAAGCATCAAAAAATAAACTCAAACAGCGTACAGTTATCCATGTGTGAACATTAAGTAGAAAAACTGATGACACACAGGTCAGAATTACAGGATGATATGAACAAGAGCACAAGTGATTGTGTTTTGGAAAATTAATCCTGGTAGTGGGAGAGCATGGACTGACCATGAGGGAAGATGGCCTACAGGCTGATCTACAAGGTTTCAATACTATTTACACATACAATATAATTACAGTACATAGGAGCAGTACTTCAGATGAGAGAACTTTCATAATTCTATGTAGGCAGAAAGTGCCTAACCCTAACCTAACCCTAACCCTAATTTAAAAACTGTAGCACATGTTGTATACCCTCAAACTCATTACTGTTGAATTGATTTGTAGCCAAGTAGTCCTTACATGTACTCTATTTTTGCAGAACTGAGAGACGACTGTCCAGGGGAGGCAGAGAAGTCTTTTTTTCAGAAGACTAAGAAACTGCAATAACAAATAAGGATACTACCAATACTGTAATGTAATTTGGCTGAGGATGCTGAATGAATGAATGAATGAATTAATTTATTTATTTATTTACAGTAACTGACAGTATATTCCAGTGTGTGTTTACTGTATATTCAGCTGTTTGGTGTTTGAACTTTTCTCTTCTAGTGCTTTTCATTTACTGTAAGATATCTTTACAGTCGTGTAATGAAAGTAAACTTTTCTTAAAATTTATGGCTGAATTTGACTGTATCTGCACCCCTTTATTTATGCCTTATATTGTAACAAACATTGACTAGCAAACGGATTGCTATTTCCCAGAAGGAAGTTTATGTAGCAGTGTTTTGAATTGATCTCACTAGTGCTTTCTAGAGTATTTGACATGTTTGTGTATCATCTGAGGCCAAAGTTTGAGTCTGACAAAAGAGAACATGTTTTTGAATAAACTATTTGATTTTGACCTGGAAGTTTGAAGTTTGCACAAGTTGGTGTGTAATTTTGAGATTGTGTTTATAGTTGTGAGAAAATGGTGAATTGTTTCGTGAATTGCGTGTTAGCAATAGAGAAAAACTGTAGTGACCACAATATACTTAAATATTCATTTAAGGTCTTGTTTAATGCAGTTGGTGCAATGGATGACCTCCTGAACAGTACATTTGCAGCGGTAGAGATGGCTAACAGAAATTCTCTGTTGATGTATGGAGAAGGAACGAGGTATAGGGCTAACAAAAAAAAGGATTGATTTATACACAGAGGTGAAAAAAGAGACCTAAGGTGCTCAGATGCTGTCAACAAACCATCTGTTTTCTTATATTGAACATGCATATCGGCTTTGTTCCAAAACCTATAGTGAGCCAGCTTGCTGTCTACTGCCTTCTAAGGCAGCATCCTAACTGAAATGAAACATGTGATTAGATAGATTTGGAGGCAACTCTGTGCATCACACAAATAGCCTAAGACTTGAATTGCTGTTGATTCCAATCAAGTTGGACATTAGCGTGTTGCAATGACAACAATGACAATGCTTGTATACACAAAAATTAGGGATACTATATTCTATACTATATATAAATGCAATATTCATTCAATATTTTTTTTGTATTGAATTATCTGAATTTCTCTCACTTCATTTTATTTTCTTCACATGCTGCACTGCACTACTGTATGCGTTTGCATTCTCTTTGAAAAAACATGCAATGCTAGCTTTTATTTATGTATGTATTTATGTATTCAATTATTTATTTTAACCAAATTCTATATTAGAAAGCATCATAATCATTTTGCTACAGCCTTACATTCATGATGTTTAAAAATGTTGTAGGAGTCGGACTCAATGGTCTAGTTTTTTGCTCCAAACAATTTCTGCCTAAAGTTTGAGAGTTAAAAGAATGAAGGTTTGTGTGTGTGTGTGTGTGTGTGTGTGTGTGTGTGTGTGTGTGTGTGTTTTGTGTCAGGGCAAATTCATGGCCTTAGTAATTCTCTCAGTACTGTCAATTTGTTTTCTTTTTTTTCAGGCATTACTGTTATGGATATAATAACAATAATTTCACAAAATTAACTTTTCTTTTGAGTCCTTCATATCATACAGCATTTTTGGCAAAGGTTTGCAAGGACTTCGGTTGCTACTTTTATTGATGTTGAATCAAAAGTAAAATTTAATCATTCTTGAATTGGTCAAATCTAAGTGAATCTGAGTGAATACATTTATTTTTAAATGGGACATACCAAACTTTTCATTGTTACTTTTTAAGTTACGCTTATATTGTTAGTCAAGGTTTCTTTTAGATGAAAAGTAATGGATTAGTTTTATTACATTTTTTTCCGCATCATTTCTCCTGTCCTTGCAATTTAAAGAATTAAACAAATGGTCTTGCTGATGTGCGAAACTTCTACATAAAGCATTTAAAAATGAAAGCGAGAAATAGTTTGTCAAACCCTCTCTGTGTCTTATTGTATTTCATCATACTCTAATCTTAAGTTTTCTTCACTACCACTTCAAATATTGGGATCAGTAAGATTTTTTGTGTAAGTGTTTTTGAAAGAAGCCTCTTATGCTCACCAAGGCTGCATTTATTTTATTAAATATTCAGTAAAAACAGTGATATAGTGAAATATTTTTAGAAATTAAAATAACTGTTTTAAAACATTTAAAACATAATTTATTCCTCTGATGGAAAAGATGAATTTTCAATTCTAGTCATCAGTGTCACATGGTCCTTCAGAAATAATTCTGATATGCTGATTTGGTACTCAAGAAGTATTTCTTGTTATTATCAATGTTGATAGCAGCTGTGCTGCTTAACATTTTTGTGCAAACTGGTATACTTTTTCAGGATTCTTTGATTTAATGGTAAATGTAAAAAACAAACAAACAACAACAAAACAGCCTTAATTTTAAATAAAATTTTTGTAACAATATAAGTCTTATTGACTCAAGTAGAATGATATCACCTTAATAAAATAAAAATAATAATCTTTTTTTCACATTTAGAAATGATATTATCTGTCCTACTGTCTCTGTATTGGCTAGGTTGCTGAACGTGTAATGGGTGTTCTTAATGATGACAATCAGAAAAGTTTTCTTTCTGAGTCCCAGCAATTCTCCCATCATGCATTGCAGTCCAGGGAGGCAGCCCATCTTTCCTCTCACTGTTATTCAATAAAACGCCCCTGACAGATATGATCGAGAGCCACTCAGTGCTGGAGCAGGACCCTCAAATGTGAGGCGGAGGTATAAAATACGAGCACCCTGACAGCTCGCTTGCCAATCCAAATTACAAAAAAGCTGGAGAGCCTGGCTTTACGCTGCCCGCAATGGTGAGGTTGTATTTCATGCTGGCTGCGAAAATGCTCTGCACATCCTCCATCCGCCGTTGACAGGGCCGGTAAATCTGGCCTCGTTTGGCCCGGTGTGTAAACAGTTATTCATCTTGTGGCAGAAGCAAGGGACAGACCTCAGCTCATCTCGTGCACTGTAGGCATCTCACAGATCTGTGAAAAGATTTGTGGAAAACCAAATCCATTTGGTTGTTATATTTCACTAAATATAGAAAAAGCAGTCAATATATCAGAAATGCTGTCCAGCTTTTGAAAATGCATTTAGCAAAAGTCTGGCATCATATTAAAGTTACCAACTTTTGTTGCGTCTCAATAGGCTTGTTGACTAGATCGGCCAACTTATTTTTTATGCTCAACCTGATTTTTTATGGAAATTCATGCTGGTCTTTTCAGCAGGTAAGTATTTCCATTTAAAGCCTTGTCCAAACCAGCTTGCTGACCCACTACTGAACTTTCAGAAGGGGTGAGTGAACTCTGACACCCCAAACCGCAATTAAACAGCTTACCGATCAGCATTAATGATCACTCGCTGTGCGTATTGATTGCATGGAGCTTGTATCAGACAAGCTAACTGTGTGACGACAGCAAATGAAGACTTTTTCTCCAATTTTCAGCTTTAGTTAGATGCTATAAACATCTGCTAACATCTGTTAGACTTTTTTGTGTAAATTCATGCAAACTCAATTCAGCATGAACCACAATCCACACCCACATGTTGTCTGTAAACAACGTTCAGGGTTCAGAAATTTGTGCAGGATTTGTTAAGTAGAGCAAAGCTAAGCTCTCATTTTTAGCTAAATCTAAATGAGCCTCCTTTCTGTGTCTCTCATTAAAAAACATTTATATGTATTCATTTGGTTGAAGCTTTTATCCAAAGCAACTTACAGTGTTTTCAAGGTCTGTTGTATGTGATGTATGAGTCATTCCTATTATACGGTGTCTTTTATATTCTGTAGTTAAAAAATAAAAATAAAAATAAAATGCTTGTGATCTTAAGGAACTATTTAATTAGAAAGGGTATTAGCAGACTTTCAGAAATATGCTTGTGTGTGTGTGTGTGTGTGTGTGTGTGTGTGTGTTTGCGCTTAATTTGTCAGTAATTTGCATAATAGTATTTCCAGCATAGACAAAGGGCTAGTTTGCTATTGCTCATTGAGGGACTGACAGGAAGATTATTGATTAAATAATATTTTTTAATCATCTTTTGAAAAGTTGCTATTGTCATAATGATTTCATTAATTTGAAGAAGAAAAGGAAAATTAGAAGAAGAAAAAACAGCTAATACCACATAAATGATTAAATTAGATCAATTGCCAGTACATATTAATGCTTGTGCTGTCTGTTTGAAACTAAAATGATGTCACTTCCTTGAGGATGATGTCATAAAGAACATGTATTGATAGTTAAAAAGACTAAAGGGCTGTTCAGTATAACATTATGTATATTATAAGCATGTGCGCCATTATGTCGCCTGCCGCTTTAAAATCTCAAGCTCTGTAAACTCTGATAGATTCTGATTGGCTGTAAATTATTATTGTTATTTTTTTTTTCATCCGGGGGTGGGGGGGTGGGTACGGCAGCACCCAAGAACATTCATTTCATTTTGATATTGTGATTAATACGAAACTACATATGATTTCTGTTTTTAAAAATTGCTTTATTCTAGTGTGTAGTGTTTTGTGCATAAGTAAGATGCTTAGTGTGACACTGGAGATCAGGCACAGAAATCTCAAGCCTATGAGAAGGCAGAATTAAGTCAAACCCAAGGCGTGATGATAACACTCGTCTACAAGGTAACATCTACATGATTGACAGTCATTAAAATGTCACCTCCACTCAAATGATTCATATGAAATCATTTTGTGTTTGAAAGAGACAGATAGAGCGAGACGGAAAGGGAATTTAGGTAAAATATGTATGGAGGGGAGTGGGTGGAAAATGAGGAATGAGTTTCTCACTGGGAGAGGAAAAAGAGATTAGATAATAGGGTAAGAAGGCAAGAGAAAAATATGAGGAAGATGGAGAGAAGTGAAGAATGAGGAAAATGAGCTTGTGTGAAATAAATGAAGAATGGATGAGAATGAGAAGGAGAGAAACTATGGCACACTCAAGGACAAACGCACAGCCCGGAAACTGAGCAGCTTATACAAATGATTTGTCCTCCTATTAGCTTTCATGAGTGTCACTTAAAACATAGCGGCAGGACGGCACATTCAGACAAAAGACATGTCATTTCTAGACCCAGGAACCTGGCGGGAAAAAAGGAAATTTCAATTATGCTGCTCTTCAAAGTGCTTTTTCAGCTGTGCTTCTCCATAAAATACCTTTTCACTGTGGCATGAAAATTAATTAACACTTTCCATTTTACTCAACTATAACAAATTACATTTAATTAATTCTCGTTGCTTGTGTACCGGTGTGCATGTGCATCTGTGCGGTCCATTAGGCATCAGTTTGTTGCATATTTTATGTCACAGATTCTGGGAACTTTCTGTATACCTTTCATTCCTTTTCGGCATTCCTAATGTTGTTGCCATGGCACTAAGCCTCCAATGCCGTCGATTTTGCAGCGTTAACATGAAAGAACATTTTTTGATGGCTGTTTTCCAAACAGGGAGGGAGGATGACTCTCTCTCTCCTTGAGTCCGGTTCAGATACAGACTGTGACTAATTAAGGCTGACGCCTGTTTCTCACCTCAGAGAAGACATGCTTTATTATAGCAACTGAGAAATATATTGCATTATTCGATTTTCATATACTTTTTTTTTTTTCTCTGCATTGATTTAAGATTAAAAGCCAATAGAGAAGCTGAAGCATGATTTGTTTCCAAAGCAGATTTAAAGAGTCTCTTATACTGGGAGATTTATGCTTGTGCCCCAAAGTTATAATATATCGTGATGACTTTGTTGAGGAAAAAGAGATGAAACAAACAAATGAATGAATCACATATATTAATCATCTTGAATGCAGTGACTAATGAGCTGTGAGTAATGAATTTTTCAGCCTTCAGTTAACAAGAGTTTTGCCTCTGAAACAGAATGAGGTTTTTAAAAACATTTAACTGCACATTTAACTTCATATTTAGTTTATAGTATGACCCTAACCCTACAGTAATAATAAATGAATGAATGAATGAATGATGCATTTATATAGCGCCTTATTGTGTATTGCTGTACACCCAAAGCGCTTTACAATCATGTGGGGGGTCTCTCCTCAACCACCACCAGTGTGCAGCATCCACTTGGATGATACGACGGCAGCCACAGCACAACGGCGCCAGTGCGCTCACCGCACACCAGCTACAGGTGGAGAGGAGAGAGTGATAGAGCCAATCAAGTGGATGGGGATTATTAGGAGGCCATGATAGACAAGGGCCAGTAGAGGGAATTTGGCCAGGACACCGGGGTTACACCCCTAATAATTTATACATATATAATTGTATTTATTTATAAATATATTTTATATTTTATTTATATTTATTTGTTTATATTTCTTTGTCTTTGTCTTTCTGTCTTTTCTAAGATTGTCTATTTGAAAAGCTTTTTTTAATGCTTGTAATTTAATTTAGTAGATTTTCACACACACACACACACACACACACACAAACAAGCACCTCTGTTATTTTTCTTACAAATTAATTACAAACATTAAGATATCAAAGTTTTGCTGACTTTTTTATATACCGAGGAAAATGATAATAATAAGTAATAGATGTGTCCTAACTTTTCTGTGATAGTATACTGTAAATAGTAAGTTGCCACATCCAAGAGGGTCCTTCCAACTGGTTACCTCAGTTTTTTTGTGCGGCACACCAATCGTTTCTCTCTTTAGTTCCACTATTTCTGACATATTGCGAGGGAATATGTTCCCTCCCTTAATGGTTCCTATATATAATAAAAAGGAAAGCCTTTTTTGGTAATGGTGATTTATAACAGTTCAGCACAACTATAGCACTATGACAAGCAGGTCTGGTGTGCGTCTGGCCTGGGCTGGTCTGGGACTGGATGATGGAGGGGTGAGGGTGGAGAGGGACATGCATCACTGCCGCTGATTGGAGCAGGTACAGCAGCAGCCTCACTTTAAACAGTAGGGGGCACTCATGAGCAATTAGGCAAATTTGGGTTAAAAAAAAAAACTTGGCTGAGGACCATAAGGGCTGAAAGTGACATCTAGCACAGCCCCATGAGAACATTTGTGAATGAGAATCAAGAATCAATCCGTATGGGTTTAAGTGTCCAAATACGTTTTGGAGCCACTGTATGTATAATGATGTTGTTGGTAATCCAATCCATCCATTGTTTAGCTTACTCATGTTGTTTATCTAGCTGTATTTTCTGTGTACATTATTTACCAACAAACTAAATCTGGCAGTTATTTTGTATGTTGGTTCAAGGCAGTGTGAGTGTGTATTTTATGTGTGTGCATGCATGTGTGCAAAGTAGTGAATGTGTCTGAAGGCCTGCACTGGACCACTGAGCCGAGCACTGAACTCCTGCTGTTCTCCTCATGTCCTGCCAAAAATCTGACAAAGATTAGCTTACTCATACAGAACTTCACCAACAGAGCACTGAGAGATTCCACTGAGACAATAACAGTTAAAGTATTCTCACACAACAACACAGAGAGACCCTGAATCTGTTTTTTAAAGATCCTATATTAAGAATTTTAACCAGAAATTGTAATATCTTACATGTTATGAATTTCTGAATATTTTTATTTTGACTTTTATTTACTTTATTTATTATTTTGTGATAAAACCAGACATTTTAACCACAGACCTCATTCCTAGAGAAACAGGGAAAGGGGGAAATGTATGTGTTGTATGTATGTATGTATGTATGTGTGTTTATATACAGTTGAAGTCAAAACTTTACATACACCTTTCAGAATTTGCAAAATGTACAAAATGCATGTTTATTTAGTACTGACCTGAATAAGATATTTCACATAAAAGGTGTTTACATATAGTCCACAAGAGAAAATAATAGTTGAATTTATAAAAAATGACCTTGTTCAAAAGTTTACATACACTTGATTCTTAATACTGTGTTGTTACCTGAACCATCCAAAGCTGTGGTTTTTTTGTTTAGTGATAGTTGTTCATGAGTCCCTTGTTTGTCCTGAACAGTTAAACTGTCTGCTGTTCATCAGAAAAATCCTAACTCCTAACCCTGGTACTAAGGTCATGTCCTCGCTTTTCTTAAAGTGCACACTTGTGACATACAAGCACTTGCAAACATTAGATTTTGAGTTACATCTCTTTGAATTCTGGGCATGTGGACTTCTTTTTAAAATCATGTTCTTGCTTTTAGGTTTATTTCACAAGAGAAGTAGCCATCAAAAAGAAAGGATTTTTATTTATTGCCTGATCTTTGAAGACTTCTTTGGATGTTTTCTTTTGTTATAGCTTGTGACTCTCCAAAGAAACTTGACCTTCCTTTTAAGCATGCTACAAAAAAAGAAGAAAAACATTAGTGCCTACACATAAGTGCAACAGAAGTTCCGTTTCAAAAGCTGAGCTGTCTTTATAGGCAGCATTTCAAGGCATTGTAGACATGCTTCCAATGTGAAGGCTGTTCCAATAGGTAGGCAGTAATCTTATATCACTGTCTAAGATATCTTGTTTTGACCAAAATGTATATTTTATCCATTATAGGATAACGTTTGTATACTGTAGAAATAATTTAATCAAATTTCATTTAATCTATTTTCTATTTTTTATAAGACATAGTGAGAATTAAATTCTGTAATATAAGAATGATGTTATTTTAATTATATTTTTGTAAACAGCATTTCAAAATTGTCACATACACTCACCAGCCACTTTATTAGGTACACCTGTTCAATTGCTTGGTAACACAAATTGCTAATCAGCCAATCGCATGGCAGCAACTCAATGCATTTAGGCATCTAGATGTGGTGAAGACAACTTGCTGAAGT
Source organism: Barbus barbus (assembly GCF_936440315.1). NCBI lineage: Eukaryota > Metazoa > Chordata > Actinopteri > Cypriniformes > Cyprinidae > Barbus > Barbus barbus. Next base: position 22,741,401 of record NC_136716.1, read on the forward strand.
TCAAACCGAGCATCAGAATGGGGAAGAAAGGGGATTTAAGTGACTTTGAACGTGGAATGGTTGTTGGTGCCAGACGGGCTGGTCTGAGTATTTCAAAAACTGCTGATCTACTGGGATTTTCACACACAACCATCTCTAGGGTTTACAGAGAATGGTCTGAAAAAGAAAAAATATCCAGTGAGCGGCAGTTTGTGTGGACGAAAATGCCTTGTTGATGTCAGAGGTCAGAGGAGAATGGGCAGACTAGTTAGAGATGATAGAAAGGCAACAGTAACTCAAATAACCACTCGTTACAACCAAGGTATGCAGAATACCATCTCTGATCGAACCCTGAAGCAGATGGGCTACAGCAGCAGAAGACCACACCGGGTGCCGCTCCTGTCAGCTAAGAACAGGAAACGGAGGCTACAATTCGCACAGGCTCACCAAAATTGGACAATAGAAGATTGGAAAAACATTGCCTGGTCTGATGAGTCTCGATTTCTGCTGCAACATTCAGATGGTAGGGTCAGAATTTGGCGTAAAGAACCCATCCTGTCTTGTCTGAACGGTTCAGGCTGGTGGTGGTGGTGTAATGGTGTGGGGGTTATTTTCTTGGTACACTTTGGGCCCCTTAGTACCAATTGAGCATTGTTTAAACGCCACAGCCTACTTGAGTATTGCTGCTGACCATGTCCATCCCTTTATGACTACAGTGTACCCATCTTCTGATGGCTACTTCCAGCAGGATAATGCACCATGTCACAAAGCTCAAATCATCTCAGACTGGTTTCTTGAACATGACAATGAGTTCACTTTACTCAAATGGCCTCTACAGTCACCAGATCTCAATCCAATAGAGCACCTTTGGGATGTGGTGGAACGGGAGATTCGCATCATGGATGTGCAGCAGACAAATCTGCAGCGACTGCGTGATGCTATCATGTCAATATGGACCAAAATCTCTGAGGAATGTTTCCAACACCTTGTTGAATCTATGCCACGAAGAATTAAGACAGTTCTGAAGGCTAAAGGGGGTCCAACCCGGTACTAGCAAGGTGTACCTAATAAAGTGGCCAGTGAGTGTATAATGTTTCATTCCAGTGAGGATGTTTCCTTAGAATACAGCTGGTTATTTAAGCACTGGACAGCAAGGCAGCTCACCAGGTTTTGGGATGAAACCAGAGAATGTAATTACCTTTTTGTGAGTAAATCATAGACACACACATTCCTGTAGTTCCATGCTAATTTAACACTGTCTGCACAATGTTGTACAAAGGGAGAAGGTCCTCATTAAATTGCTGCACAGTGCTGCCGATAATAGTGCTGCACATAATAGCTGCGTTTCTAGTGATCCCATCAGTTTCAAGTTTGCACTCTACCCTTGTGAGTGAAGCCTGAGGTTTGTCTTTGATTTGACGCTCTTGTGACGGTAGCATCACCTGGGAGCTGTCCCTTGGGTGATGCCAGTAGGATGTAATGTGTTTTTTTGCCAGGGTGAAAAATGGCATTGTCTCTTTTCAATTTGGGAGCCCGATCCCTGGTGTGAGGGCTTGTGCCGGCTGTGAGAAATGAGTACCTCCGGCTGGTGCGTTTGGCCTTTGGAGGAACATCAGGGCATAGAAAGTAGTGAGCTGAAGACATCTGCTCCACCTCTATTATAGATTTGCTGAAATTTAAAAATGTTCTGGATCAATCCTGTATCAGCTTTTTCTGATTTGAGAAGTTATAAAATCAAGGCAACATACATATATTTAATAAATATATGTATCATGTTTCCTTGATTATTTTATATATGTGAATCAAAATACTCTAAAAATGTAATTTATTCCTGTGATGGCAAAGCTGAAATTTAAACCGTTATTATTCCAGTCTTCAGTGTCATTTGATCCTTCAGAAATGCACACATACGCAAGCATGGAAAGTCTTAAATTGGCATAATTTTGCAGTGTTTGCTTGTTTTTAAGCCGTTTAACACTGTACTGTGGGACATTATGAAGAATGAGGGTTTTCTATTTGCCAATATTGCAGCTCTTTGGATGACTCGTAACTTTGCATTTGTAACTTTTCTTCACAGAGACTAAGCAAGAGCTATTAGTCAAGTTTACAGAAATGTCACTCTGGCCATCTGTTTGTCCTTAAAGTCATTCATTCTACTCCTGCTGAAGGTAGATAAATTGCACTATACAGCTGTCAGTGCCACTATAACTTTGTGTTTACAGTTTTTTTTTTTGGGAAAGTAAGTAATGAGCATTGGTAATTTAATGTGCTTTGAGACACTTAGAGGGAAAACAAGTTCCTCTCAGCATAATGACATCTCTCATTCCCCCCAAAAAAAATTTGTCAAAAATTGCCAACTGTTATTTGTTATGCCTCATTACAGTATGCAAACAAAAACACTCAATATTATTCCTTTGTTTCTGTCGAACTAAAGAGCTTTTGTTGCATAAATCAATATTTATTTTGCTGTGAAGTGGCGGTCTAATTGAATGATTCACTATTTAATTAGTTAATTGACGTCAGCTATCACAAACGCGCATCTACTGTGATTAAAAGTGCATCTGTGTAATAGCGGATGTTATGGGAAGGTGACAGCGTTGAAATGAAGGTAAATTGTGATGAGCCAATAACAGCACAGGTGCTTTGGACTCATTTGATGCAATTGATGTCAGTCAGAATAACATGGTGACCTTGCTTCAAAATGTGTTTCTTATAAAAAAAATAAAATAAAAATAGTTTTAGAACTTCAACTCATCTTAATCCAAGTAATTTTTTTTTTTAGTTTTTCATCTAATATTTATATAGGTGTAAACCTTGCAGAATCTGCAAATTGTTAATTATTTTACCAAAATAAGAGGGATCATATAAAATGTATGTTATTGTTTTCTTTAATACTGACCTGATTAAGATGTTTAACATAAAAGAGTTTTACATATACAGTCCACAAGAGAAAATAATGGTTGAATTTATAAAAATGACCCCGTTCAAAAGTTTATATGCACTTGATTCTTAATACTGTGTTGTGTTGTTGCCTGAATAAACAGCTGTGTTTTTTGTTTAGTGATAGTTCTTCATGAGTCCCTTGTTTGTCCTGAACAGTTAAACTGCCTGCTGTTCTTCAGAAAAAATCCTTTTTTAGAAATTCTTTAGTTTTACAAATGTAGACAACAGAAGCAATCAAAACCAACAAAAGAGCAACAACATGCAAGTGCTATGACGCAGTACACGTAGCAAGGTGGGTTTTTTTTTTTTTTTTTTTTTTAAATGAGTAGATAGAATATAGAAAAAAAGAAACCTAGTTTTTATATATATATATATATATATATATATATATATATATATATATAAAAATATGTTTTACCAGCTAAGAAGTTCAGCACTTTTAGAGTTGCATCCCTCTATCTGATGTGAGCATAAGTATTGGAACAGTTGTCTCGCAGGTCTTTCTAAGTGATCAGCTGTGTCCTGTTGCATTAATTCTTCAGATATTAAAAGCAGGGGATGTGTCGTATCAGTTATATCCATTACTTCTGTATTCTGAATCTTGCATTCGATGATGACACACACAAACCAGGATGAAGGCGAGGGAGCTGACTTTGAGAGAAAAGCAAGCAGTCTGGATACTAAAAGAAAAGAGGAAGTCAATTAGAGCTCTAGCAAAAACAAAGGGCATGGAGAAATCAAGAGTTTGGAAACCACCAGCAACCAACAACGACCTGATCGGCTGAGAAAACAACAATAGTTGATGGCAGACAAATCATAAAAGCTGTGAAAATGAATCTTAAAAGACGTGTCTGTAAAATCACCAACAACTTCCAGAAAGCTGGGGTGATGCTCTGACAATCTACTGTCCTCAGGAGACTTTGACACAGAATTACAGATGCTACAAGCAAGATGCAAACCTCTGCCCAGCACCAAAAATAGCAAGGCAAGATTAGAGTTTGCAAAAAAAGCACAAAGGTGAGCCAGAATAATTTTGGTGAGACAAAGATGAACCTTTATCTAAGTGATGGGAAAACAAAAATGTGGAGAAAAAAGGGAACTGTAATGATCCCAAGCATACAGCCTTATCTGTAAAGCATGGTGGAGGTGGTGTCGTGACATGGGCATGCATGACTGCCTCTGGAACAGGCCCTCTCAACTTTACTGATGACTTGATGTATGATGACAGTAGCAGAATGAATTTGGAAGGGTACAAAATCATCTTGCCTACCAATATTCAAGAAAATGCCACCAGATGCATTGGGAAGTGCTTCATCTTACATCAGAATATGACCCAAAACACCCTGCCAGTTCAGTCAAGGAATTTATAAGGGCAAAAAAATGGAAAGTCTTAGATTGCCCAAGTCAATCTCCAGATTTAAATCTGATTGAACATGAATTTCACCAGCTGAAGAGGAGAGGAAAGGCAGAAACTCCCCAAAACAAGCAACAATTGGAATTGGCTGCAATAAAGGCTGGGAAAAGTATTTCAAAGGATGAGACCAAGAGTCTGGTGATGTCTATGGGTCACAGACTCACTGCTGTGATTGTGCGCAAGGGATCTGCAACTAAATAATAGCTTTTAATCTTTTATATCTGCCTTATGTTCAACTGTCCCAATACTTATGCTCACATCAATGAGTGGGATGAACTCTAAAAGTGCTGCTCTTTTTATTTGGTAAAACATGTATGTGTTGAAATGGCTAATAATAAAATGTGACATTCTGTAGTTTTATCTCATATTCATCTTTTAATCATATTTGCAAATGTCTTGACTCCACAGCAAACAGAGCAATTTTGTCTTTACTGTTCCAATACTTATGGAGGGCACAGTATATATATATATATATATATATATAGATGGAATAGAAAAAAAAGAAAGCCAGTGTTAGTTTTTCAAGAAAAGCTAGCAGTTAGAGAATAAATATGTAATTGATAGAGGGTCAAGTGTGTGTTTTTTTTTTGTTTTTTTGTTTTTTTTTTTAATACAAAGAAGACAGATAGATAACATAGAATTAGAATTGAGAGTACTAGAGTTAGAGGGTCAAATAAAGATGGAAGAAATGTGTTTTTAGCCATGTTTTTAGAGGGCACATAGGTCTGAAGTACTGAATTTAGGTAAAGGGGTGCAGAGCCAGAGGTGGTTTTGTAGGCAAACATTAATTCCATAAATTTGGACTAATTGTAGAGGTTTGATGGAATTGGCTGGAATACCTGCTAAGAGGAATTGTGTTTCATGTTCCGAGGAAAGGGCCTTATCTTCCTAATCTTGTCAGGGATCATGTTGAGATTAAGAGTGAGGAGGTAGTGATCCGAGATGTGCAGTGGAGTAACCAGCACATGATCAGTGGAGCAGTGTTGTGTGTAAATAAGGTCCGGTTCGTTGCCTGATTTGTAAGTAGCCGTAGTTAACACTCTCTTGAAATCAAAAAAGGCAAATAGACTGTGGAAGTCTGCAGCCTGAGGTTTAAATAGGTGGATGTTGAAGTCTCCAAGTATAATTAAGGGAGTACCATCCTCAGGAAAATTTGAGAGCAACACATTTAATTCTTCCACAAAGTTACCTAGTGGTCCTGGAGGTCAATAAACAGGGTAGGTAATATAGAGGGTAGGTAATATAGTAACTGAATGTGATTCAAAGGAGCTGTTGATACTCAGAGATGGTAAAGGAGTAAATTTCCAATTATTAGAGATGAGCAGACCTCTTATTATTGGAATTATTGGAGAGTGCTGCAGGTGTAGCATTGTCCTCTGGTTTGATCCAGGTCTCTGTCAGGGCCATGAGGTTCAGCCTTGAATGACTAGTAATGGAAGTAATGAAATCAGCTTCATGACAGCAGACTGACGATTCCAGAGACCAATAGAAAAAGAAAGTAAGGTATTAGCAGACATAGGCAAAGTGCGCAGGTTGTTAGGATTGCGCTGCCTACAGTGTGTGATGCGTGGTTTGCGAGTGGTAGTGATATACTTTATAAATCTCAATTGCGAGTTTATATCTCACAATTCTGAGAAAAAAGTCAGAATTGCGAGAAAAAAAACTCAGAATTGTGAGATATAATCTCACAATTGCAAGATAAAAAAGTCAGAATTGCGATTTTCATCTCGCAATTCTGATTTTATAACAAGTCAGAATAGTGAGATAAAAGTTTGCAATAATCTTTTTTTTAATTTTTTTATTCAGTGGCAGAAACGGGCCTCCATAGAAATGGTTCAAATACATGCTGGAAAACTAAAGAATCTGTGGGAGCTGAAGGATTTTTCTGAAGAACAGCAGGCAGTTTAACTGTTCAGGACAAACTAGGAACTCATGAATAACTATCACTAAACAAAAAACAGCTGTGGACCATTCAGGTAACAACACAGTATTAAGAATTAAGGGGATGTAAACTTTTGAACGGGGTCATTTTTATAAATCCAACTATTATTTTCTGTTATTATCTGTTATGTGAAATGTTGTATGTCATATTATAAAAAATAACATGCATTTTGTATGATCCCTCTTATTCTGGTAAAATAATTATCAATTTGCAGATTCTGCAAGGTGTATGTAAACCTTTTGACTTCAACTGTATATGTTTTGATTTCAGCTTTATTGTAATGAATTAAACCAATTCGTTATAATTTTAGCTAACAATAACAATATATCTTATTTTTTATGTTTTCTTTAGAAAATGAGAGCAGTGCTTCCCAGGTACTTGATACAGTATTTTGAGTGTTGTTTCGCATGTTGCTATGCGGCTGGTAAGGTTTGACTTTTTCTTATTGAGTTCTCAAAATTCGAACTTTGGTACACAGTAAAGGTTCTTGTTTTTCTGCTCTTTCACATTTGAATGGAAATTAATGAACACATGACTTGTACTCTAGCCTCTGAGGTGATCTTGCATACAGCATGAGGACCTTGAATCACAGTGACATTCCTAAGTGCATTGTAATATTCTACATAGTAGTTTATCTCTATAATAGAATGTAAAAACTTTTTCCATTGACGCATTCAAATGTTCTTGTCTGAATGTATTCTGAGAAAATACAAGGATTGTGTACAAGTTTGTGTAAGCAACATATACTGCTAATATTTCAATATAATTTAGATGGTGTTGTTGTTGTTTTGGAGGCTCTTTAAAAGCATGACATTGATTGATATTCAAAATAATCATTTGTCAAATACATTTATACAATGCGTTTCTGTTAGTGAAGGGTGATCACATTTATGACTCAGGTTATTGGCTCATGGCAGATTTTAAGATAAAGCATTTAACCTGAAGCTGCAGTTGTGGGATGTTGTCTGATTTCTGTAGAAGGCCTTGAAGAAACTATGCTTTGCAGGTTGAGAGTACATCTTCGGCCTGATCATTTATTCATGTTCAGAAAAATCTTGTTTGGTCATCTTTCTACCAATTTGCTCCAGTGACAAAACAGAATATTGTAAGATGTGTCAAAAGCCATATCATCTAGCAGATGTAGTCCATGTCAAATACATCTACGTTTTCTGTCTGTTCTGGTGACATGCAAGACCTGAACTGGACATGAAAACAGAAAATGTTCATGCTGAATATTCTGTCTTCTTGCTCACTGGATAGTGTTTATAAAGGTCAAAGTAGCTTCACCACAGACCTCCAAACATGCATTTGATGAGGTGTAGGAATATTCCAACATCACAACAGGTTCACCCAAAATCAAAATATGCATAAATATTGCAGGCCTCCTGGGGTTAAGTATGTTGAGAAGCTGTACTCTATTCAGGGGTTTCTTCACTTGCAGGTGCATTCTAGTATTTGTCATGCTGTGTCACTATTTAAAGTTGTCACTTATCAATCTGTTAGACTGAACACATGTACATAAACAGATAAGCTTTCCTGTAGCTCAAATGGTAGAGCATGGCACTAGTAACGCCAAGATCATGGGTTCGATTCCCAGGGAAAGCAAGAGCTGATAAAATGTAAAAACTGTAACTTGAATGCAATGTAAGTCGCTTTGGATAAAAGCGTCTGCTAAATGCATAAATGTAAATGTAAATAAGCAGTTCTACAGCAGCCAACAATACAGTTTAGCCTCCTGGCAGACACTTTCTGAATAAATTGCTATGTTTATGTGTGCTTACACAGGTGGAACATGATTTAAATTTACAGAATTGTATCTTTAAAAAAAAAAAAAAAAAAAAATGAGGGATGTTACAGTAACATATCTGTTGTATAACTCTACTTTCAGATGTACTAAGTATTTAACTGTACATGCTAATTTACCCTATTTTTAAATTTAGACTGATTTGCCATCATTTAACACTTAGTTAATATTTGAAAACAATCATTTGATTACACTGTTCATCAATTTTTATGTTTAGGTCTGTTTTTGTGTCTGTATATTTATATTTCTTTATTTTTAACGTTTATTTTAATCTCATAGCTGTTTTTTTCTTTAAACATGACTCCTAGTTTCTGTCTAGTTTATGCTGCTCATTAGCTGGTTGACCTGCAACCAGGTACCAAAAACCAGATTGACCACATTAAACTTGTATAACAGGCTCCAAGAGGGTCTAATGACCAATGTGGACTGGATACTGACCAATTTGGATAACGTGGAACCAGCAGGAATGTCCCAAAACTAGCAGCCTAGGCTGGATTTTACAGGGAAATTATGAGGTTGGAGTTGTTTGTGGGAACTGCCAAGTTATTTATTTAGCAATTTTAGGGGCCTTCGAGTTTTGAGAAATAAAACCTCCAAAAAACCTCCTACGGCTTAAAAACCGACCAGAAACAGTTGGAGGAAACGGGTAGGTTTCCTAGGTTAGGAAGCGTCCAATTAAAACAAGTCCAAATGTTCCATTGCAATCTAAACAGTTGTGTGCCTTTTATCTGAAAATGAAACAGACTCGGGTCAGCTTTGATCAAATTGTAAAATGGTTTTGACACATTGGACCCAAGAGTCTGCCCTTTTCATAGATGAAGCGTTCTTCACCGCTCTGGTTATTGGGCAGTCCGTGGGTGAGGGTCATCAGTCATTAGTCCATGAGAGGAAAACTGGAATGCGGTCGATATGGCTTTCTGACTTCCTGTATGAAAGGTGGTGAGGCTGTGCGTATTGGATGAAATGTTGGCATAGTGATTCCAGACGTGATCCTTCAAAACATTATGAAAGTTCTATCCATCACCGCACGCCTTCAGTCTTACCTAAGATTCAGCACGGGCTGGGAAACCGAAATAAGGTTTCCTGAAGGATAAAACGGTATTATCTATATCCACTAACCACCTGACCCTTGTGTAGGAGCCATTAGTCATTTCCTCCCAAGCACAAACGAAGGCTCCTTTTGGAGCAGAACACTTTACTAAAGCGTCACATCGCTCTTATTGGAACAGTCTCTTTTATTTCCACCCTTTCAGACTCATTATTCCTCAAACTAACAGAACACCCACCACTTCCACTCTCCTCTCGTCTAACTTCCTGTTCTTTTCACCAGCTACTCTCTTGAGACGTGGGAGACTTTGAAGGTGTCTCCTGGGATAAGCTTGATTTGGAGGGAACGGGACTGGTGGATTATCACACTTTGATCAGTGTTTCCTCTTTCTCCTGTTCTTGCGAATACTCACACACTTATTCACACTAGTTTAGACACTTGCTGTGAATGTCCTCTGAAGGGGCAAAGAATTGCTGAAAATATGTATTTTTCATAGCTCTTGAAACTCTTAAGAGGACTTAGAAAATTGTTAAGTTCCTTATGAGAAAAAAATGTATTGTTGGCAGTGCAGCTTAAGTATAATTATACAGCATATAATTACACACTAACTTTCAAAAGTTTGGGGATTGTTAGTTTAGTTTTCTTTTTTTAAAGCAGTTATCATTATTATTATTATTAATGTATTTTAATATATTTTAAAATATGATTTATTTCTGAGAGAGCCAAACTGAATTTCCAGCAGCCATTACTCCAGTCTTCTCAGAAATCCTTCTAATATGCTGATCAGGTGCTCAAGAATCACTTCTTATTTGTATTAATGTTCAGAATAGTTATTCTTTTCTTCTAGGAGTCTTAGTCTGAACTATGATTTTTTTTTTGTTTTTTTTTACTTTTACTTTTCTTGATCCCATTTGAAGTAGTTGAATTACATTTTAAAGGATATCTAATAAAGTCAATTTATAAAACCTAAACAATGTGAGAATTTATTGCAATTTAAACAATAATAGTGCTTTATCAATTGCTTTATTGTTGTTGTTTTTTACTAAATAATTTTTTATTATCAAAATTTATTATCAACACATTGGTAATCTATTTAATCAAACTTTTAAAATATAATCAATTAAAATTTTAACAGTGCCTTTTTTGGCAAAATGCCTAAATACATGGATGAAAAATTGTGCAATATTCTTTGATATCCCTTAAAAAACAATGTTTTATTGACTTGTATTACCATTATTATTACTTTGAGAAGTACACTCTACTGTACAATAGTCATATATTTATGTTATAATTTTATGAAAAAGTTCATATATATATATATATATATATATATATATATATATATGGTTTTTTTTTGGCAGGTTGAACATTTTTGAGTTTCTTAGGATAGTTGTATCAAGTAAAGTGTATTATCAGAGCAGCTCTGGAGATTAAGTTTACTTGGACTGGCCTCATATAGTGCACAGTTTTGGCAGAAATGGGGAGCATGTGAAACATGAATACTTGGGGCTTTCAGGAGGTTTAATCAAAAGTTTCAGGTTTCTCTCCATTAACCAAAAATAAGATATTAAAGAGATCTCAGTTGTATTTACTTTCCTTCATGTAGAAAAATCTATAGACTTACCAGAGGGGAAACACCTCTCAGCGTGGTAATTACCTTACATTAGTGAGCTAATATTTAGACCAAACACCCAGTGGAGCGGTAATCAAGAGCTTCCTCTTCCTCATTCTCTCTTCACTCTTTCAGTGTCTGTTCTTCTAGAATTGCTCTGAATGTAAGATTTTTTTTTTTTACTCTTTCTCCTTGGTGCTCCCACCCTTTTCTTTGTGTCTCCTTTCTGTGCCACAGTGTCAGAGTCGGCATGGGCAATACAGAGGTGACATTTCAGGCAGACAGATTAGGCCCCACTCCAATTAATTTCTCCTCCCTTCCCACCGTTAAATACACAATCAGGCAAAGGCAAAATGTCAGCAAAACAAACGAGCAACTGCCACATGACTGACAATTACCGCAAAGTGGCTCAGAAATGCCAATATGTTGAAAGCGCCACCGCCTCCTAAGATGAATGAAGGGGCAAACATCCTTGTTTGGGGCTGTGGTGTGTGTGTGTGTGTGTGTGGTTTTGCCAAGTTCAAGCAATTACGCAGCACTGATCTTTTTGTACTCTATCCTTAGGATGTACTGTGTAGAGCATCTTTGCTAGCGGGAGAAAAGCTAAAAGTGTCTTTTTTGTTCCATTAAATATCACTTGAACATCTCTATCTGCTCCTGTCAATATGACACGTCATATTAGCGCAGGTATTCTCTTTAATACTGTTGTTCTTACTTCACAGTAGGGGTTGAATGATTTCAGATTTTTGTATGTGATGAAAGTCGAGTCGAAGTCATTATGCATGGTTATATTATAAGATTTTATATTATGTACTGTAATTATATCATATTAGAGTTTTGCACTTTAGTAGAGGAAATACATACTTTTTAAAAGTCAGTTTCCCTTTCAGTTCTGTGCTGAAAAGAAATTCCATCCACTATTTTAAAATGATGGTTGAAAAGCACATATTTATCAAGGACAGAGTAATTAAAAGTTTTGGCACAGAAGTTTTGTTTTCTCACTATTTTACCAAAAAAGCAGTTTTTCCTCCTCGTTTGAAAGCTTCTCATCTGACAGATGCCTGCTCTGCTTGGAGGTGTTTGAAAGGTGACGGTGTCACCAGAGATGGAGAGATGAACATCTGCAGTGGAGCTCCCTCCCTGTGTTGAGGTAAAACAGAACAAACCCACGATCAACACAACCACAGTTTCAAGCTGTTTCTCTTGGAAAACAATTCAACTGGAACGGCAGAACAGCATCTCTCCCTGCCAGGCCATCTGTTGCACCCTTAAAGCCTACAGCATGCCCTTAAATGAGAAACACACAGAGGCAGAGGTGGAAAAATATCCCCCAGAACGAGTTTAAACATAGGGGACGGTGCTACCAAATGACATCACTGAAAAGTAGATGGAAATAGAACTAGAGAGAGGCACTGGGAGTGAAACAGCAGTGTTTTTTTTTTTTTTTTTTTAACATCTCAGCTCTGTTATTTTAACATAATATCTTACATATTCTCTTTAGCTTACAATTCAAAAATAAGAACGGTGCATATCTCGCTTGTCACCAAGTGCTGTCAGTTCACGGAACTTGAAGCTTCCCAGCTTAGTGTGTTGTATACATGTTAAAAAGATATGCCTATTTACATACTGTATGTTTACATTTAGCATTTAATTGAATTTGTATTTATTTAAAGTGAGGTTTTGGACAATAACAGCGTAAATCTTTATACTTGGAGTCTCTATTTCTTGGTGTAAATGCATTAAAGTACTGTGCATTTGCTACATAATAATGTCAAGTCATCATGATCAGATGCTTTGTCAGATTTTTTGGTCAGAAATAAGAAATTAGGCTGATATTGTCTAAAACACTTTGCTTAAGGCATTTCCAAACTGTTGGAGGTCACTGTATGAGATGTGCATATGTGTATATGAGATGCTGTGTATATGTTGAAGTAATAGCTCACTCACATATTCAGTCTTTCATCATGTTGACACTTACTGTATTACTCTGGTGTTTCTTTGCCAGGGTTTCACCTTTCAAAAGCCAGTCTGCATTAACATCTGTTTTCAGCTCGGATAACAGCGCCGGCCTTTTCAAAGCCCAGAAATAGCAAGTCACTCAAAACACATTGTTTATGACGGACGAGGCTCTAGGCTATGACATGAAAGGTTATAAATAATTATTTCCCCAGTCATATAATAAATCAAATACTGAGGCATCTTAGAAATACAATGGGCTTCCTTCACTATGTATACATTTATTTTTATACTGTATCCAGTCTGTGTTGTAGAGAAGCCTCTATAGAAGACTCTCTCACTCACTCTCTCTCTTTCAGCTTTGGCTTCTTCCATTTTCTAACTAAAGCCTTTTACCTTTGCCTACAGGTGACAGAGACAAGGTGCGTGGGAAATCTCTGTGTGGCTTGTGAGAGATACTGAACGGGAAAGAAGAGAACACAGGGACTGTATGTAAGATGTACCGAGAGACGAATAATCACACAAAGAGGAAGTGAAGAGGAAAGCTACATGTTCCAGGATCTTCATCCAGGTTTCTGTCTTATAGACTGGTGGTACTGAACAGGTGGGTCACAACCCAAATTTGGCTTCCAGATTTGTTTTTATTGAAATCAGTGATGCTAAATTTCAATATGCAAATAATTGAGTTTATTTGCAAAAACAGATTAATAAAAATGTCAAAAATCATGTTTTTTATTATGTTATGTTTTTTTTTTGGGTTTTATTGTGTTAGTTAGCTAGTATTTTATATATATATATATTTATATACACATATATATACACACACACACACACACAGTGGGGAAAAAATGTATTTGATCCCCTGCTGATTTTGTACATTTGCCCACTGACAAAGAAATTATCAGTCTCTTAATTTTAATGGTAGGTTTATTTGAACAGTGAGAGACAGAATAACAACAAAAAAATCCAAAAATACTAAGTATAAATAAGTTATAAATTGATATGCATTTTAATGAGTCAAATAAGAATTTGATCCCCTGTCAATCAGCGAGATTTCTGGCTCCCAGTTGTCTTTTATACAGGTAAGGAGCTGAGATTAGGAGCACTCTCTTAAAGTGAACTACACGGGAGAATCTTGTCAATGATCTCAAGGCAACTGGGACCATAGTCAGGTAGATTCAGAGGAGAACTGGGTGAAAGTCTTGTGGTCAGATGAAACCAAGCTCTTTGGCATCGCCGTGTTTGGAGGAGGAGGAATGCTGCCTATGACCCCAAGAACACCATCTCCACCATCAAACATGGAGGTGGAAACATTATGCTTTGGGGTGTTTTTCTGCTAAGGGGACAGGACAACTGACCTATCAGTAAACCCCACCCCACTTAGTTACTGTTTCTCCCTCGGACAAACAAACGGTGTTGCTCACTGTGTTACAATGACAGCTGCAGTGTGAAAACTTTGTCCCACAATCTTTTTGAAAATTTTGGACACAGAAGGCCACCAAATGGGAATTAAATATTCCATGGAGGGATTTATAAAATATTTAAAAATAAATATGGTGGGTAACTCGAAGCGAGGGTTTACGGATCACAATGCAAGCAGGAGAAGTCTCATATTACGGTCGGTCATCACGATCGCGGATGACATGCAGGATCAACACTGTTCATGTATCACAGGGTACGATAAAATTAATGTACATTTAATTAGAATAATATGGAGAGACACTGAAATTTTGTTTATGTGTTTTTGACCTACACTGTGCAAGACGTGAGAACAGTCCGCTATTTAGGTTTGTACATTAGCATGGACTCACTACCTTTAACGTTAGCTAGTTTTAGCCAGAGATACCTTGCTAAAGCACAAGATAACATTAACGTTCTGCTTGAGCAGATGAAAATTGTAACTTAATGAGTGCATGACAACCAGAAAACAAATGTTTTTGTCTTCATTTTTATTGGGGTTGAATACTTAGGGACATTTTGCTCTGTTTTGTTTGGATTCAGGTAATCCAATAAAATAAATGATATTGTCCATTCTCTCAGGATACCTGTAATCAGTGTTACAAGTTCCCCAGGCACATCGTTTTTCCATTTTTGAAGCATAAATCCCATAAAACCGATGCAAGCTTCGGATCTTCCAGTGTTTCTCTATGGCGCTGGAACCTAAAGATGTTCGAGTTCCGCTCCCCGTGCAACTGATACTCGGCTGCCATTGGCTAGTCTGCGTTTGAGGGGAGGGGCTTACCGATAGGTCAATTGCACCGCATCAAAGGGACGATGGACAGGGCCATGTACCGTCAGGGCCAGGGCATTGAAAATGGGTCGCAGATGGGTATTCCAGCATGACAATGACCCAAAACACACGGCCAAGGCAACAAAGGAGTGGCTCAAGAAGAAGCTCATTAAGGTCCTGGAGTGGCCTAGCCAGTCTCCAGACCTTAATCCCTTAGAAAATCTGTAGAGTGAGCTGAAGGTTCGAGTTGCCAAATGCCAGCCTCGAAGCTTAATGACTTGGAGAGGATCTGCAAAGAGGAGTGGGTCAAAATCCCTCCTGAGATGTGTGCAAACCTGGTGGCCAACTACAAGAAACGTCTGACCTCTGTGATTGCGAACAAGGGTTTTGCCACCAAGTACTAAGCCATGTTTTGCGAAGGGGTCAAATAATTATGTGACTCATTAAAATGCAAATCAATTTATAACTTTTTTTAAATGCGTTTTTCTCGATTTTTTTGTTGTTATTCTGTCTCTCACTGTTAAAATAAACCTAGCATAAAAATTATAGGCTGATCATTTTTTTGTCAGTGGGTAAACGTACAAAATCAGCAGGGTATCAAATAATATATATATTATAAATTAAATATATTTAAGTAAATTATTTTATAAATCAATTGTATTTTTGACAGTAACATTTTCTTAGATTTTTTTTTTTAGAGGAGGAAAAAAAAAAAAACACTGTTTGTCTGAATTTGGTTCATTAACCAAGACCAGTTTTGAAGCTCTGCTCCAGTCCTCCATTATTTCCTCTTTGATGTCTGAATTAGAGATGGACAGTTCGGACAAGTCATAAACAGCCTGAGACAGCTGTCTTCTTAAATGAGAGACAGAATTTTCTCTCTCTGTCTTCAAGCATCAGGGTTTGTTAGACCTGTGGAGCTCAGAAAGCATGTGAAATATGCAGCTCACTCCACTGCCTCCAGGAACATAAACACGCAGATCATTGACACAGTCTGACTCATGTTCTGTTTGCAGAATAGAGCTGATTTCTTTTGAAGATGAGAAATGAAGTGAGAAACATACATCTGAATGTTAATCAGCCATAATCAATATCCTTGTGGTTTATGGTTATTGATAAAGAGAGGAACGTTTTATACCAATTTATTCACTAGGGATATATGAAATACTATCAGGGTTACTTAGAATTTGAAAAGACTGCTGGACAAACTGAAGGTTTGGAATTCACATGGAAAAAAATAAATATTGGTATAAATACTGGTGTAAGGCTAAAAATGCAATAATCATATTATCTATCTTTTGTTCTTCCTCAGACATTACATAAAGGGAGCTAGTATGGTCAGAAACAGCTCCACTCAGAGCCTGAGCACAGCCAGACATACTAATGTTTCAGTTGCTGTGTAGTTATATTTTTTGCATTGATTTCTTAAGAATGAATAGTTAAGTCACAAGGCTTTTTGCCTGGCTAACTACATACATTATAGAGCCTCAAATGAGATTCCAATGAAAATGGTTTCCTTGTTCACCCAAAATTTAAAATCTGTCATTTTAATGTCATTGACTGTTTTCCAGAAGAATGTTTTCATGACTTGAATGTTTTTCTCCAAAAAGGTCAGAAAACAACATTAAAGCATAATACATGACTCTGCTATTTTCCAGTTTTTCTGAAGTCATATGATAGCAATCAGTCTGAAATTTAGATTTGTAACCATTTGAAGGAATAGTTATCTCAAAAAGTCCAAACGGCTGATAAAAACATCACAAGTAATCCACACAACTCCAGTCCATCAAATTAAGTCTTGTGAAGCAAAAAGTTGTGTGTTTGTAAGAATCAAATCCATCATTAAGGTATTTTAACTTTAAACTGTCCTTTCTGGCTAAAATATGAACTTCTAGCCAAGTCAAATCAGGAGAGAAACACGCAATGATGATAAGTAATGTAATGCTAAATTTCTCCAAATCTGTTCTGATGAAGAAACAAACTACAGAATTTTGTCAGCAAACACTGATAATGCTTACACTCCATTTTACCACCTCAAGTTCCCAGATACCTGGATCGGTGTATTTGATGAAGATTACCCTGTCAGTGTAATTCAGTGGCATTACAGCCAGGGCACACCTATAAGAGCACTTAAAAAGCCAGACGACTCATCATAGACTAATTCCGTCAGACAGAAGGGCTTTCTCACAACCTTCCTTCACAAACCCAAGATCAAACGGAGAAGCCAAGGGCTGCAGCTGCCATTGCTTGTTATTTCTCTTTTCTCTTTTTCCCCTTTTTCGCCCTCTCCTACCCCCAAAGTGCTTTGTTCTCAAGAGAAAATGATTGTCACCAATGGGAGTAGTTCTCAGATTTTCTAAAGCATCTGGAGAGTGTCAAAAGAGGAGGTGCTGTCGAAGTGAATTATGGGATAAGGCTGCTATTTTTTCTGACTTTTGGAGACACTAATGTGACACCTGGAGTTTCAAATGTAGCAAATATTCAAAAACTTTTCACAAATGGATCCTTAACTTCATTTGGTGTGCTTTGTGACGCAAAATCTGCCTTGTAGAAGCCATTAAAGGCAAAGTATTTGGGTCATATATCTTTCCTAATGTAATCTGTCACTTTTACTCTCGGGATGTTATGACTGACAATAGCAGTTGTAAAGATTGGCTGGGTTTTGACTATCAGGAGAATGTGTTTTGAGAGCAATTCTGGTGTATACAGTGATAACGGAAAGTATTCAGACCCCCTTAAATTTTTCACTCTTTGTTATATTGCAGCCATTTGCAGCCATTTTTTTCCTCATTAATGTACACACAGCACCCCATATTGACAGAAAAACACAGAATTGTTGACATTTTTGGAGATTTATTAAAAAAGAAAAACCGAAATATCACATGGTCCTAAGTATTCAGACCCTTTGCTCAGTATTTAGTAGAAGTACCCTTTTGATCTAATACAGCCATGAGTCTTTTTGGGAAAGATGCAACAAGTTTTTCGCACCTGGATTTGAGGATCCTCTGCCATTCCTCCTTGCAGATCCTCTCCAGTTCTGTCAGGTTGGATGGTAAACGTTGATGGACAGCCATTTTTAGGTCTCTCCGGAGATGCTCAATTGGGTTTAAGTCAGGGCTCTGGCTGGGCCATTCAAGAACAGTCACGGAGTTGTTGTGAAGCCACTCCTTCGTTATTTTAGCTGTGTGCTTAGGGTCATTGTCTTGTTGGAAGGTAAACCTTCGGCCCAGTCTGAGGTCCTGAGCACTCTGGAGAAGGTTTTCGTCCAGGATATCCCTGTACTTGGCTGCATTCATCTTTCCCTCGATTGCAACCAGTCGTCCTGTCCCTGCAGCTGAAAAACACCCCCACAGCATGATGGTGCCACCACCATGCTTCACTGTTGGGACTGTATTGGACAGGTGATGAGCAGTGCCTGGTTTTCTCCACACATACCGCTTAGAATTAAGGCCAAAAAGTTCTATCTTGGTCTCATCAGACCAGAGAATCTTTAGGTGTTTTTTAGCAAACTCCATGCGGGCTTTCATGTGTCTTGCACTGAGGAGAGGCTTCCTTCGGGCCACTCTGCCATAAAGCCCCGACTGGTGGAGGGCTGCAGTGATGGTTGACTTTCTACAACTTTCTCCCGTCTCCCGACTGCATCTCTAGAGCTCAGCCACAGTGATCTTTGGGTTCTTCTTTACCTCTCTCACCAAGGCTCTTCTCCCCCGGTAGCTCAGTTTGGCCGGATGGCCAGCTCTAAGAAGGGTTCTGGTCATCCCAAACGTCATCCATTTAAGGATTATGGAGGCCACTGTGCTCTTAGGAACCTTAAGTGCAGCAGAATTTTTTTTTGTAACCTTGGCCAGATCTGTGCCTTGCCACAATTCTATCTCTGAGCTCTTCAGGCAGTTCCTTTGACCTCATGATTCTCATTTGCAGAATCATTTGCAGAATCAGCTCACAGACATGCACTGTGAGCTGTAAGGTCTTATATAGACAGGTGTGTGGCTTTCCTAATCAAGTCCAGTCAGTATAATCAAACAAAGCTGGACTCAAATGAAGGTGTAGAACCATCTCAAGGATGATCCGAAGAAATGGACAGCACCTGAGTTAAATATATGAGTGTCACAGCAAAGGGTCTGAATACTTAGGATCATGTGATATTTCAGTTTTTCTTTTTTAATAAATCTGCAAAAATGTCAACAATTCTGTTTTTTTCTGTCAATATGGGGTGCTGTGTGTACATTAATGAGGAAAAAAATGAACTTAAATGATTTTAGCAAATGGCTGCAATATAACAAAGAGTGAAAAATGTAAGGGGGTCTGAATACTTTCCGTACCCACTGTAAGTTAGTTTATTCAAAATCGAAGCGAAAACATCTGATTAGCCATAATAAATCTCTATAAATTTTCAATTGTGAAACAGCTCTTTTTACAGCTTTGATTATATCCCTGTCAAGCCCTTTTGCAGTGCAAAATGTTGCTAAATAGCATTATGGGTAATGTAATTCCACTGATTAAACACAGGGTAAAATTATGATGAACTCACCGTGTGAAAATGGGATGGGGGAAAGATGATGCTCTTTCTGAACTCAAGTCTGCGATTTGTTTAGTCGTCGGAGTTAAAACTGCATTTATGGCCACTCATTCCATTTGTTTGGAGGAGATAACGATGTGCCTGTGGTTCATTTAGGAGATGCACTGAGATTTAATTTACCTTATGGGATAGTGAAAGCAATTAAACTGGGAAACATTTTATGTTGCAATTACTATAATTTCATGTTATTGCTCACACAAATTGGCAGATATTATAGCAGCGCTCATTTGTACTCTGAATTGGGAGTCTTTGCTTATATAGAGCTGGGGAGCTTAAAATTACCTGTGGGGGGAATGGGTTTCATTTTGATTTTGTGTTAACATTCACTTGTTAAAGAAAGCTAATAGTGTTTATTTGAACCATGAATCATGTTTTTTATATATATTTATATGGCTAATCAGACGCAGGTGGTATTGGGGGGAGAGACTTTCTCATTCTGGACAGCATTTGAATGGGAAACAGCATATTTTAGTGTAAGATGAGTCATCAGTATTTTAATCTCTTATGAAGGGCAGAACAATATTTAGCATTTTAATATACAAATATGTTGTATATTTAATGTACTTTTGCATTTAGGTTGCATTTATCTGATCAAAATATATGAAACTCAGTAATATTGTGACACGTTATTATAATTTATTTTCTTGCAATATATTTTAAAGTGCAATTATATTTTAAAGCTGAATTTTCAGCAGCCATCACAGTCTTCAACGTCACATGATCTTTGAGATGATTCTAATATGCAGATTTTTTTAACACCATTTATTTGAAGAATATTTTGTGCCATTGTAACATTGTAAAATATCTTTTCTGTCACTTTTGACCAGTTTTATGCATTTTTACTGCTGAATAAAAATATTTGATTACATATATACATAGCATTTGTACTTACATTTTTAGATATTTTAACCAGAAAACAACACACACACACAAAATACAAGTATAACAAGTATACATATAAGTTTGCATTGTAACAGCCCAAAAGCCAAAATCTCATGTTTTGATGTTGTGACATTTTGAAGGACCACTTGTTTGTAATAATAATGTATGTAAACAAGAGAAAGACATAATTTAGTTCTATTTTAGGAAAAACACAAAATCTCAATCCAGTAATCAGACCTCAGACAACAATGTGCATTTGTAACAAGAGATGAATGTTTATTTTTCTGTAAGAGTGTTAATTGCCACACTCTCGGCCTGATATGAATATCCCAGCAGAGCACAGATTCCCTTAAATAGTCAATAAAACACAAACTTTCTTCACAGCCTTCATCTGAATGCCTTCCTCGATGGATTGTGTTTATGAGAATGCTCTGAGAGGCATCTGGAGTTCCTATTGATAGACAAATAGCAACGCAGATGTACTTTATTGATCCCCCCAAGGAAACGATAGAAATAAGCATGGAGGCTTTTAGCCACTTAAAATTGTCATCGCAAGTTTGTCAACAAATAAATCTATGAGAAAATAAATGGTCGGGAGTCTGGGTTTTGTGGAATGGATTACAGGCAGCAAACTGTCTATCTGTTGTGAATACTTTGCCAGTATTCAGTGTTGACTGTGTGTAAATTCAGACATTGTGTATTGTTTAGGTGAACAGATCCTACTGGGTTAACAATCCACTGTCATTGAACCTTACAGTCACTGACCGGATGTAATGATGGCGTCTAATTAGAATGTAGCATTGAAGAGATATTGAGCGTTAAATGTGTCCTTACCGGATGAAGTGTTGTTTACTCACAGCTGGTCATGCATTTAAAATCATTATCATAATAATGTGCAGTGAATGCTGTGTGGTCTGGGAAGCTGCTCTGTGCTCTGTTTATAATATTACATACATTGGAAATAAATGCAAAGAGATTAGATTGTCTATCAATTACAGCAATTGAATACAAGGCAGTAAACATTGTACAATCTAAGAGCATCAGTTCTTAAAAAAGACGATATTCCACTCAGTGTCTATGGTGCCCTTGATTAAATTTAATAAGCATTAAATATTAATGTAGCAGTACAGCTCAAATGTTCAGCACCTTGGTCAGCAGCACGAACTTTCAGCACCATGGACAAGGCCAAATAATCCACATCTGCTAGGCAAAATAATAATTTACGAGGGGCCTGTTTCATAAAACAAGTTTACCAAATAAGCCAGGCTTATTTCAGATATTTTGATATATTTTGAACCAAATCAATCGACAATAAGTCAGACTACCTGAAATACCCCTGAAAAAAAAAACTTGGTAAACTTGTTTTATTAAACAGGCCCCAGGTCTTTAAAAATTATTATCATTATTATTATTATTATTATTATTACATTTAAATATGTTATACATTATACTATACTATACAACTACAAAATGTAAGAAATATATACAAAATAAATAAAATAATAATTATTAATAATTAATAATTAATAATTAATATATATATATATATATATATATATTATATATTATTTGATATTATATATTATTTATATAATTAATATATATATATATATATATATATATATATATATATATATATAATTTCTTTTTCTTTTTTTTTTTTTTTTTTCTTCAAATGTTTAATTTATTTCATGGTCCAATTCTTTACCTATGACAAATTATACTCTTTATTTGAAAAAATTATATGAGTTAAATGAGTTGGATCATACTTAATATATGTCCAAACTTGAATGGTGACAACTAGGCATTCACCGTCTTGAATCAAACAAGGTTGGTTTCTGAATTGTGAGCGGAGCGCTAGCAGAGGGTAAAGCCATACTAGAGACTTAATGCAGCAATGTGAATAACAATGAATCTCTCAGTGAGAGGCTTTTAAATAGGTGATGGGAAGAAGTTTGTGCTTTGAAGTTTAAGTTTTGGACGGCAAAGGATGTCAGGCTGAAGTTAATTAGCAGGATTTAGTTGCATGCTAAAACCGCTGAAGTAAAACTACATGATTAGTTGAGAAGTACAATCAAAGCAGGCCCAAAATAACCATGTGGGAGAAGATGAATGTTTTTGTATTGGACAGTTGAAACGCATTAATATTGCATGCATAAATAGCCCATTAGAGTGGGCTTTAAAGAAATCAGATTCTTTGCCTTCTTGCAAATCCATTTAAAAGTAAGGTCAAAAGGAAGTCATGGACGTAATGAACTGATAATTGTTCTCAGCAGGTACATTCAGGAGCCTCGTCAGGTCACGGTTACTCTACATTGCAAATGTACCATAAATCCCAGCGGGGCGAGAGAGAAAATGGTAATAAAATCACTGATCATTTGAAATAGGTGTTGAATAACCGCCCTGGT
This sequence comes from Barbus barbus, assembly GCF_936440315.1. Lineage (NCBI taxonomy): Eukaryota > Metazoa > Chordata > Actinopteri > Cypriniformes > Cyprinidae > Barbus > Barbus barbus. Next base: position 22,764,198 of record NC_136716.1, read on the forward strand.
GATTGGGGGTTGCACCCAGTCAGTCAGCGGAAAGCAAAGGGCATCTTTCAGGAGACTGCAAATTACTTTTGTTCAATTAAATCTCTATGGAAATGATGTTCTGAGCTATTAACCATGGCTTTTTGTTGTTCATCTGCTGAATGGAGTCGAGCGTATTAAAGTGTATTAAAGTGTATTAAAGGGATAGTTCACCCAAAAATGAAAATTCTGTCGTCATTTACTCACCCCCAAATTGTTCCAAATATGTATGATTTTCTTTCCCCTGTTGAACATTAAATAAGATATTTTGAAGAATGTTGGTAACCAAACAGTTGTTAGTCCTCATTGACTTCCAATGATTAAATTATGACAGAATTAGAATTTTTGGGTGAACTATCCCTGTTTTTCAACCAATCGGCATCATCCCTGAACACATCCAGAGTAAATTCTGGGCCTAAAGCCCATCTCAGAGAGGACAGCAGACTGGCTTCTTCATTTTTATTTATTTATTTTTTTTATCACTGGAAGAGGGCCGAAGGAAGTGGTCTAACGCTGGATTTTTGGCACCTCTGGCCCTCCTCTCTGTTCTCTCACACCATTTGGCTCTGTTACAAGTCTAGCATCCTTTTACTCTGCCAGATCACTTTTAATTGTTGGCTCAAGTGGTGCAGTTATTTGGATAATCTTGTTCTCTTTGAGGAAAAACAAGTGTCATGTTGTCTCTTGGACTGTCTTACTGTTCAAGGTCTTTCAGAGGACACCATTGCTATGCAGTGCGATTATGTTAAACACAAGTGCATTTGATGGCATGAACAACAAATGTATCATGCCTCATTTATAATTTGAAACATTCAAATGCATCACACCATGATCTGTCACATAAGTGAAACCTGAGTGTTAGAATTGAAATCTTTAATTGTAGGTAAAGTGCTCTGTGAAGTAGACAATGGATTTGAAAGTATAGTTTACTTTTATTGTAATATGTCATACTCATATCCATGCAGTGAATAGTTGTAGATGTGTATTTTTTATCTTTTTTTTTTCACCAGTTTGGAGATGTGTTGATATGATATAGATTATACCACTATAACAGCACTACAAAGTGCCTCAAACTCTGTATATCTTTCAAAGTTTTGATATTACTATCCTGGCAAATTAATCAAGTAGTTATCCAACAAAGGTGCATATCAACCCAGTAAACAGCTTTGTTTATGGGTAGACAGATTGAAAACACTCTGTGCCTTTTAGCTGCATAAAGCCATCCCGTCAGCAATTTCCACCAATTTTAAGCATTTTTGTGTGCATCAGACAGCCAGCGAACAGACGGAGGGTGGTCCATGGGTGTCCTGTCTGGGACCGACACAATGACTGAGTCAGAAATCAGTCTTCCCTAAAGACCCCGCTCATGAAAAGCAGAGTTAATCTGTGAACACTCTCCATCGATCTTTAGTTATAATTGTACAACTCTATAATGAATCGGAGAAATACCCAAACTTTTCATTTACCGTGGTCCCCACAGTTTTCCTCACTCCTCCCCTTCTATTGACTTTCTCCTCCTCTGTGCTTTCTCTCTTGATAACCGGTAGTCCTTGAGTCTAAAAATAGTGTCAAATTATAGTTCTTTGGCTGGTTTGACTTCTGAATTAATAGCTCCAGTCAATCACTGTCCCTGCCGCCACATGCTGCCTTAGAGCTGGAAAAGGTAAAGTTATTTGGGGACAGCGGCACGGTAAGGAGTCATACTTACACATCCCTGTCGGCGGAGATTGCCCCTACTGCCATTGATTTTGAATGTTATCCAGGGTTAGTTTGTGGGGATGTTTGATCCAGCTGAGAGCAGGCGCCGTTGGCCGCAGCGAGGTGTAATTACGCCCCTCGCCTCCCGTAGAGCCACACAGATGCTCATTTCTACTAAACGCCATTAAGAGCACAGATGACATACAGACGGCTATTTTAGGTGAAAAGATGAGGACCACAGCAAGCAGCCGTAAAGTAAGTCATCACTGCATGGGACAGACGGCAGACAGTGAGGAATTGAGCTTAGCTGATCAGAGAACCGGTGAGACTCACTCTGGCAGACAGGAAGATTCATTGAAACGTATTAGCCTTAGTCGTTTGCATATTGGAAGCTTTCCAAAGTTAAAATATCGCCGCTCTGGAGCCGAACGCGCAGCCATGCTGGGTAAGGGTCATTTGGAATCAATTAAAATTGACTTTATGGAGGGAAAGTCAACGATCAAGTGTGATTAAAATTATTACGTTTGCTTTGTTTGTTTTTTGAAGAGTGCCGCACATCATTAATTAATGAGGGAAGGCACAGCACGTGGTCTACGGATGAAAAACAGCATTGCTCAGCCAAACTGGCCAATCAGCAAACAGTAAGTGGATTTTTAGGGGTAAATGGTTGCAGCGTTGAGGAGTAATCACAGGAACGTTTGAATATTCAACCCCTGGGCCCAACATCTAATTCCTTCTCTGGTTGGCGCCTCTCATGAGAGGGAATGTGACAAAATAGCAGTGAGAGGGGAAGCGGGAATTTGCATTTTAATGTGCCTGTCGGAATCACTTTGATGGGGAACATTGGTAGGCAGGGATTTGGTAAACCCAAGGGTCAACAGCAAACAAGCAGGATAAGCAGCCCACTGGAAATGGAAACCAAGAGAGGTGGAGTTAGGCTGCTTTGAATTAAAAGGAGCGAGGAGACGTCGAAATGACACCCGAGAACAATAACACGAAGACGACTGGGAGACAAATCCATTTGGCTGTTATTAGGAGCTACAAATAAACAGCTAAACAAATGAGGCTATAGTTGAAATATCAAAAAATTCCAATATTCATCATCTGTCATCAAGTAAATAGCCCCTTGTGCCATATTCTTTATGTCATGTTTATAATATTGTGTGACAGGCATCTCATATAGAGTCTGGAAACTAAAATGCAAATGCTGATTGCATCAGCTCAAGTTACATATGTCTTATGTTTTTCATATGAATAGACACCTAGTGAGCTGCCTCCCTAGACAGCATTTGTTAAGGCATCAAATGTACACTCTTAATGCAAAGGCTGTTCCAAAAAAATGCACTCTTAAGATACCTTCATTTGGCCAGATTCGAATGGTAATATGGGATTGCCAGAGCAATCCCAAAATGCACTGCAATCAGCTAAGTGCAGAAATGATTTGAATGAATGAGGAAGAAATGTTGACTTAATTTATTTGATATGGAAAAGTATTGATACATCTAGTTAAGAATAATCAAAAAGGTTTTTTTTACTAGAAAATGTGTAAGTGTCTATTTGTGTTGTATCAGTATAGAGCCTGGGATGTTTAAGAATATTGATTTCAAACTGTTTGTCGGGTAATGTTATTTAAATTAAAAATACCTTTCCAAAGTTTGGGGTCAGTAAGATTTTTGAAAGTCTGTGCTTATTTGATTTGGGGAAATATGAGTAGTTTTGAATATATTTTCAAATGTGATTTATTTGCATCATGTAAAAAGCTGAATTTTCAGCAGCATTCAGAAATCATTATAATATGCTTAATTGATTCTAAAAGGTAGCATTTAGTTATTATTGATGTTTAACATTTTTGTGGAAACTGTTATTTTAATAATTTGATAAATCCTGAAAGTTTTTGTAACAATGTAAGTCTTTACTGTCACTTTAGATCAATTTAATGCTTGCTTGCTTTATAAAATTTTAATTTTAATAATTGTAATTACAAAAATCTTACCATAAACTTTTGGACAATAGTGTATTTGTATTAGACTGAATTATTAATTATGCATGCTCATTTCCCTTTAATTTAAGATTTTACATTACCTTGGGGTCATCTAACACACTAACTTAACGTTAATCTGGTAATACTTAAAGCCTTTATATATAATGCAATACAAATGTAGTTTTAATCCATTAATTATGCCTTGTCATGCATTGTATGATCTCATGAATAATTGTAACCACAGTTATAAGGCATTAAAATACATTTTTACACCATTAGAATGTATAATGCATTCAAACACATGACAAACTTTCAAATAGTATGATGCATTTTAATTTTGGTTAATTTTCCTAATGAAAAAGATATAATGCATTACAAAATACATTTGTTAATACCTTTGTTTTAAATGAAGTATTACTGTTAATCTTTTTGAAAATTGAAAAATACAGTTCAATATAATCTTGATCATATCTCAATATAAATTTCCATTTGGCCATTGTTTATCGGCCATAGCATGAAAATAATAATCAGCTGATTCAAACAGGACAGAATGCCTTTGTAGAGTGCTTCACATGTGCACTGCAGTTGCCTTAGAAGGCAGCTGCCTATGTAGACAGTATAACAAAGCAGCTCACTAAGTTTTGGAACAGAGCTAATGTTGGAGGGCAAACAGACAGTAAAGCGCACACACACACACAAACACACACACTCCCTCTTAGAGCTGCGGGACACAGGGGCGCAGACACACTGGAGGCAAGCGAGGAACCGAAGACGCCCCTAAAGACACGGTGAAACGATAAACGTCTAATCGCTGCTCCCCTTCACTTTCACAGTCTTTTCTACTTCACTTTGTTTTCTTCTCTCCAGACCTCCTCACCATTTAACCTTGTTAGCGTCCTCGATACATCTGACCTTAGCTTCCGTCTGTTATTACAGTTACATGGCTAAATCCATGTTTAATTAGATTGGGCCATCATCGGTGTGCTCACAAATCCCATTCCCAGTTAATAAAACCCGTCTCATTGTGTTGGACCCCAAACAGATTTTGCCATAAATCCAATTTCAACCCACTATTCTCCACTCAGACTCACACTCAGCCTTGATTTGCTTTCTTTCTCCATCTTTTCTCTGAAGTTACGTGTCATAATTCCATTACGCTTGACACGGAACCAAAATCGGAAGACCGAAAGATAATCGGCAAAGTTAGCCACGTGAAAAATATTGGGATTCCGTCGTCTCGTTATTTTCACATTCTTTCTCCTGATCTCTTCACAGGATTTATCCTGTATACGGAGAATAATATTTGTAGGGAGAGACTGGAAAAGCGGATAGACGTAGCAGCTGTCTCCCGGTAGCAGGGATGGATGTAATGCTCTCTGGGCTCTGGTTATACAGAATTAAATTGGGCGGAGAAGAGGCCTTGTTTTGCTTTGCATTGAGGGAAACTCATTTCCTCTGGGGAGCGTTGGACTATTTGAGTGCTATGCATGAGTTAGACAAGGGATTTACAGATCCTTTCGGCCTTCAGAGTCGCATAGCTTCCTTCTTCCAAATCAAACTTCCACGTCTCCCCACCGGCAATACACAACTACATCTCTTGTTTATGTATCAGTGTAATCTGCTGTGGAAGTGTGACCCGGTGTCCTTCTGATAAAGTGGGGCCGTCTGCAATAATAGGATGAATAGTGGAGCAATTGTCTTAAAATTGCCTCTGGCAGCCCAGATGCATCTCTCTTACTCTTGCTTTCAATCTGGTGCCTCTTCCTTTTTAATGTGTACGTAAAAAGTCGTTCCATCAGTAATCTAGGGCTGATGGCTACTTGTGAGTGGATGCTGTGATGACATGCTGTTGTTGATTGCAATGAAAGCTGATCGCTTCATTCATTTCTGATCGTTTTTAATTCTCTATAGACATTAATGAAAATTATTTAATAAGAGTTGTCTTTAATAAGCCTTGAGCCAAACCAAACTACTAAAATTTATATTTTTGATTCAAAGGAGAAAAGAGAATGAAAATGACTTACTCCTGCAAACAGGCTGACTACATATTTGCAAAGCTTCATGGGAGTGGGTGGTCACTGCTGAACACTTTTGGAGTGGTTTTCTGTTTCCTTGGTAACAATGACTTTTCTGATTGGTGTATCTTTTCTTAGGAAAATGGCAGTGTATTTCTTCACCCACGAATTAGGCTAGAATTGTAAAAACTTTTCTTTCTTTCTTTCTTTCTTTCTTTCTTTCTTTCTTTCTTTCTTTCTTTCTTTCTTTCTTTCTTTCTTTCTTTCACTTTAATCTATTGTGGCTTCTATATAAATAAATATTATAGTTTATATGTGAACCTGGACCGTTTCTTTGTGAAATTGAAATATAACACTATAATAATATATTAATATAACACTTGGATAGTATTGCTCTTTTGTTGGGTTTGAGTGCTTCTATTGTCCTCATTTGTAAGTCGCTTTGGATAAAAGCATCTGCTAAATAACAATGTAAATATAATGTAAATGTAAATAAGAAAACTAAACTGAAATTTTAAAACAAACCCCAAATCAAATAAATAACACAAATAAAATAAATATCTTCGTATAAACAAAATAAGCATTGCGAACTGAAGAGAAGAAGCACCAACATGGAGCTGTGCATCTGAAGGATCTGGAGTGATTCTGGATGAAGGAATGGTCTCTGATCTCTTGTCAGGTGTTCTCTAACCTCATCAGGCATTATAGGAGAAAATTTAGAGCTGTTAAACTGGCAAATGAAGGTTTCAAAAAGTATTGAATAAAAGTGCACCGTTAATTGTGGGCAATGTGTATTAGAGAAAAAACATTTATTTCATAATGATATTTCCTTCCATTTTAAATTCTTATTATCCAATGAAAGGTTAGATTTTGGTGATTTTTTTAAATAAAAGATCAAAAGGATTAACAATGCAGATTAATTTTCACAGCCTTCTTTAATCATATTTACCAAGGGAGGCGATATTTTTGGCCATGACTGTATTTGTAGCAATAGCCAACAATACATTGTATGGGTCAAAATTATTGATTTTTCTTTTATGCCAAAAATCATTAGGACATTAATTAAAGATCATGTTCCATGAAGATATTTTGTAAATGTCCTTCTGTAAATATACCAACACTTAATTTTTGATTAGTAATATGCATTGCTAAGAACTTCATTTGGACAACTTTAAAGGCTATTTTCTATATTTAGATTTGTTTGCACGCTCAGATTCCAGATTTTCAAATAGTTGTATCTCAGCCAAATATTGTCCTATCCTAACAAACCATACAAGGTAACACTTTACAATAAGGGTACATGAATAATCATGTACTAATGCCTAAATTAATACTTAATGCAACTACGACTGGAGTCATACGGACTCATGCATGAATAACGGCAGCCTTAACTACATGTTAGTACATGTTTGATATTTAATGCATTAATTAACATTTATGGGTAAACTAAATCAAACAGCCTCTTTAAGAAGGAATAAGAAGTACTCTGACTTTGAAATTAATTTAAATAATTTAATACTATCATAATTTGAGCATTTGACATCTTCAGCTTTGTCATGAACATTATTGAGTGGCAAGGGATTAGTTGATCCTCCTCATCAAGTGTAGAAAATATTAAATACACTAATGACTGATCTGATCTGTTTTATGTTCTTCTCTTTCCCTTTAAACTCACCCTATTGTGACTTATACACAGATTAATAAAAAATAAAAACTCAAAACCCACAAAGAACGTTAGTAGAACAATTCCTAAAGAAATTCTCAAACTGGAAAGAGTTCACTGTCCATCCAGACACAGCCGTGATGATCCTGTACCTCCGCTCTCTGACTTCTTGAAAATCCACACAGCATCTCTTAACCAGGCTGAATACTCACTGTGTTAGTACATGTGTGTTTGATAGAAAGCACTACATAAATCATGAGCTGAGTTTAGTAAGTAGTTAACATTGAATTCATTATGATTGGGCCCCCTCAAGTAAAGTCATGTCAAAATCAACTTTAACAAGCTATTAGTTGATGTTAGTTTGTGGGTAGTTAATAATGAGTTAGTTATGCTGGGCCTCCCATGTTCCCTTTGCTAACAGACTTCTGGAAGGGCCCTTCGTGAAGGGATTCAGTTGTTCACTTTCGTTTGGAACGTCCCTACAAAGCATCCCCTTCCCAAAGTGCCATTCAAGGGTGCAAAAAAGACATTTAGAATTCACCCATTGTAGTCACGGGAAGAAAATACGTTATGACTAAACATAAACGAATCATACAAAATATTAGTGTTAGTTATTAGTCTATTTTCTATGTTTGATTTAACAGATCTGTCTAATTAATGGCACTAATACTTTCAACGAACAATAATTTAATAATTTCAAATAAACAGAACTAGAGTATGTAAGGTTTGTTTCTGGTGGTACCATAGACTGTAAAAAAAAATGGACGTAGTGTCCGTGACGTCAGCTGTAGGTTTCTGAAGAGCATTTTTGAAGCTCTAAATGCACGGAGCCGGCCGTCACCATCTTGGCAGCGCGTTACTCCCGGTGTCATGAGAAATTGAGTTCCCCCTCGAAATCCGGTCCGCTTAGGACCCCAAGTGATCCCATTGCAAAAATAAATGCATAAAGATATTAATGCTTATTTATTAAATAAGCTATGTAGCTAATCAGGTATATGTATGCTATGCTAGTACATAAGCTAGCGAATACAGACATTATCATTATAACGTAGTTTAAACAGCATTTATCATTACATGATTTTGTATTTGCATTCAGGCACTAAAGAGAGTACTTATTAAAAGTAATTTGTGCCAATGGGATCGCTTGGGGTCCTAAGCGGACCTGATTTTGAGGGGGGGGACTGGATGGCTGCATCCGAAATCACCCCTATACCCTCATTCACTATTACCTAAATTAGTCCACTCACACAGTTCACTTGAAGGAGTGAATGAAAACTAATGTGTGCATTCGGACACTGAGTGCACCGGAAGGACTGCCGCTTTTGCATAGTTTCCTTGCTGTTTAATAATCATTTGTAATGGGCAGCTCCAATAGTAAGATTGAAGGATTAATCTTGAACTCACGGAAATTTTGTATAAACCCTAATAGTCAATTTACAATTAATTTGTAACTGTGTTGTATTACGCTGTATTACGTCATGTACGAGCGCTTCTAAAATCAATGAATGGATGATTCAGCTGCGGGCGCCATCTTCTGGCGAGATGCGGGAATTCACTTGGCGCGCGACTCTCACAGTGCATTATGGGTTATCTCTAGCCATTGAGTGTACATTGGTTGTACACTCGTTTTTGCGGTGCATTGTGGGATTGAATGAGGGCACTCGAGAACATCCACTATGATGGGAAAGCAAAAATGTGGAGTAAAAAGGGAACTTCAATGATCCCAAGCATACAGCCTCATCTGTAATGCATGGTGGAGGTGGTGTCATGGCATGGGCATGCATGGCTGCCTCTGGAACAGACCCTCTCAACTTTACTGATGACTTAAAGTATGATGACAGTAGCAGAATGAATTTGGAAGGGTACAAAACCATCTTGCCTACCAATATTCAAGAAAATGCCACCAGATTCATTGGGAAGTGCTTCATATTGCATCAGGACAATGACCCAAAACACCCTGCCAGTTCAGTCAAGAAATGTATAAGGGCAAAAAAATGGAAAGTCTTAGATTGCCCAAGTCAATCTCCAGATTTAAATCTGATTGAACATGAATTTCAGCAGCTGGAGAGGAGGTTAAAGGCAGAAACTCCTCAAAACAAGCAACAATTGGAATTGGCTGCATTAAAGGCTGGGAAAAGTATTTCATAGGATGAGACCAAGAGTCTGGTGATGTCTATGGGTCACAGACTCACTGCTGTGATTGTGCGCAGGGGATCTGCAACTAAATAATAGCTTTTAATCTGCCTTATGTTCAACTGTACCAATACTTATGCTCACATCAATGAGTGGGATGAACTCTAAAAGTGCTGTTCTTTTTATTTGGTAAAACATGTATGTGTTGAAATGGCTAATAATAAAATGTGACATTCTGTAGTTTTGTCTCATATTCATATTTTAATCATATAATCATATTTGTAAATGTCTTGACTCCACAGCCAACAGAGCAATTTTGTCTTTACAGTTCCAATACTTTTGGAGGGCACTATTTATAGACATACACACACACACACACACACACACACACACACATATATATATATATATATATATATATATATATATATATATATATATATATATATATATATATATACTGTATATATATATATAATAAATAAATAAATAAGCATAAGCATAAAAAACTTGCTAATCCTGATTCATATTCATTCATTCATTCATTCATATAATAAAAGGCAGTGTGCCCTAACAGAAAGGACACATCCTTGTACCCCTTTCCTGGCATAAAACTTCAGCATCTGTCATATAAAAGAGAAAAAAAAAAATCTCCTGGGGCATAATTTAATATTTATGACTTCTGATACAATTAAGAATTGCATGAATATTCCCTCTGTGTCTCTCTGAGTGAGGTAATATGATTTACGTCTGGAGCATCTGAGAAAAAAACTAATTTTGAAGATCACTTTGTAATTGAGGTGGAGGAAATGAAGATTCCAAGTGCAGGAAAACAAATTACCTCGTTACACGATGATTCACTGAGCAAGAATTTGAAATTGGTGTCCGTCCAGCCACCTGCCAGACAGGCTGTAATTTATATGACATTGTGAGTACCTGAAATGTATTTTCCACATCTAAAGGTTGGCAGAACTAAAACTAATCACACAGAAGCATCTGTGCTGAAAAACTGACGTGGGACCTCTTTTTGAAGTCAGCACAGCAGTCCAAATTTACCTGCCTGTTTGCAGCAATTGAAATTGCTTCATTTTCTTCTCTTCCACTCTGTTTTGGCCACTTTTACTATTTCTAACTGTCTATCATTTTTTCCCCGACCCACTCCAGCACATTTCACTGCTAATGCTGGATCTTCTTACACTTACTTCCTCTTTCTGTTGATGAGTTGCACATAGTTACTCAAGTGCTGACAAACTGCCATCAAAGTCTGATGACATCAAGAGGTCGAAGTTTTTCCAACTGCAAATAAACATTAATCTTTGTTAAAGAACAATGTTAAAAACAGTCATTAAATACGTGCCACCACCTGGCAAACGCTACCCTCATTATGCGCTCGCTTCATTCCAAGTGATTAGAAGAATATAATTTCTGTGATTTCTTAGGCATCTTGTAGGAACAGGTCAAATTTAAAATGGACATTTTGGAGAACGATGCTACCCACGTTCTCTACTTTCTGAAAACACTCCTGTAATTAGTTCAGCCTGGCATTCTTGAGGATGCTCTGACATCCAAGCCGTGCAAATGTGACATAAGAGTGTGGCAGTTCATTTAAAGTCCTCTCAGTGTAGACAAGCGCTCTCAAGACTGTAGCTCACTGTGTCATTTGAAAAGGTCACTGCATAATAACTAACCATGGATTATAGACATACAGTACAGTAACTGGAAAAGTTGTCATTGAGCGTTGTATTCATACGCTGCATTAAAAAAATGGCAACTTATACTGTACATATATCTAATGCTAATACTAATGCTCTGATATAATGGTAATACCTACAATCTTAAGGTTCTGTATTGGCATTGGTGGTTCCATGAAGAACCTTTAACATCAATGGAAACTTTCTTAAAAGGTTCTCTTTTTTTACCTTATATGATATACTGACAACCATCATAAAATACAGGTAAAGAGAAAGTAACATGTAGAATTAAAGTTCCTCACAAGTAGTTTTTCCACAAGCTGAGGTACATACTAATATACAGAAGGTACACAGTATCATACGAATACCAAACACCATCACAGTAACACACCACATTAAAATAGTACAAAAAACGTTAATTTAAGTTATTTAACAACATCATATACAACATAAAACACTATAATTGACTGATAAGAATATATATATATATATATATACACACACAGTGGCTTGCGAAACTACACCCCTTGATTTTGTTTTCACATTTTGTTATGTTGCAACCTTATGTTAAACTGCTTTAAATTACTTTTTTTCCATATCAGTCTACACTCTTTACACCATAACAACAAAGCAAAAAAAAATTATTAAAAATAAAGAACTTAAATGATTCCATTGTATAAGTATTGATACCCTTTTCTGGGACAGTTGAACTTTAGCTCAGAAGCACTCATATCACTTGTAGATGTTACTATACTTTGAGTAGTTAACCTGTGGCAAATTCAGTTGAATGGGTATGATTTCGAGAGGCACACACGTCTTAATAAAAGTCTTACAGCATATCAGAGCAAAAACCAAGTCCTGAGGTCAAAAGAACTTCCTGTTGAGCTCTGAAAGAGGTTTGCGTCAAGCCACGCATCTGGGGAAAAGTTCAGAAAACAATCTGCTGTACTGATGGTTCATAGAACCATGTAGTCTACATTATCCATAATGGAAGATGTTTGGAACAACCAGGACTCTTCCTAGAGTTGGCCTCCTGGCCAAACTGAGCAATTGATGGAGAAGGTCTTTGTCTAGACTGGTGACCAAGAATCGGATGGTCACTCTAGTTTAGCTCTATGATCATATGCAGATGGGAGAAACCTACAGAAGGACAAACATCACTGCAACACTCCATCGATCTGGGCTTAATGTAATTATTTCAGAGGGTTTTTTTTTTATATATATAAATTTACAAAGTAATAATTCTGTTGATTTGTCATTATGGTGTATGCAGTTTAGCATAAGGCAGCAACCTAACAAAACGTGAAAAAGTAAAAGGGAATGAATACTTAATATTTTGTAATATTTCCACAAAAAATAAATTTCAGCGAGAAAGAGATCAGCCAAGAAAGGGTTGACTGGCCATCACTCTGTTCAAACTGATGTCAACTGGTGCATCTCTAATCATGGTCATTTTTTACAGTATAGTAACACTTTGCCTGACTTACAAGTAGATGGTTAAAAAGGCCCAATGCACAGCCCACACCCACTGCCAAAATGAATCATTTCACTGTCCAGACTAGTGTATGTCACTGTCAGCAATTACATGCATAATAGCCATAACAGTTTTCCACCTCGACTTTTTAATGGGATTTAAGCCATCAAAAAAGTGTTCACTTTTCCATTTATTGCATTTTTCTCACCTGCGAGAAAACAGTTAAACGTGTTAAACGCGCTGTATCTACACAATTGTAGCAAAACGTAATAGCTTTTTACTCCAGATTGCGTATATGCACTCATTTGCACTCACAGTAAGCGATCGTCTGCTATGATCAATCCAGACATGTCTGCTCCATCAGCGCCGACCACATAAGTTAATAATGTCGGACTGGCCTGAGTGATGGAGGGTATTAGACATGTTTGGGAGAGCTTGGCCGGTAACACAAACACTGGAGGGACTCGCCGCAGAGAATCTATACGCAGCACCATCTGCTGAACGCCAGAACAGGTGCAACACTGCGTCCTGTAGTGAGTTAATGACTGTAATCACAAGTAGGATCCAGACTGAGATTCTAATCTACGCCACATGGCGGATCTGTCTCCTCTCAGACAACAGGATCACTTTGTGATGTCATTACGGAGTCCGCTGTGGACAACCTCACACCGAGAGATGCGACTCTGCTTCTCTTAGCTTTAACGTCACAGATGCTCAGAAAACAAATCATCCTGAGAGACTTTTAAATGCTTAAGAAGGACAAATATTTTGGTTATTAGGAGAAATGCCAAGCGTAGAAGTCCATTAACTTCAAGAGGAAGTAAGAGGATGTGGGAGAGAGCGAAACGGCAGCTTGGGAATTATTTGCATGAGGAGAGGCAATATAAAGGACATTCGCATTTTGTTTTCTCAAGTTTCCAAACAAACTTGTGTATGCTAATTACCAGGCCTGTTTATAGAATATTCTTTTATGGAGAGTTTGTGTATCCTCCATGCTAACAAGAAAAATAAATGGCAAACAAGTGCAAGCAGGAAAACAACTTTTTCATAATGAGAAGCCTTAAAGACCCTCAGAAAGATCTTGAGATTTGAGGCATTTATGTTGCACTTGAAATAAGTACGCATGGACTCTTGTAGGGCTTGATTAGAACACAAAGAAAAATACAAGTGCAACTGAATATGATATAGTGCACAGTATGTAAAAGGAGCAGAAGGCTGTGATGCAACAAACAATTAGCAGGTGTGTTTAATTTATTATTGTAATGTCAAATTCTATAATATTTTTTAATTGCCTTCCAGCAAATTTGCATAAAGAAGCTTATGTCCAATCTGTTTGGCTTGGCATCTAATCAGATGTTTGTGCCTTAAGAGTACTTAAGAGAAGTGTTTGGGTGCCTGGTTTCTATTTAGAGAGGCATTTTTATTAGTCAATGACAAAGAATATCCAGGATGATAAAACGAAGAATATGTAAATCTTTTTTTTTTATTATTATTAAAAAAAATAAAACAAAATAAAATAAAATACAATAAAAGTCAAATTCAATTTAATTTAATTTAATTTAATTTAATTTAATTTAATTTAATTTAATTTAATTTAATTTAATTTAATTTAATTTAATTTAATTGCTTAATGACTCTGAAAATGTTTTGTGATGTAGCCACTTTAGTAAAATTACGTACATAGATTTTAATTTAAGGAAGCAGAATAATGAATAGCATATAACTGAATTTTTTTTATTTTATTTTTTTTATTAGAAAAGCATACGTTATTTGCTTGACAGAGATAAGACGGATGGATGGATGGATTGAATACTTTGGTTTTTGAAAATCAAGAAGTTTTCATAGACTTACTTTTCACAAAATGTTCAAACTATGTAATATTAAAAAATGACCATGACACAGTTAAAAGGATCATCTCTGCTTTATAGTGACAACAAAATGACTTTCTGCACAGTGTTTATGCCCACACTAACTTTGCTTTGGCTGTTTTTCCCCTAAATATTCATACATATTTCTTTTAAATTGCTTCAGACCTTGTTTTTAAAGAATAATAATAAAATATTATTTTAAAAGATTTATAAAAGATCACAGATTAAATACAAGTTGTTGTTTTTTTCTTACTCTGAAAAGTTAAAGCACCTGGATATTTTTGTTTAAATTTAAGGCAAACAAAAATCTGTTCATTTTGTATGAATTGCATTTTAAATGTATTTTTGAAAAATTAAACAGCACCATGCCTTTTTTCTTTGAAATTCACTCACAGGAAGCCATGACAGATTGTGCACAACCTTGATCATTAAAACTAATTTAAAGTAGCTTGAATGATGACTGGTGTCCCACAGTGAATATTGGGTTGCAAATAATACTTAATTGGACTGGGTAAAGGCACAAACGTCGGAAGGGTAATATAAAGCCAAAAAAGTGTCAGTAAGTTACAGCTTTATTTTTATGCACTTTACTTACTTATTATACTGTCCCCTTCACACAAATATATCCTTCCCCTCTCTCTCTCTCTCGTCTCATTTATTCATCTCTCCAGCTCCATCTGTCTCCTTTTCTATTTTCTGTAATCTTGAGAAAGGTGTCAGCGTCTGTCGTCAGGCAGTGTTGCCGGCCGACATCTGACATGGCCCCAAGAACATAGTCAATAAAGCTATCTAATTAAGTGCCACTGGCTGCTGTTTACTGACAAAATAAGACCTGGGAATTAGGTGCGTCTCCGCTGCGCACCCCAAAAAGCCACCTTTCCAGCGTCCCGACAGCTGTCCACTTTCAATCCATCAAAAGCCCATCCTGGTCCTCCAGGTGTCAAAGGATAGTCATCTGGCTGGAACTGAAATAAACACGCACTCAATTTATGTGCATGTGAGAGACGGAAGCAGCAAGATGGGGAGGAGTGAGGGGCCATTCACACAGAATGCGTTTTGCATTCCGTTCCTTTTCTGTTGTTTACTATGTAAACACGCACTAGATGGACGTGTTTGACCATTGCATATGCGCCTCACGTCTATTGCAGCATCTTGTGCATAACACGTCATTAAAAACGCAGTCAAGTTGAAAGAACTTTTAAAAGGTGGGTATCTGGACCTTACATTTTTATTTTTATTCCACTACCCAGAATCTCACGTTTCTAAATGCAAAAACATGTTCCGTGTGAATGGGCAAGCTCTGAATGGGCAGCAATTTCAACAATTACATTTATTCATTTTGAGCTTCATACTAAGTTAAAAAAGTTAAAAAGTTCTATGAAATGAATGCACTATATTTTAGTTTGATAATGTTTTTTTATTTAACAATTTGTATTTGAAGCAGATTTTATGGTCCGAAATTATATTTATGTAGTAGCTAAATTTATTTTATTATCTGTTAACCACTTTTTTAGCAGAGCAAGTGAAATTTCCAAGTTAAGTAATACCCCCGGTTTCACAGACAAGGCTTAAGCCTAGTCCTAGACTAAAATGTAAGTCTGAGCTGTTTCAACTGAACGGAACTTGCACTGATGATCTTAAAATATATCAGTGCCTTTGTTTTGTCTCAAAATGCACACCAGTAATGTTTTTTTTTTTTCTAAGCACGTTTATAAAAAATTACTTAAATGCCCTAATTGAACTATGGCCCAATCCTGGCTTAGTCTAAGTCTATGAAACCGGGCCTTAATCGCATAAAGTTAGTGTTTTTTAAGCATTGTACATTGTATTTATATCTAAGTTTGTGAGTTGTTTTCTTACTTTTTTAATTAGTCGTCCCGTTAACGGCATCATATTGTTCATTCAAACTGATTCGTGAACACAGAACACGCACAAACACAAGAGGTGGGATTTATTGCATGAACCAATCACAGCCGAATTTAACCAGTCGTATCGCGATGGACTTTCCCCCATTCATACTCAATTACCCCAACCAAATCCATCGCATGCTTTAGGGGTCTGTTAAAATTCACTGGGCACAGAGGAGGCAAGAGAGGTGTGGACTCCTGCTGTAAGGAGTCTTTTACTTGCTGGTGTCACTGTTGTTTCTATAGAAAAACGAGTGATTTCGACAGTTTATAATGTTATATTTTGTAATGCTGGCATTGTTTTATTTTTGTAGTACAATTATTATTATTATTATTATTATCATCCAATATTTTGAGGAGGCACTGCCTCCATTGCCTCCTTGGAGGAAACTCCCCTGGTATATATATATATATTATTTATTTTTTTTCTACTTAGCAGCAGCATGCTAAAACCAACTACTATAGATACAGTCATTGTTAATCATGTTGGTTTGATATTTGCACATAGGTTCGACACTTGCACATTCCAAATCTGTGACTTCCAAAGGTTCCATTTCTGTTAGTATGCTACCTTAGAATGCTGCTCAGTAGGTTTTGGAAGAAAGCCATTAAGTTAGAGAGAGCAAGTTTCTGTTTTCATGTATGTGAACTGGCCCTCATTTCCTGGGCTGTTAACATGACAGCTAAGCAGCTCTTCAGAACCAGAGGCAACACTGCATCCTCTCCCAGAGCTGTGGCAGCTAATTGATTAACACTGCCACTTATAAACACAATCTCAGCATGCTGCAAGTGATAACATTCCCTCGGCTCCATCTCACAGCACCTGCCTAATGAGGGGACAAGCAAAACCACGGCCCAAACAAGGACAAGACGAGACGAGACGCCACCATCCCCTATCTGTCACCCTGGAAAGCTCTTATCAGCTCTCTTTTATTCTCCCAAATTAACTTTAATGCTGAGATAAGCGGAGGGGGCTCACATCTGCATTGGCACTGTTAATTGACTGTTATCACCTTACCGGAGTTGAGGAACAGAGCAGTGAAGGAGCGAATATCTCCTCTTTTTCCCCTTCAACTCTACACTGCTCTGCCATTTCATCAGTCTTTTCACTTCTCCACCCCTGTCTTCTTCCTGGCTCCTCGAGCAGAGGGCAGTCAGTGATGGTGGGAATGATTGGGAATGGTCTTGGCGACAGAAAGACGATGTGGTTGCCATGTGAGGACTTGTGACAGTGATGTACGAGCGAGTCTAGCTTCTGATAATTCGTCACTCACAGACACAGAGAGGTCCATTAATCAAACACAGCACAGTCAAGCTGCCGTCTCCACTAAAAACCCTCACGGCAGAGGTTTAGAAGCGTCTACAGCAACCTGTGATGGTAGATCTAAGAAAAAAATTTTCTTTGAGTTTCATTTAAAAAATTTACAGAAATAGAAAACTAAGACTTTGTTTCATATCAAAAGTAACAGCACAAAGCTTGTTGTGATTATTGTATGCAATGCATTTTGTGCTGGCATCAACAGAAAACAGCATGGACTCAAAGATTGAATTTGCAATTTAGGAATCAATGTCAGTTTATCAAATTGATTGTTAATTAAAAATCGATTAATTCATATTATCATCCCAGCCCTACTAGCCACTAATTGCATTTATTTACACAGTCAGTCTCATTTTTCAAAATATCTCATATTTTTCTGTAGTTTTCTCTTTCTTTCATCCAAGAAATGTGTTGACTTTCCTTGAGGGATATTTTGTTTTCTTGGTCTGTGACATCTGCACTAAACACAGATCAGCCCCTCATTGAACTCACTGAAGAGTTTTTGTTGCAAGTACTGTTGAGTGAACACTTATAAAGAGTAAAGACAGTACTGCTATAGAAAGATGCTGAGCGCCTCATCTTTGATAGAAAGAATCTCTCTCTGTATGAGAAGACCTGATCCAATATGTCATTGCACTAGTAGTTCTAGATTAGGTCATATTTCATACAACCCGCTTAAGGGTGGTCTTCTGTAATTAAATGTGATAAATGATCAGAGGCATGTGTTGAGATCCAAACAAGCATATTTTGCACCTACAGTTCTGAATGCTGAATGGCAGATTCTGCTGCCATATGTTCACACAACCGTCTGGTACCGCAGAGAAAAAAATATGTTTCCAGAGTCATTATTACTGAAGTAGTGATGATATACTGTAAGCAGACATGCATTTGAAGATCTTGGGTATTTCAAGCTCCAGGGCACAATTTGCAGCTGTATTCAGAATGCATTTTAAATTCAGTTTCGGAATTTGAATATAATATATATTAAAGTATATTGGATGTGGATTTCCAATTTGGATTTTCATTTAAGAAAGAGTTAAAATAAATATCATATAACTGCTTTTTTTTATTATTAGAAAAGCATACATTATTTGCGTGACAAAGCCTTATTTGAGTTTTGTTTTATTTAAGTTTTGCAAACAGTTTTTTCAGAAGTCTTTAAAGTTTGAATGTTTAAAGGACAGACGGACAGACAGACAGACAGACAGACACAGACAGCAGCTCACTAGGCATAGCAATAGTAACTAAGTGGGGGGCGGGTTTTTGTGAAGGGTCAGTTCTTCAATTCTGAACTTTGCACAACACCGTTAAGCTCAAGAGTTCGAAAACTAGCTAAGGGAAGGGAACAACTTTAAACCAAACTTCCTGCTACAACAACTCATTACCAGAACTAAAACCAGCCCAACTTTTTTCCCCTGCACAGGAATCTGTGCTCTTTGCCTTAGAGGATGATTTAGCCTAAAAGAGCGTTGGAAATTTCTTCAGAGGCCTTGGGAGTGATTCGATCAGTCTGCTGCTGTCTCATTGAGAATGCCAGCTCATTTCTCAGGCTCGACTCTGCGGTTGGAGCCTGTGTGCCATTCCTGGTTCATTGTTATGCACTTCTGTTGCCAAAGAGCTCGTCATCTGTGATGAGGTAGAGCCTGAAGTCTTCCTGGCCTCCATTTTTGCTCAGAAATTTCTCATGGTAGTTGGCAAAGGGTGGCAGGGAGGGAAAGAGACAAGCATGATTTTATGGACTCCAGTCTCTGAAGAATTAAATTATACAGGAACAGATAGTGCAAATGAACAGTGACGACCACTTGGTTTCTCTGGGGCATCTGAGTGCTTTTTATTGCACGCGGGGCGAGCTGAGCGAAATGCAAGGAAGATTGCAGATGTTTGGAGACAAATGAAAATTGCCTAACCTCTTCGGCTTATACTACTCTTCACTTTTAAAACTTGGGTTTGTTCATGAAGTTAACCACAGTTTGTATGGCAGTCTAGTTTTGTGCCTTGAATCACCAGCTGCATAGAAAATGACTGCTGGTGACTTCTAACTGTCCAACTAGCTTCAAACGGACTCATCTGTCCATTTAAGAATCCACGGTCAGATTGACCCTCTCTGGGATAATGAAATCAAAGGTATCCACTTTTACCTTCAATGTCCTTCCCAGGTTGCAAGAAATCGTCCTTGCCTTTAGAGTCAGTTCATAATTCATTTATACTTGCGTGCTTGTGTGGTGCAGTCTTGGTAGGTTTTATGAAATACAGAAAACTCTGAATATGCACTATTTGTCCTTGGTTTGATGGGAAATTCATGGCTGGCAATGAAGGACAGTTACTGTTGGAACTTATCGCCATTTGCCGTTGTTGTTCTGGATCAGATATCAAACTGCTGGATGTGGATTAAAGCCATCTGTGCAGGAGACACATGCAATCTCCTGATAAAGCTGCCATTTTGTTCTGATTAGCAGATAAAAGTGCATTTCCGGAAGGAGATGGAGCTTTAGATGGAAAAAGAAAAAACGAGCACAGGCTAGTCAATGTGACAGAAATATCAGCTTTTCGCTTCCCTTTTCAGATATCCAGGCTGTGAAAACAGTCACCACTTTGATACATCAGTTCCACAATTTTTTTTTTTTCTTTCAGCACCAATTACGTTTCTAGCTAAAACGTAGCCCTAGAAAGAATGACCAAAAATATCCACAAGGTCAAAATGAGTCATTAGAATCAATGGTTTTCTTTAAAGAACTAATAATTGACTTTTAATAATTAAATAATAAAAAATATGTATATTTTTATTTTTAAAAACAATTAAAATCATTAAAAATTTTATATAAAAAAAAAAGTATAAAAAAAAAAAAAGTCTCTAGTTCTAGTAAATGCCTTAAATCTAATTCTAGTGTTCACAGTATTTCCATCTTAACCTTGGCCAATCTTTTCTTTGCTAGGTGTGTATACATGCAGTCATTTGCCATCAAATTTAGCCTCATCTTACCAACATCTTGTGAGGATGTTAATTTTACACAAATCGAATGATCACAAGCTCTCCAGTGCTTTGTGAGAACAACCGCATTAACTTGAAATGTGCAGCAGATGTACTTTTCCGCTGTGTGTAGGATTCAGAGCGAAAGTCTTTGAATACTGCGCTGCTGAGACTACAGCGTTGGCATTTTAAAAGTGGCCTGAAGTTGCACTGGTATTTGAACATGAGTTAACATACTAAGTAGGCACTGCGGTAGCTGAGCTGTCAATATTCATGGTTGGCTCTTTGCCATGGTGATGGCTCTAAAATCCCATTTTCTGAAGCGTAATTTCATTAAGAGAGCAAATAGCTGCTCTAAAATTCCAAAATTATTTGTAATTTCGTCTCTCGTTTTAAACTAATTTTCATTGTCAGTGAAGAGGCAGGCTGGTGCATCTGCCACGTGCAGTCACAGACACAGAGGGACGTGCAATGAGAAACTTTTTCTGTGTCTACATGTGTTTTTGAGCCAATCTCATCATCAGATCACAGTCTCGGCTGATTGGGCAAGGTGATGCTGATGCTGTCTACTTTTTATATGGAGAACTCAGCTATTCTGCTCTGTGTTTTTTGTCATTTTGCATCAATCTAGCTGACATGACACTCACTTTTCTGGCAAATAATCATCATATTTGTTGTGTTGTATTGCTACAGTGTAATTGGCCTGTCATACTGCAATTTTAAGACCAAGCTGAAGATCAGCTGGCAACAGCAGCAGACTAAACCTGCAAGAGTTAATCCTAGTAATGGTGAGCACCTTGCCTTCCAGCAAATCAGCTAGGACTAATGACCGAACAATAGCACGTCTAATTAATGTTCATGAGCCAGGCTGATAAAGGAGGTCTGTAAAACTTGGAGAAAGGTTTCTGTCCGCATTTCCATTCATCTTTATAAACCTGCATGTACCCCCTGAATGTATGCAGACTTCATGTCACTCACTTGGGTAATTAAAGTTTTGAATTCAGAATTTAGGTTTTTCTTGCATTTAATTTTCAGACTAAAGACCCGCCGGTAGCATCAGCAGTGGACTGAAGAGGTGAGTGTTAATCCTACTAATGTGAGCACCTTGCCTTTCAGCAAATTAGCTAGGACAAATGGCCGAACAATAGCACATCTAATTAATATTCAAGAGCCAGGCTGATAAGGTTAAAGGAGGTCTATAAAACCTGGAGAAAGCCATCAGTTTGCATTCCCATTCATCTCTATAAACCTGCATGTGCCCTATGTATTCTGTTATAAAGTAATAGCGTTTTTGTTTTGTTTTTTGGGGGGTGGTTCAGTGTTTCAGTTCATTTATTTTTTAGTTTAGTTCCAATTTAAGTATTTTGTGCTGCCAAAGTTAGTTGACTGATATCTTTTAAACAGCATTGTTAAATGCTATATATATATATACAGTATGTATGAACTGATGAATAAAAGTATTAATTTCTTTAAAAAGGAGTTAATATATTAAAAACAATAAAAAAAATAATATATACAAATACTTACAAACACGATCCATGCATATACACGCATACACCTATAAACACTCGCACATACATATAAACTGGATGCGCGCATACACGTGTATATATGTATATGCAAGTGTTTATAGGTGTATATGTGCGCATCGAGTGTATATATGCGAGTATGTATAGGTGTGTCTGCATGCAGCAAGTTTATGTGTATGTGCGTGTGTTGTTGTGGGTGTATATGCATGGATCGTGTTTATATGTATTAGCGAGAGTCTACAGGTGTATGCATGCGTCAAGTTTATATGTATACGCAAGTTATTCACAAGTGTATATGCATTGGTATGGATTTCATATTAGTGTGCACGTGTATTTCATATATATATATATTGAACATCCAATAGTATACATGTATTTATAGGTGTATATGCACATGTTTTATGTATGTATTGATAAGCGAAGTTTGATTTCAATCCTACGTGGCGCCTCATACCCCTCATATATAAAAACATACATATGTTTATATATATATATACACACACACACACACACACACATATATATATATATATATATATATATATATATATATATATATATATATATTCTATTGTTTTTAATATAACTCTTTTTTAAAGCAATTAATACTTTTATTCATCAGTTCAACACATTAAATCATGATCTGTGTAAAGTGACTGTAAACAGTTTTACTATTATGAAGTTCTATTTCAAATTAACATTATGTGCTATACGTGAAATAATCCCAAAAGAAAATGGAGGGAAAAACAGAGTAATGGCTGCTGAAAATTTCAGGAATAAATATATTACAAAAGAAAACAATTATATTCAATTGTAAAATAAATAACTAAACAAAATGAAAACAATGTTAGAATGTTTACTGTATTTCTGATCAAATAAATAAAGTGAGCATACGAGATTTCTTTCAAAAACATCAAAAAATCATCAGTACAATATTTGTTTGTGTATATATGTCATGAAAATAAATGAGCAAGACGAATCTGCAAATTACACAAGTGTTCATTCATAAAAATTTAGGTTCCAATGACAATTACATGCAAATAAAACAAAACGGGCCTTGTTTTTAATTTGGGGATCGGCTGTGGCATTTACAGCAGTACCTTGTGTTGTGACAGACAATTTGTGTCAACACTGTTCACTGTTACTTTCAGTCTGGCGCATCAGTCGCATTGACACTTGGGAGAGATTAGAGGGTGTTCACACAGGACGTGTTCTCCCTTTCAAACAGCTAGACAGAGCGCAACTGAATGGAATGGAGCTCTAGGGCCTTGAGACGCATTTTTAAAAGTTTAACTATTTTTAACTTGACACTTGCCAAAATATGGGCCTCGGGTCAAACATGTCCGTCTGACACAAATATATAAAACATTAATCTGAACTCAAACTTCTGATGTTTAATAAAATAAATTCATGTGCATTTCATTTGTCAATTTAGTGCCTCTGCTATGAATTGAATGAATTGGCTTCTCATCTATAACAAGCTCATTGCAATGTGTTTATATACACTTACAGAAGTCTTCAAACATAACCAGCTGTGTCATTTCTCTCTCTTCGAAACAAATCTCTTCTCCTCAGCATGAGAAGACCCTGCTTGATGAAACCAATCTCATTTTTCGCACTCTCCGCGACACAAGATGGATGTACCAGCAGATAAAACAGCGGCTCACATGTCAATTTATGGACTCCAGGTATACTTCAAGATCCAGTTCCCTGTTTCTGTCATTAAATCTGTCTTGTTCTACACTCCATCCCTGCAACTTCCTCCCACAAACCTACAATAATTGGCACAGCCAGATCTCCGGTCTTCCTCTTTCCTGGAGCTTCCCTATTTTTCCATTTCTTCCCTCCATGCTGTAGTAGCCATTGATATTTCCCTCAGTGTGACAAGTGGGGTTATTTTAAAATTCAAACTGGATTCATCGGTGAGCCGGGCAATGACACTTTTTAATATCTGATTGGAGGTTGTGCGGGAAATGTGAAGCAGACGGGGTGAGAATTCATTACCCAGCCCTTTCGCTCACCAGTGCCAGATGCTGCCTCGCACATCCCATCTCAAACCCGAAATTGAGCCCCATCCTCTGCATATATTCCAGCCCCATTATAATGTCAGATATCCAGTCCTGAGATGGCGCCCGCTGCTTATGCGATGTCAGTCACCAGACAGCTTGCTTCAACAACTTGACCCCCATCTGCTTCCTCTTACCTTCTTATTCCCCTCCCAGGATTCATTGCTCATGCAGAGAAAGCTCTCACCTACATATTTATTTGCAGATCGGCCGGTGTGCAAAGCTGCCGTGTCTCGGAGGAGATGTGCTCCTCCTAGACTTAAATGTAATGTTGGGAGGCCTGAGGAGATGTTGATACCGGCTTACTGATTGATCAGCACTGTGGGCTTGTTGTTTGACACACTGTCATTCATATTTATACCAGTATCACTCTCTTATCACAGTTCTTCCCT
The DNA here is from genome assembly GCF_936440315.1 of Barbus barbus. Taxonomy (NCBI): domain Eukaryota; kingdom Metazoa; phylum Chordata; class Actinopteri; order Cypriniformes; family Cyprinidae; genus Barbus; species Barbus barbus. The sequence continues at coordinate 22,788,919 of NC_136716.1, forward strand.
TTCCAATTGTCACTGAGTGTGTTTACTCAAAATGATGACCGTACATAGAGATTGAAGCATGTTTCACAAGTGATATTAGAACTTGGTGACACATATATGAATGGACAGTTAACTATATAAGAATTGTCTATTCAAATTTTTAATTTTCATAAATGTAACCCTATGCATAAAGGAGGCTAAATTGACCCAACAGTGTATGATTTTTGGACTATTGTTCAGTTGTTTAATTCTATAATATTTGCTTAATTAGACCTTTTATTTTTAATATTATAGTTCTTGCTATAAATATATTCCTCTGATAGAAAAGCAGCATTTTCAGCAGCCATTACTGCGGTCTTCAGTGTCACATGATCATTCAGAAATCATTCTAATGTGCTGATTTGGTGCTCAGTAAACAGTTTTTATTATTATCGTTATTGAACACAAATGCTGCTTAATATGTTTCTTTCTTTCTTTCTTTCTTTCTTTCTTTCTTTCCCTATAGAAATCTTTGATATGATTTTTTCAATAGAACAGTATTTATTTGAAATCAAAATGCATGATGCCTCTTTGAAAATCATTGACTCCTTTTGACCCCCTTTTTATGTAGTTTTTTTTTTTTCTTTTTTTTTCAAGGTTAATTGTTAATTTGCTTCTTTTATCATATTGCTATTACCGTCTTTTTTTTTTTTAAAAAAAGCAATAAGAGGCCATGTGTTTCAGTGATCATCCCACTGTTAAAGAGGTATGTGATGTACAGCCTATGATGTGTGATTGCTTTAATATATGTAGAACAAACACAACATTATTTGCTGTGGCGATGCCAGCACAAAAGAGCAGCATATGACCTTTCATAATGAGGAGTAATATAACAGGGTGATTAAAGCAGTCGGATTTTAAGTTGAAACAACTTTTTTTTGTTTCACAGAGGCAGTGCATACTGTATATGTTCTCCGTCTCATTACTGTGCTTTACATTGTTTTCCTAATCGAACAGTGCCTTCTTTTCTAAACCATGGTGATACAGTACATTCAAGGGCAAGACCTCTTTTGGCTACTTATTCAGGGCTTAGACAAAATATTTAATGAGTTCCCATAGTTGTCTTGAAAGATAATCTTAGGGTAATTATGAAAAAAGTATGGCTCAGAACCTGCTGTTCATAGGCTCTAGCTAACGCCTTTAGCTGTTTTTGTAAAGCATGTAACTAGCAGGCTGTGCACAGCTCAGACTTGGACTGCAAAGACATAATGTTCTGAGAAAAGACCTCGTTCTGAAAAAAAGGAATCGTGGATGAAAAGTTTCACATTTCTGTTGAGTATTCCATGGAATTCCAATTAAAAAATAGAGAAGGGCAGTAAGACTTGAAAATAGAAGGTCAGTTCCTTAGAAAAATACATATGACTACATCATACGAAAATAAACTTTATAATTGTTGAGCATATAACATCAAAGCAGAATCAACACAGCTGCACATCCTTAAGCAACATGCAGTACTGTTTCATTTCCAAATAAATTGATTGAGTGAATTATTGACATTCTATAATTGACTCACTCATAAAGACAGTGACCTACAGGTGACCTTACTTGATGTATAGAAGCTTCTCTGAATTTCATAAACCTTTTTGCTTCAGATCAAAGTCTGGGTTATGATCACAAAGCTGGTTGATTTTCTGAATTATTAGATGGTCTACCAAAAAGGTTAGAGTTAAGAATAAAGGTGAGATATTGCATTTGAAGCTAATTTACATTCCTCAAATGAGGAATATTCCCTGCTTCATTCACACGCATGAAAATATCAGAACAGTGAAAGTGACCTAAAGATTGACCATTTCCTTAAACCTTCTCAAGAATGTGTCATATGAATGGAAACCTGGATTTTTCAATTTTATGTTGTGATTTTCAGGCCTGGAAAAAAAAGGCTTTAGAGGCTTAGCTCTTAAATATGTTACCAGCTATAAGGTGCTCCTTCTAGCTGTTGAAATATTTTAGATGTTTTAAAAATGTTTTCTCTGGGAAAATGATTTTTCTTCATTGGATGATTTTTAAAATTATTTCCAGTGGTCTTGGACAGCAGAGAAAGTCATAGAAAGTGGGAACCTTGACTGCTGTGTTGGTGAGTCTCTTTATAATACTTTTGTTGCTGACTCTTTTGTTATCTTTGTGTTTCACCCTTATTTTGTAATAAAGAGCTACAAATTGGGTTCTGCATCCCCGCTTTGAGCCTTTTGTTACACCTGCATTATGATGCATTTTTGTATTTACTGTGGAACACAAGAGCAATAATCACCCCGGCCCACACACCCCAACGAGAGGTGTTGCTTTTTACAGGTTCTGCCTCATCAATTTATTCAGTGCTCTAATTTGGACTTTTTCTATTAAGTAAGATTGTGCTAAACAATTACGGCTGCCAGTGTTTTAATCCACTCCATGCTCAGGCCTTGTTAATTTGGTTCTCAGCACGTATTCCTTGTATTTGAAGAACTCCTTCCATTATCAGTTTCCGACACCTTTTTCGCCCAGGAATGTGGCTTAATGGTATGTTGTGATAGAGCAGTTTCTCTTGGCTCTTAAACAGGCCCGCTATGACTCCCTCAGCCTACTTAAGCTGTTGTTAAACCACTTGTTAAAACACTGTGTACTTTTTGTCTCTATTTTTGTAAGCCGAGGACAGTCTTTTTCTCTTGACCTGTCACCTATGGGCCTCTAAACCCTAATTAATGTAGGAGACCCAGCTGCATTGTCACTTATTAGGTCTCTACTTAGAAACTAAGACTGTGTGCCACCTGCTTGTGTTCTGATTCACATGTAAGGAAACTAATGTGCAGTAGAAATAGGGATCATAAGAAATTTTATAAATTTAGTTGCTTAAAAATTCCATCAAGAATGTGTTTATAATATTTGTAAATAAGCAACAGTTTTATATTTATTGCACTCCCTGGTCTGTTGCTATGAGGTCATTTTAGACTTTATCAGACACAACAAAGCAGAGTAAATGGAATACTTTTTTTTATTATTATCATGACATTTTATTAGGTAAGGTTGCATAATATCCTATGAATGGTATAGCTCGATATTAAATAAAAATAAATACAATATTTAGACAAAAAAAAAAAAAGTTCCCCTTCAGGAACTCGAGCTGCGTCGAAAATGCAATGGGAACATCTTCCAGTGTGTATTTACATCTTCATCATGACTAGATAGACACAGTGAGTTTGTCTTTACTATACATGTTAGCTGTGATCCACTCATAGTAACAATCCTGTCAGATCGTCCATCCTTTGAGTGAGAGTGTAACGTTACAGGTCAGCTGATCTGGTTTCGTCCGTTAAAGTTAACCTTTTCGACATGTTTCTGTGTTGTTGTTGCTCAGCAATGGCATGGAAGCGATGCTGTCAAATTTCAGTTTTGACAATATGAGACCTTTAAGTTGCAGTGTTTGCACAAGCATATTGTGAACGAGGATATCATTATAGCAGCGTTCCTGCATAGGAACAGAGTTCGTGCTGTCAGCTCTAGAGAGATAGGGGCTGATTGTGCTCCTCCCCGCTGGTCCCGCCGCTGCTAAGGCACGCTGTTGCAGCGCGCGATGCGATGCGTGCATTATGTCATTCTTGTTCATATTATGAATCCTTTTCATATCAGACCGTGTTTACTTGTCTGGTTGTTTTTCTGCATTTAATTTTGAGGAATTAAATTATGTATTTAATCTAACTAGGATAAGTTAGATGTGTATATATGTATGTATATATACATATGTGTTTATAGGAGCCTCTTGGTACATTTCTCGAGTGAGAGCTTTACCTCTCTTCCTCTGAGGAATTTGAGGTGGTCAGCAGTGTTCCAGCTCCTCAACCGTGTTCCAGCTCCTCATTTACGGAGTCACTTCTCGTACTCCCCATAATATTGGAGTCAGAGTGGCACTCCCGGGCTGAAGGCTTCTAGCAGAAGGGGGATTTGCAGACCGTCATTCTTGCTGGATAGTTTTCGGCTAAAACGTCCTGTTACCTATGGTCCAGGACTTCTGAGGGCCGGCCCCTCTGGGGAAGAGTGGCATACTCTGCATTATACGGTGCCCGTCTCTCCTCAGTGCCCTCAGGAGATCGGTCTGCCAACTTTGCCAGTGTTCCAGGCCGCAGCGGTCTCCAGCGAGCGCTTCTCTCAATTACTTCCGCCCAGAAGCGAAACTGAGAGGCTTGCCACCCCTTTGGGGGTCTTTAGAGCAGCTAGAGCGGCCGTCCCTTGCCGGTCTTCCGCTTCAGGGCACCGAGCTAGCAGCTCTAAGCACACCCGAGGCCAGTCTCGAGAGACTGGTTCCCTTAGTAGACACCTGGCGGTGTGGGAGCCCCTGCCAAGCGTGTCTCATTGGGTCCTGCCTGAGCAGGCTCTGGTTCTATCAGTCTAGTCTCCTAGGAGATGATGGAGGTCTGAGGACCGTCATTCTCAGTAAGAGGCTTCTAGCCGAGGCAGTCTTGATGCCTATGGCTCAGGACTTCAGATGGCGACCCCTACTGGGGTAGCACGGCGTACACCGAATCACACGGCCCCCGTCTCTCCTTAGTGCCCTCAGGAGATCGGTCTGCCAACCCTGCCAGTGTTCCAGGGGGCAGCGGTCTCCAGCGAGCGCTGCTTTCTGTCTCTTCCGTCTGGAAACGTAGAGGAGCTGAGAGGCTTGCCACCTCTTCGGCGGTCTCTAGGGCGGCTAGTTTGGCCAGTGCGCCGCTTCAGGGCACCGATTTAGCCGCTCTAATTACACCAGAGATCGGTCTTGAGAGACTGATTCCCTTAATAGACTACTTGGCAGCAGGGAAACTACTGCCAAATGTGTCTCATTGGGTCCTGCACACGATAGAAGAAGGCTATCGTATTCAGTCGGCTCTCCGCCACATTTCATTGGGGTCATTCCTACTTTGGTCAGCCCCAAGCAGGCTCTGGTAATGGAACAAGAAGTGTTCTCTCCTCGCTAAAGAAAGTCCAGGTTCTACAGCCGGTACTTCATAGTTCCAAGGAAGGATGGAGGGTTGCGTCCCTTTTTAGATCTGCGTCAGTGGAACTGCTCAGTCATGCGACTGAAGTTCAAGATGCTCAGATCAGGTTCGAGGACTGATTTGTCAAGATAGATCTAAAAAACGCTTACTTCTATATCTGCTTTCTTCCCACTCACGGGAAGTTCCTGAGGTTTGCTTTCGGGGGCAAAGCATCCCAATATACCACGAAGTGTGTGGATGCTGCGCTGGCTCCGCTGCGGCTCCAGGGCATCCGCATACTGAATTACATCAACGATTGGTTGATTTTAGCTCAATCGGAGCAGGCCGGAGCAGGAGGAGTTGGCCTTCGGTACGCAGGCCCTGCCCACTTTAGCCACTCGTGGCCCCTTTTCTCTCGCCTTAGTTCCACACTAGGCAGGGATTTGAAAGCCTGGCGGCATGGGCATATCGTTCCCATAGCTTTTTCGACGCAGCTCGAGTTCCTGAAGGGGAACATCTCAGGTTACACATGTAACTATGGTTCCCCGAAGGGAACGAGATGCTGCATCTCAGGGCCATACTTCCGGCATCCCTGCGAGCGGTTGCTTCACTCCTAGAAGCTGACGCCGGTTCCACCACATGTGCTTTTAAGCTTCCTGGTCGATTACGTCACCCGCCCGTGACATCTCACCCATCCATTGGACAGATTACACATGTGATTCAGAGCGTGGTCACGATGGAAGGTGTTCCTATAGCGTTTTCGACGCAGTGTCTCGTTCCCTTTGGGGAACCATGGTTACATGCGTAACCTGAGACGATTTTTAGTTTTTAGGGTTTCGTTTTTATAAAATATCACTGGAATACATCAACATATGTATGTTTAATATGTTGAATGAACAACCAGTCAGAAATTACATTGATTTATTTCTCATGTAACTTAACTACGTACATTGGAAATGACATATTTAGTCAGATTAATTCAGCAACCGCTCAGAGTTGTCCATGAGTATTTTTATAAATCTCCATATGACCTCCAAAGAGTCGTTCATTCAGAAATCACACTGCACTTGTCACACTGTGTGATAATGAATCTATTAAAATAATAATAATAATAATAATAATAACTTAACTGATCATGTGAATGTTGTTGATACATCAAAAAGAACCATCTTTTAAGAATTTATTTGGGGGTATCCAGCTATACTGAGGCTCCAGTGGAGGCTCAGTAGAGCCTAGTAAATGAAACTCTAGGTGCTTCCCAATTCTGTTCCGTTTTGTAGTATAAATAGTATGATAATTTCAAAAAGAAGAACGTGCACTTCAAATAACCAGCTGATGCACTTAAATTAACCTTCATGCAAAAAAAAAAAAAAACTTCATGCACTGTCACAGATTTCCTTACATGATGGAAGAGATGAAACTATTAGACTATAGTTAGTAGGTTGTTCCCTCTGCATTGGTGGAGTGGTGCATGAGTCATAAAAATAGTTCAGTTCTGGTCTATTTTATAATTGGACGGTTCAGAATAAAAGCTAATCCTCGGTTCCCAACCCATCTGCTCCAGTAACATGTACCTCCTGTCTGGGTGTAATCTATGAAGCTGTCATGCAAACACTGGGGTTCTGGTTGGTCGCCGGTCCATTCTGGTAGCAAATTCACTGATACACGGTGCACATCCATACGATCAAACACATTCATAGATAGACATAGACATGATGTGCACATTCAACACACAGACGCGCTCAGTATGAATCAGTCCAGGTGTCTTGCTCTGCTGGTCCCAGTTTAATGAACACTGACACCACATTGAGATGGATGCAGGCCAGGCCTGCTGGTGTTTTAAACATGAAACGAACTGTAGAGTGCCACAAGGAAACCCAGAAGCTCCTTACAGTCCTGAAGCAACTGTAAATACAACTGCTGGAAATTACTAGTGCTTTATTGCTAAAGTACACTGACAACTGTAAGTACTGTGGCATGAGTGATGTTTGTATCAATATTTATGTTGGTGTCAATAGTTTCTACAGTCTCAACAGATTACAGATTGAATTTACAATAAATAGAAGCAGTTAATTTTCACTTGGCAAATGGGGAATTCTGCCAGTACAACTCTGTGAGGTATATTTACTTGATAGACAGACTGGCAACGACTGCATGAATAGAAACAAACAACAATGCATGTAACTTTTCACATTGCTGTAACTTTTAAATAGCCTGAATGTCATTATAACTCAAACCTGACTGGAAATGTGTTCCCTATGAGAATTTATAAGCTGGCCTACTTGCAAATGTTAGGAATGACTTAAAGCGAACCCATTAGGGTGCAAACGGACGACCCAGTTGGTCTATTGTCAGTACATGCCCATAAAAGCCTCCGACAGCCACTCTAATGTTAACTCCCGACTCAGAGATCAGCGAAATTTAAAGCGCTTGGGGAGCCATGCTGTAATTTGGCCAGAACGTTCGGATGAAATAAACAGTGTGCCATTGCATCAAGGGCAACTGGAATGACTACACGCTTGTCCAGGTGGGAAATAACCTCAGGCACACAATTCAAATTTAAAACTCAGCGTGTTCCCAGAGATGAAGCTGGAAATCTGACAGTAAATCTGCCTTTCTTTGGGCCCCAGCCAGAGATCAATATCTGCAGCGGGATGGGGGACACTCGGGGGAAGGCGGGATTATTCAGTATGGTCGATGGCTTTTCAGCTCGGTGATGGCAAGTAATTTGTGGTGCTTCAATGTGTAACCTGCTACCCATTAGAAATGACCGGATAACTGGGCTTGGATGTAGTTTAGTCCACTATGAGTGTGGTATGCTTGAATACGCAATAGACAATGGGCATGATTGATCAAATCATTTTCAGAAATCCAATATGCACAAATATAGTGCTTCGGGACTGGGATTTGGATAGGTGCATGACTGCATTGATCTAAAATAGCATATCATTTGTATCAATTGGTGCACAAGTCTATGCTTTTCTCTGCTGTCTTTGTAAGTCATTTTTACCCAAATTTGCTTTGCTTGTTGAATCCTATATGACTATTTTATCCTACCTTAGTTCCTGAACAAATGATTCTGAGCCATTTTGATGGTTCTATTTAATGAATCAAAAACATACAGTACACGCAGTTACATTTAATGACTCTTATGAGACAGATTTGTATTAATAAAAAACGAGCTCCATGTCCAGTAATTAATTACATTAACATGTAAAAATTAAGTACACTTCTTAGTATGTTTACTGGGTTTTTTCTGTTGATTTTATTTGCCTGTTAATTTCCTTGTTACTTTTTTATTTTATTTGTGTTTTATTCTTTGTAAAGCACTTTGGCCAACCTCATTTGTGTTTAAATGTGCTCTATAAATAAATGTTGTTGTTGTTATTGAAAAAAAATAATTATTTTTGAAAAATTTAACTTTTGTTACATGAGAATGCATTACCCTCATCAAAACCGACAAGAAAAAAGCATAATGTTATTTAAAAAAAAACAATTTGAAATAAAGAGAATGTTGAAAAAATGCATCATGGTTTGCACAAACAAATTAAGCAGCTTAACTGTTTTTAACATTTAAGCTGAGGAAAATTCAGCTTTGCCAACACAGGAAGAAATTACATTTTAAAATAAATTAGAATACAAAACAGTTATTTTAAATTGTAATAATATTTTACAATATTACTTTTTACAATAATACTTTTACTGTATTTTATTAAATAAAAGCGGCTTTGGTGAGCATAACAGACTTGTGTGTGTTTGATTGGTTGATTGATATAGTGGCAATATACTGGGAAACTGAAATTGCATTTCTTTTTTCCCAACTATGTATAAATTTAATTTAACAAGTACTAACAGAATTGTTAAGGGAACTATTGAAGAACTGGAATCTTTCTTTACGATTCCCAACCTTTCTCAAGTTACATCTTTTTTGTCTTTTTCTTACCTTATTTATCCAATATGTCCATTACTGGTGAATTTTCCAAGGATGTCATCTTGACAGACTTGCAATCAAAAGAGTTTGATTTTTCTCATGTTCAGTGTCCTTTTCTGGAAGCCATAACAACAGTCGTCTGTCATGTTGATGTTACGGCATCTGACGGCATGTCACTGTTTTGTTCCTCTGTTAAATTCTGCAATATCAGACTTATGGAACATCAAAAGCAAAACCTAACAAGCTTTCTCACTCCCACGATGTCTTGTGTTTGGGTTCACAGCCACAAGAGGAACAAGAGCCAAAGCTCAGCATGGTGTGAGAAGGTCGCCCTCAGGCAAGCGTGAGACTGGCCTTGGTAATTGGCACCAGTGAACAAGAGGGTCCTGGCACGACTCTGAAAACCAGAGGTGAGACTAACCCCTGTGGATCTCAGTACTGCCCTTGAGAGGTTTTTCCTAGAGGCATTATTAACCACCTCCATAGACTGCACAAGCTTGAAACAACGGTTAAATATGCACTGTGTAGCCACAGCATGTTTTAGTTTTGTGTGTGTGTGTGTGTGTGTGTGTGTGTGTGTGTGTGTGTGTGTGTGTGTGTGTGTGTGTGTGTGTGTGTGTGTGTGTGTGTGTGTGTGTGTGATTTTAGCAAGTGGTGAAAGTGTACTAAGAAGAAAATCTAAGATCTATGGTCGAATGCAAGGAGTCTCATGGGCCATATCAACAAAATGTGACTTCATTATGTCAATCACCTGGTTGCCCCACCCACTTCAAACTGACTGGACTCATAGTCCTGCTCCTCATTCATATTGAACATCAAACTTGGATGTGAAGAGATTGTGGAAGTTTATAATTGGATATTATGTGACAAATTCCTCAAGGTAATATTAGCATATGATTGCTGTTTTGTTCATTTTTGTTCATTTTTGGTAACTAATTTATAACGTTATAAAAACATTTCAGGGAGGTTGTGCGGGATATTAACTTCAAAATATTAAACCTATTTGTCATTTTTAATGTTCTGGAACCAAATATGTTAATTTTTAGCTCTACAGTGTGTTGCAAATATGAGACACTTGATATTTTTTGTAAATGTGCAGTACATTTACATATATGCATTTAGCAGATGATGTTATCCAAAACAACCTCCCAAAGAGGAACAAAAGCAATTCAGCAAAGAGCCAAAAATATTCATATTATACAATGCCAGGTTTATTAGACAGCTAGATTTGGAAGCAAATACCATACGTTCCCTCCATTTATTTTTAATGTTTTAAAACCAAATTTGTTCGTTTTTAGCTCTACAGTGTGTGAGTACGAGAAGTTTGATTGGCTGTATTTTATGAATGTGTCACAAAACTCGCCTTTTTCACATTTGCAATGTGCATTTACCTTCATGCATTTATTCAAATTAACCTACAAAAGAAATTAGTCAAAGAGATGCTTTTTAGACACATAGATTAGGAAGCAAGATAAAACAAACAATAAAATAGCTGGGAAGCTTTGTCAGGACAAGGTATGCATTTACCAAACACTTTTATCCAAAGTATTCAAGACATGTTCAGTTTGTTTGTTCCTTGGGAATCAAATACATTGCCAGGACACTGCTACTGTAGTACTCTACCAGTTGAGCTACAGGAACACAGGTTGAAATGTCATGCCTGCAAATAGCTTGTTCCATTATGACTTTCAAGTAAACAGATTAATAACCAAGTCACAGTTGTGTATCGTTTTCATCTGCACACTATCACACAGGAATTTAAAGAAGACTCTGACGTGTCTCTAGAGCTTTTAAGATGTAAATTGTATTCATGCAAATCTATCTGTATTTGCTTTTTAAGCACAGACTTGTTGTGTCTCTACAGTGAGTGTCCCACTGTAGTCTCTTTTTTTATCTCTCCCCTGGGCACTGGAAAAGTCTTGCTGTATGCATTTCGCTCAGCTTTCGCTAGTTTTTGTTTTTTTTTTTGGGGGGGGGGGGTCTTTCCTCTCACACATCTATTCTCTCTTCGAGAGTCATTATTCCCCATCCGCAGACACGTAGCTGGAGTGACGGTTGTTGTATGGGCATGCACAGAATATGATCAATAAAATATTGTCACTCAACACATCATTCTTCAATTGGTGTTCACTCAAGCCATGCGCTCTCTCTTACTTCTCAGTTTCCTGTTTTCTCTACATCCTACACTTGCATTCATTCCACTCTTCCTTTATTCATATTTGAAATGCCTTTGGTAGACTTCACTCTGTTATTCCTTTTCACTGGCATGTTTATTCAGGGACAATATGGGATGGAGATAGACCACTCATAGAAAAATGAATGGAAGACTATTGCATGTGTTGGGATGGAGCTTCAGTCTTTGAGTTAAAAATGCCTTTTAGATTTTTTTTATGTTTTTGAAAGAAGTCTCATCAAAGCTGCATTTATTCGATCGTATATCGTGATGGATCATGTATTGTAAAATATTATTACAATTTAAAATAATTGTTCCTTTAAAAAAGAAAATGACATCACATCTGTTAAAAGCTGTAACCACCACAGACACTTTTGTTTACCTAGATCAAAATTGGTCAAAACATACTGTAAAATCAATTATAATGTTAATAAATGCTATATTATTAGAATTCTCATCAAATAATCCCCATGTCACTTGAACATTCTAGCAGTCAAATATATTCAGTGCAGTTTCATCAGAAATTTCTATACAGATTTTTAGCATAATCATTAAGACATTATGTTGACAAGAATTAGTGGAGATTTCAGTCTTTTACCATTCAAGAGCATTGCTTTTATCCTTTTTATAGAAAAAAAGCTGTGGGGTGTCACCAAATGGGTGCTGTGTTACCTGAAACTTGCTTTGAATGAACATTTTAATTAACATTTCTCTTATTAAACAGGTTTGTGAGTGTTATTCAACAGCTGTAATTAAAGGAAAATGGTCTTATCGGAAACATACTTCCTTCTTCAGACACACAAACAGGTAAGTTTAAGCAAAATCTGTAAATCCAGAGGGCCCAGATATCATCTACAGCAAGAATAATCCAGTCACTGAGTGATTAAATTCAAACCGATTGACTTTGCAAAGTGTCACAGTTCCAGAATTGATGAAACCTGATTGAATACTCACTTCTGAGTCACTGCTGGCCCAGAAGCCAATCACCTGAGTGCTTTTTGCCCCAGCAGGCAATTCCACAAGAGTATTCAGATCAATTTACCAGAGAAATGGCTTTGTCTTGGTTTTGTATGCATGTTTAATTTTTCACCCTCAAGCAGCAGCACTGCCCCAGCTTTACAGTTTTCCAAAGCTGGACAGAATCACCACTGACCCTGTTTCTCTCTCTCTCTCTCTCTCTCTATCTATCTCTCTCTCTTTCTCGCTTTCTCTTTCTTTCTCTCAACATTTATCGGTTTTCATAAAAATGAAATCTCAGACTGTCTGGGGAGGAGATGTTAAGATAGCAGTGGGGCGCTGGCAAGATCACAGACAGAATGATAAAAGGGACTTTCTGAAACAGGATTTCTTGGACACTGTGGTGGCCAAGAAAACAAGTTGGCAAGTGAGAACAGTTAGACACAGAGTTCAGAAGGAATGTCTATAAACTAACTGTAACCAACAAAGACATTGAGGACAACAGATCCTTTGAATATTTAAATTTGTGGATGATTGATGGGTTTTCAATGACAGATTATTAAAGTTTTACCTTCCCTAATCCTTCTTTGTCCATCCTATGGTAGGACTGCCATTTTTTGAATATCTTGTTCCTTGTTTGAATATCTACTAGAATTGGATACTGTAATACAATAAAAATGTTGTGTTTCTTCCACTAGAGATTGACATCTACGCTAATATTAGCTTGTTTCGTTCTCATTCCGAGGTCACCGTAGCCACCCGATCCAGTCCGTATCCAGCCCAGATGGTGGATCGGCACCTAGAGATGACCTCTACAGCCCTGAACATCAACGGAGACCAGGAGTCCTAGATGAGCCCCAGAGACAGATCCCCAGTGAGGACCCTGCCACCTAGACAGCCATCGGGAAAAGACCACTGGAACCAGTTGAGCCCTTACAATCTGACTTTGCTGCAGTTGGAACAAACTGCTGGTACGTCTGGCCAGAGGAGAACTGGCCCCCCGACTGAGCCCGGTTTCTCCCAAGGTTTTTTTTCTCCATTCTGTCACCGATGGAGTTTTGGTTCCTTGCCGCTGTTGCCTCTAGCTTGCTTAGTTGGGGACACTTCATTTCCAGCGATATCGTCAACCTGATTTTACAGATACTATTTAAACTGAACGATGCATCACTGAATTCAATAATGAAATGCCTTTAACTGAAAATTGAGAGTTTAATCTTGTCATTTTACATTATTGACTACATTATGTAGTCATTATTTTACATTAGCTTTTTTGTTTTAAATTGTTTTGTTTGTTTTTAGTCATAATTTTATGTATTTGTCATTGTTATAAATTCTTAAAATATTTTTAGCTTAAATATGAGTAATTTTAGCGTGCGTTTTATTTTAAAAAGTTGTTTAAGATTAAGTGTTTCATCCAATGTTTTTTTTTTTCAGCTTTATTGCAATTAATAAACTATTTTTGATTAGTTTTAATCAACAATTAATACCAACAAACTAATACTGAAGCATTTGCCACTTGGCAAGTGTTCATTTTGGACGCTTGCTATACCAAAAAGTAACTATTATTTTAGATAACTGAAAGCAAGTGAAAGTTTTTGGAGAGTAAATTGTTGCTTTTAAACCTCCAAAATGTAATAAGGAACAAATTCACAGTGGGTGAACACGTCGCAAAACTCCGTCTATATAATACACAATATAATTGTTACGGAAGCAGACGGACACACGGGAATATAAAAAGCTAAGGTTTATTGTACAATGAGTTGGTTCAAGGGAATACCAGGAATGGTGACAATAGCAGAGATCTTGAAGAGTGACAATGGTACTTAGGCTGGATTGCGTGGTCTGTTGACAGGAGCTCGTGGATATCTGAACGCCACACACCTCGACGCTTCGTCATGACTTGAAGGAACAGACAGACAGGGATCCAGGACACGGAGGACAACAAAGCAAGTATCAGCATATACTTGCGTAGAGTCCACTTCATGGGAACAAGACTGGACATTTGACTGAGGTGAGGTGTGTGGCTTTATAGTGGTGCTTGCTGAAGTGATGATGCTGTTCAGGTGTGCTGATTAGAACTCGGGTGATGACGTACGTTGTGATTGGCTGGGGTGAGAGCCTGGCCGATCTGTGACAATAATAATGCACAAGGCATTTTCATAGCTGGTGAATTTTCTCAAATCACTCTTCATTTTAGACCCCGCATATCGTTTGTGTTTGCTCTTTGCATTTGCACATGTGACACTAATTCATTTGAAGAACAACAACATCAAGCAGAAGAAAGAAAGTCATATGAGCTTGGAGCAACATAAGGGTGAGTAAATAATGACAGAATTTTCCTTCTGAGATTAATTAACCACTAAAGCTTCAAAAGAATGGAAAATCCGAAGTTCATAGAGATAGAGCATGGAAATTGCCTGTATCTTTTCTCATTTGTGGCGTGTCCTGTGCAAGTCCTATTCATATCACGCACACAGTAAAACCAAAAATAGCAGAGTCAAAATAATGCATGCGACTATAGTAATATTCAGTAATTCACAAGAAAGATGACTTTGAGACATACCGCTCAATTGCGCCAGCCAGCATCCGCCCGAGCATCAAACAGCAGACCACTTTAAGCATAGCGCGAATGTATGCGTGTTATAAACAAACTCAGGCTGGACACAAACGGGCACCGCTAGACCTCTGATTCATGTCTGACTCCAGGCTGAATTGATTACAGCAGCTGTCTGATTGCTGACCGTCCATCTGCTGAGGCCAATCTAAATTGCAACTCCTCCGAGGGTCTCGCGGCCCCTCCCTATTCCAGTCCAGCGCTGATAAATCAAATATCACCCCGTGATTCAGCCGTCATTCTCCTCTGCCATGCCAACACAGGAAACGACTCACCATCTCTGGGGCAATTTCCCCAGAGACTGAATTGCAGTGATTTATGAGTGCCAGGTATGGCATGCAGGACTCGTGACTGCGTGGCGATGAATGTTTGTGAAGTCATTGAAAACAGAGAATGTTCTTTGTGGGCATGAAAATGAAAGTCAAACTGATTTGAATAAGAAAGATGTACAATGTCATTTTTGGGTGCACAATGTATATATGTTTTTGTGTGCTTTATTGCCGGTTGCCTTTGAAACTTTTCAACCTCTGGAGAGTTCTGATGTTATGAAACTGAAACTGAACAGAAATTTGGAGGAAAGAAAACTTGGGACGAACTTGGGATTTTACATTCTTTTGAAATTCTGTCATTTTCTCACCCTCATAAAATTAGGAACCTGTATGGCTTTTTCTCTATGCAGTTACAGTGAGGAGGATTGGAGCCTTGTGTATTATATAAAGTCTTGTGATTCTGACAAACAGACCAGAATATATTGTCCTTTGCTGATAATCTTCATTTCCAGTGACAAGATCAGCCAGTTTGTGAATGGATCATTCTAACTGGCTTTGTGAACTGAATCAAATGATTCATTAAAAAGATAAAAAAAAATGATTAATTAATGAATCAGACACTTATACTTGTCTTATGATCTCGCCAAGGAGTTAGAACACATTAATTGCTTAAATTTGGGCCTATTTGTCATGCAAAAATATCATGTTACTGCAGACAGATAAACAAGTCATGTGAACCACTTTTATGATTCTTTTTTATATATCATTTTGGAGCAGCTCTGGTCCTCATTTACTTTCATTTTGAAAAGAGTGTCTACAGGTACATCTAAAAAAATTAGAATATCGTGAAAAAAAGTTTCTTGTAACTTATTTCAAAAAGTGAAACTTTAATATATTTTAGATTCATTACATGTAAAGTAAAACATTTCAAAAGTTGTTTTTTTATTTTTTTTATTTTGATGATTAGAGCTTACAGCTCATGAAAGTCAAAAATCAGTACCTCAAAATATTAGAATATTTACATTTGAGTTTCAATTAATGACCATCCCTACAGTATAAATTCTGGGTATCCCCATGTTCTTTGAAACCACAATAATGGGGAAGACTGCTGACTTGGCAATGATTCAGAAGACAAACATTGACTCCCTCCACAAAGAGGGCAAGTCACAGAGGGTCATTACTGAAAGGTGTGGCTGTTTACAGAGTGCTGTATCAAAGCATATTAAATGCAAAGTTGACTGGAAGGAAGAATTTGGGTAGGAAAAGGTGCACAAGCAACAGGGATGACCGCAAGCTTGAGAATACTGTCAAGCAAAGCTGATTGAAACACTTGGGAGAGCTTCACAAGGAGTGGACTGAAGCTGGAGTCAGTGCATCAAGAGTCACCACACTCAGACATCTTCAGGAAAAGGGCTACCAAGCCACTTCTGAACCAGAGACAACGTCAGAAGCGTCTTACCTGGGCTGTGGAGAAAAAGAACTGGACTGTTGCTCAGTGGTCCAAAGTCCTCTTTTCAGATGAAAGTAAATTTTGCTTTTCATTTGGAAATCAAGGTCCCAGAGTCTGGAGGAAGAGTGGAGAGGCACAGAATACATGTTGCTTGAAGTTCAGTGGGAAGTGTCCACAGTCAGTGATGATTTGGGCTGCCATGTCGTCTGCTGGTGTTGGTCCACTGTGTTTTCTGAAGTCCACAGTCAACACAGCTATCTACCAGGAAAGTTTAGAGAACTTCATGCTTCCTTCTGCTGACAAACTTTATGGAGATGCTGATTTCATTTTCCAGCATGACTTGGCACCTGCCCACACTGCCAAAGGTACCAAAAGCTGGTTCAATGACCATGGTGTTACTGTGCTTGATTGGCCAGCAAACTCGCCTGACCTGAACCCCATAAAGAATCTATGGAGTATTGTCAAGAGGAAGATGAGAGACACCAGACCCAACAATGCAGAAGACCTGAAGGCCGCTATCAAAGCAACCTGGGCTTCCATTACACCTGAGCAGTGCCACAGCCTGACATTTCTGTTTAAAATATCCTTTTTTTTTATTGATCTTATGTAATATTCTAATTTCCTGAGACACTGAATTTTGGGTTTTCTTTATCTGTAAGCCATAATCATCAAAATTTCAAGAAATAAAGGCTTGAAATATTTCACTCTATGTGTAATGAATCTATATAATGCATGGGTTTCATTTTCTGAAATGAGTGACAAAAAATATTGACCTTTTTTCTCGATATTGTAATTTTTTTAGATGTACCTGTACTGCCTTGAAATGACACGAGGGTAATAATAAAAATAATAAAAGTCAGTAAATAATAAAAGTTCTAGCCAGCTATTTTCTTCACATTAATCCAACAAACCTGCACACTACTCCTGTCAATATTTCATCTGAGGTGAAATATCACAAACAAGTTTCATACCTGTTCAAGCATACATGGTTATACTCTCGCACACACTTTCTCAGATCTTTGAGTGAATTGAACTCAAAAACTGAATCAGTCTGATTCATGAATGGATCATTTGGACTGATTCAACTGATTCATTAAAACAGATCACACTCAAAAGAACGATTCATTCTTAAATCAGACACAGTTACTTGCCTCGTGAACCCACCAAGAAGAGTTAGAACTGATTTTCAGTCATTAACGACTTAAATATTGGCCTGCTTGTCACACAAATATATCATATAACTTTAGAGGACTTGGAGTATAATCAAACAAGTCATATGAACTACATTTACGATTCTTTTGGAGCAGCTCTGGTCCTCATTTACTTTCATTTTCAAAAGCGCGTCTAAGATTTTTTTCAAAACTCCTTTTATGTTCCACAGAGGAAATATAATCATACAGGTCTGAAACAACATGAAGGTGAGTAAATAATCCAAGTTTATAGTTTAGATGTCTGTTTTCTTCACATAAACGCACAGTATCCCTCAAACCAGCACACTAATCCAGTCAATATTTCATTTTAGGTGAAAAATCACAAATGAGTTTCATACCTGCTCAAGCATGTTCATACTCTCGCAAACACTTCCTCTTTCACGAAGATGTATTCACACACCTAGCTCTGCTTTGAGTTGTGACAGGTGAGGAGAGGAAGTGTGTCATGTCTTCTGCAGACGATCACCTTAGTGCCACTCATTAAGCATTGCTGAGGGGGGGATCTGAGGGTGCTGTTGGGTATAAAGCAGGAACATGACTCACGCATATCTAAACTTATGTGATTTCTTCTGTTTGTTCAATCAGGTTTGAGGCTATATGCATCACATATAAAGCCTTATTACCGTGATTTACTCATAGCATTCATCAATACACAACTCCAGTGTGAGACTTACGGGTCTCTCAGTAAAGGCCTGGTGCAATAAAACACTACGATTCAAAAAAGATAGATTGCTTATGCAGCCAGAAAGGCTGCATTTGAAAGAAAATGTTTGTGTCGTGTTAAAGGACATTCTGTGGGCGAAGGAGTGTAACTTTGATATTGGATATTTTCCGGAGGGCCAAAAATGGTAGAGGTCTTGTTTTCTAATTTTAACAGGACTTCAAAGTCAAGTTATTGGTTCACAAAAAGTCAATGTGGTGTGAGACTGCCGACTGCAAACAGATTTACTGCATAACTGTGAACTGAGACATTTTGTAGTGTTGTCTGACCTCTAGACCAGTTTAATTCCCCATAGTGAACACTTTTACAGCAATAATACACTCTGATTTATAATGTACCGCCAACGTATACTTTTAATTTATTTTTAAATTATAATCTGATAAATATTGTTTAAATTATCTGATAACGATATAATAATGTTTCATTTAGGCCTACCAATGGGGGGGGGTGCACCTCCCATCCATCCATCTGTCCATTCCTTCATTCGTTTATTTATTTATTTATTATTAGGGGTATAACATAGCAAAAATGCACCTCCTTTGCATCTATCTATCTATCTGTCTGTCTGTCTATTTAACTTGCTAGCTAGCTAGCTATCAATCTATACTTCTTATAACTTCTTAGCTAAGGGGTAAATCTGGATGTTACTCATATCCCAATCATTGTGCCATCCACTATACAGGTAGTGCAAGAGTGAATAAGTCAAACAGAGATAGACACTTGCACCCATCCTCCAATGGTGTCTGCACACTTCAAGTATCACCTCCTTTGATCTATGTGCTAAAAATCATTTTATTGTCTGCAGCATTACAGAAACCATTCCTCGTTAAGAGATTGTGGGGCGAGAGGTCGGTCCCTGGTATTTACCTTCTTCAAACACCTCTAGTCAGCGCAAAGAGCCCTGGAAAGCTGACTGAGGGGGTCAAAAGAGCAGAAATCCCATCATGCCATGTAACAAAATCTATTTGATAGCACCATTTCTCCATGTTAAATTAAACCGTCGGTACCTGCCGGGCTTATCTGTCAAAAGGCTCCTGACTCGCTCATCCATTATAAACACATAGCCAGTCGATCGATCTGAACAGCTGCTACTGTAATAGTCCCCCTCCACAATTATAAGGATGTTGTGGCTGTTTTGTTGTTCCTTTAATATGGTGAGGGTTTTGGGAATATCACTTTCAGATGTATCTACCGTGCTCTTCTCAAATATTGATCGCGCTCTGTCATGACCGGAGCAGCTGTGATGGGCTCATAAGCGTCATTCTGTCATATTTTTTTTCTGCAGGTGAGATGAATTTGTGATGCCTGAGGCAGCTTGTTTTAATTACACCCTATATATACGCTCCATTGAATTACAATGGCAGTTCTTTAATTACACAATTCATCAAATTCTAAATACAGAAAAGTTCAAATGAAAAGAGAAAACATGCTGCAAACCCATTTAAAGGGTCAAACTGGGAAAACTCATTGGCAAAAGCCTTATGTAGCAGAGGCCAGCGGGTAAGTGCTGTGCAGGTAAAACCTCACTCCCCAATCTCAAGTGGCGCTCTAGCGACAGACACTAGGCCATGGCCTTTAGCCTCCTCGTTAGACCACCCGCCTCCCATGCCGGAGACCGGGGTTCGAATCCTGCTCGTCGCAGGGCGAGTAGTACCGCAACATTGGTGCCGTGACCCAGATGGGAGTGAGGTTTGGGGGGGGGTGTAGCGTAGCAGAGGCCAGCGGGTAAGTGCTGTGCAGGTTAAACCTCACTCTCTAGAGGCTGTGGCCTTTAGCCTCCTCGTTAGAGCGCCTGCCTCCCACACCAGAGACCGTGCTTCGAATCCCTCTCGGAGCGGGGCAAGTAGGACCGGAAAAATAAATAAAAATAAAAACGCATCATTTTATGAACTAGAGAGCTGCATGAAATGACATTTGAAATCGTAATTGTGACAGTTGTGGTTTGATTTTGATTTCCTTTTGGCTTTTAAAGATGAAGTAGCATCATAAAATGCCCTACTTCAAGCTCTCAAACAGATCTGAGATGATTTCTGTGTACCAATGCAGTCAGAATGCCATTTTTACTTTTCATATTTTCCCGTCTTGAAAGAAATTCTTAAAGGAAAGATTTTTTGACCATTTTTTATCATGCTGATGTGTTTTTGATGGGACTCAAGTTCTCCTTTTTTTTAGTCCAACGTTTTTGTCAGGAAAAACTGGATAAAATAGGGTCAAAATGTGTTTTACTCCAGGCAAGAACAAAATAAACAATTTGTTTTCACACAATTGTAAAATTTCTTGGTCAGATAAATTGCCACCGGTGCTTAAGCAACTTGTCAGTTTGCTTTGTATGACTTGTCAGGTTGCTAAAACACTTGTTGGTGTTTTTCTAAACCTTTGTTGTCACTCTACTCCAAAAAACAGCCACAGTTCCAGACACTATGAGCAGGGATGGGATTTTTCTGTATTTATATGGATTTCCGTGTTTTCCGACCTGAAGTATGACCTACGTGAACTGTGTGAAATCTCAGAGTGTTCGCTGAAAAAATCTGCTGCCAACAAAAAATAAGCTCTAAGGTCTCGCCAAAATAAACATTTGAAAGCAAAGCAATTAAGAGATCCGTAAATATTAATGTTGTAACTGTACAAAATGAATTTTTTTAGTAATAGTAGTAGTAAATACAGTAATTGTATTTTGGCAGTAGTGATTTATTTATTAGTTAAATTGTATTATTTAAACAATAATGAAAACTGAACAATAAAAATGAATGATTAATTATGATTATTTTATTATTATCACTTGTTTAGTTTTTTTACAGTATACAATAGTATTATTGCAATAGTAATATTTGTATTTATTGGTTTAAATATATATTTTTAAAAATTATTAGTATTTTAATAATAATAACAACAATAATTAATGTATTATTGTTATTATTATTATTATTATTATTATTATTATTATTGTATAGTCATATTAAATGAGAATGGATCTTCTTTTTGGTTGAACTTAAGATCTCAAAAGAACTAAATGTTAACTATCTTTACTTAATTCACTGCATTAAAGTGAAACTGAGGTATGAGACCTTTTTTCAACCTTTCCACACTTATTTTGGCTCAAGTGGCCACTGGTTGAAAGAAAAATATCACCACAGAGTAAAGCAAAACCTCTCTCTTTCTTTTCCCCTCTCTCTCTCTCTCTCTTATACAGTTATTGTTATTCTCACATCTAAAGGCGAGTCATCAGCATTTTTCATTAATATGAGTAATTACTGATAAAAGATTTTGTGGCAGGCGAGCGAGGCCTTTCAAATGTCACCTCTTTTAAATTAGTCTGACAACAAAGCTCTAAAATGGCATCTCTATAATGATCCGATTTTAATTGCTCAGAATCAAACAGTGAGCCACCAATTACCATTGGGTCTCATTGTTGAGGTTGTTCAGGCCTCAGCTGTGGCTTTTAAATAAAGGTGAACCCAGGCCGGCCGCCTCTACATCAGGAGGCCATTTCAAATTTAAGCTTGCCATGCGACACAAAAGCCCTGAAAATGAGCATGTTGAGAGAACACGCGGCGTTCGGTAGCGAACTTTGGCGAACGCATAAAAGGAAGTCATTTCTAAAGACCTCAGTGTGATCTGGTTCAGAGGCAGAAAGCCGAAATCGTTTTCTCCCTTCCTGACCCATCCATGCCTGGGGATCTGAGATAGGAATGACCTCTAACTCGCACAATGTGACGGCACGGGGTGTCATTCACTGGAAAAGTGGATTAATTTTCTCGCAAATTGACTGTTAATTCCTCTCTTATCTCTGCCGCTGATTGGCTTAGAATGACTGCTGTGCTCTCTGGTTCCCAGTGGCATCTAGTGTGTCTCAGATGTCCTGCCGATCGGGTCGTTCTTGCTGTCGGGACGGGTGCTCTTGTGCCCCACGGAATTTCATTGGCCCGCTGAGATATGAACTTCCTCCATAGTCCTGTATTTAACCTTCAGAGGGTTCTGAACACCCCCACCCCCCACCCTCCAGCTTATGTAATTATGCCATAGCAGTACAGAAATTACACCAACCTAATTAATTAGTCACTGTTTATGAGTGTTAGTCACAGTACCGCTGCATGTGGACGCTATAAAAGCACCACTGTGTTTGCCAGCGCAGGGTTTGAACACAGTCCACTGATGGTCATTAGTGAAACCCTTTGCCCCCATTTTTGTTCATAGAACACTTATTTTCCTTGGTTCTCTTTCTTGCAAAATGAAAGTGAGTGTGGATGAAATCTTCCCAGATTCAAAAATGATGGCAAAAACATCCTGAAAGTGATTGGTACAATATCTTAGTGCTAAGAACAGACAAAAAATGTACTATTTTAGACATACAACTTGGCAGAAGGAAGGGTTATGGTTGATTTATAGGGGTTTTCCATTTGACCGCAAAGTGACTGCAAAGTGGACTTAACAGGGTATGCTGTTCTCTTAAGTGAGATTCCAATCTGAAGGGAACATACATGTGCATTGTGCCACTGTGAACAACATTGGGAAGAAGGGAACATCAAAATATCACTTCACAGTAAATGGAGAGGGAAATTTACCCAGCAGTCATTGCAAATCAGTGAGTTTTCATAGCTTGAAACCATAGCTGCTACAGTCTTACAAATGCAAATGCATGTCTTTGACCAGTGTGTCATCGTGACTCGCTGTTTTTTGAGCTTCTTAAATGAAAAAAAAAACACTTTTTGAAAACATGAGCTGAAGCAATTACTTTAATGAAACAGGATCAGAAATGTTGCTTTATGAAAGAAAGAAAGAAAGAAAGAAAGAAAGAAAGAAAGAAAGAAAGAAAGAAAGAAAGAAAGAAAGAAAGAAAGAAAGAGAGTCTTACAGTTTCAGAACAATGTGGGAATTTTTACTTTTATGAGAACTGTTTAATAATTTTATTGGCTGTAGGGTTAAGGAAATATATCATAGATCGTCTATTCTGATCACATTTATCCTTTACAGACTGGTTGAAGTATCTCAGTAACTCAGCTTTCTGTCTTCACTATTGTCCATATTTTCACAATCTATTAGCACATTTTGATTGACTGGTAGACACTTTTCCTCTGATTCACAAGATGAGTCTTGTATGTGAAGAATGGTGAGAACAAAAAAAATGAAAGCCGGCTAGAGAGATGATGTGAAAGAGAGAGATCAAATTATTTGAAAGCCTCGTTATTATCCACCCCGAGACAAAAAAATAAAGTTATTTATGGTACACATAGTAAACATTTATGGTATGGTATACATTTTTAGTGGAACAGAGTTGTGTGCACCTGTTTGTTATTTTCCAAAAAGTGAAATGTGCAAAATTCAAAAGAAAAGATGAGATCCCATTTGCCATTTGCCTTTTTTTTTTTTTTAGTTAATAGGTGAAAAACATTATCAGAACTTTTATTTCCCAGGACAACTGGTGCTTAGTTGAAAACAGATTTCTCTCACTTTTATTGTACGTTTTGGAACATTAAAAACATAGTAGCAAAAATTAAATTTACCATCTGGCTAAACAAGCCATGTTGTGTTGTCACCTTTAAATAAGATTAGGTGCAAGTGTGCTTGCTATGATAAGTTGTCAAGAAACTTACTAAACAGAAATGTATTTATGAGTAGCAAATTATGTTTAATGCTCTTACTTGGCAGGAGTTGCTCAATCTCCTTTGGCAACAAGCTTTCATCACACACTGTTAATCTCTGTCAAACTGAACTTCCAGAAGGCAGAGCAACGATAAAATTCACTGACGGAAAACTCAAACACTTGTACAGGAGGGAGTTCCTATTCATTTTTGTTCTTGCTGAGCAAAACCCTTCAGCACCTGAGCGGAAACACCATATGTGGCGTTCACTGTGCCATTCTTCTCAAAGAAGTTCTATATCCTTGTGAAAAAGAAATGTGCTTAATTGCAGTAAAAGTGCACTTTTTGTGTACTTCCATTATTAAAAGTATACTTTTTAAAAAGTGCACTTGCAGATAATATAATATAATCTAAATTAAAGGCCACTTAAAGGTGCCATAGAATGAAAAACTGTCTTTACCCTGTCATATTTAAATAATAACAGTTCTGTACATGGAAATTACATACAGTGAGCCTCAAACACCATAGTTTCCTCCTTCATATGTAAATCTCGTGATTAAAAAAGACCACTGAAAAACAGGCGAATCAGAACATAACACCGACTGTGACGCAACAGTCGGGATCACTACGCCCCCAACATTTGCATAAACCCGCCCTTGTTCTAAGCCGGCCGAACCATCAGAAGCTCTGCAGGTATTGTAAATAAACAAGCGCGGACAACAGCGAAAATAACAAAATAAATTTTATGTTCCAGGCCGTGCAGGGGGTGTGAAGTGCAGGGATGGGTTGGTGTCTGTATTCAGAAAGGCACAGAAAGCAAATAACGCGAGCCACTAAAGGGACATGGTTAGCTCCTTGCTAGCGGTAGCCTGTTACAGTACATAAGATTTCACTCTCAGTAAGGAGAGATGAGGATGATGGCGAATGACTTACAGATCCTGAGCACCACTGACAAGCATCTGATCTTGTGAAATGTGTGGTAAGTACTGTTGCTCCATAATGTAAACATAGTTTGTGTGATCGCGTCTCTTGAAAGTGAAACTATAACGCGATCGATGGATCGTTCAAAAGCAGTTTCAATGCCTCGCATATTAATAACGGCTCCCTGATGCCCGCGTTTTATATACAGTATAATTACCCGACGATATAACTGCGAGAGAAAGTATTTAAATATATATTTTCCTCCCTGTGCTTCCTTCTTGCTGATGAGCCGTACTGTGAAACGGCCAATCAGAGCAGGGCTCAACATTGAGCAGCACTGTGAAACAGCCAATCAGAGCAGAGCTCATTATTATTCATGACCCTGCCAAATAAGCCAATAACAGACCGTTTCATTCTAGGGAGAAATCCTAGGGTTGTAAATGGACATGTAAAATCGTTTCTGGAGATTTTTTTCCCTTACCTAAGCCACATACCTTCTGTGTAGATATCAGAGAACAATTTAAAATACTGTATCAATGCATTCTATGGTACCTTTAAGTGTACTTAAAGAGAGTACACTTTAATGGCAATAGGTCTTAACATACTTAAGTGCACTTTTTAAAAATGCACTTTATAATAATGTATAATTAAGTATTACTTAAACATACATTTTACATAATTATGATTTTATTGTGTTTTAAATAAGTACACTTATTTTGATATATCTATCAATATACTATATAACTAAACGATTTAAAATTCAATTTAACGGTACTGAACAAAATTCAAAGATCCGATCTTGTAATATTTAATGTATATAATCAATATTATAATCAACAGTAATATTCAAAATATCAGCCACCTCTAGAAATAATGTTGTTGTTGTGTGTTTTTATTTATTTTCTTTTGCATTTGAAGAGCGAGATGTTTCATTACTGGTTGTGTTTGTAATATGTAATATTTTTGTACTTATCTGGAGTTATTCATTTTGCAGGATCAGTACAGATTTGTTACTGGAGATACAGTGTGGAAACACATGATGTTAGACGAAAGTCAGCTTACCCTGATCATGCATGACAAGCTAAACGTGCTATATTAACTCACTATCCCTATGGATTTTAAATGCTTTGAATCTTTTCTATTTGCAAGTAATATATTTCCACCTGTGCATTTACAGATCCTCCTCTAATCATCTTATATTTCACACGTAACAAACCAAAGGAAGAGGATAGCAGCTTTGTTGTGTCAGTTATGGTAATACAGGAACATTCTACATGAAGATGTGTGAGAGAAGCTTGCAACATCTTCGCTCTTCGCTCACCGAAAATGCTTGGAGGTCCCCGACCCTTTTGATGGAAGTGAGCGCAGTCAGGAGCGCTGTCTTAGCCGACAGGAATTTCAGCTCGACTGAGTCCAGCGACTAAAAGGGACCCCTCTGAAGTCCAGCCAGTACGATAAAAAGGTCCCAGGAGGACATCAGGGGTGACCTAGGGGATTCAACCTCCTGACACCCATCAGGAACCTCACGATGAGATCATGCTTTCCCAGGGACCGGCCGTCCACTGCATCGTGATGGGCCGCGATAGCAGCCACATACACTTTCAAGGTGGAGGGTGACAGCCTACGCTCCAACCTTTCTTGCAGGAAAGAAAGCACTACTCCAATCGTGCATCTTCGGGGGTCTTCCCGGCGAGAAGAACACCAGTTCGCGAACAGACTCCACTTCAGTGCATAGGCTTGCCTTGTTTAAGGAGCTCTAGCCTGAGTGATGGTGTCTACCACGGCCTGTGGTAGACCACTTAAATCTGCCGCGTCCCGTCCAGGAGCCACACATGAAGGTTCCACAGATCTGGACGCGGGTGCCATATGGTGCCGAGCCCCTGAGAAAGGAGTTCCTTCCTCAGAGGAATGCGTCAGGGAGGGGCTGTCGCGAGGAGAATAAGTTCAGGAAACCAGGTCCGGGTGGGCCAATACGGCACGACCGACAGGACCTGCTCCTCATCCTCCCTGACCTTGTGTCTGTGCGAGCAGGCTCACTGGGGGAAATGCATACTTGTGTAAAGCCCGAGGCCAGCTGTGTGCCAATGCGTCCGTGCCAAGGGGCCCCTCGGTCAGGGAGAAATATAGCTGGCAGTGGGAGGACTCGCGGGAAGCAAACAGGTCTACCTGAGCTTCCCCGAATCGACTCCAGATCAGCCGGATCGTCTCGGGATGGAGTCGCCACTCTCCGGGGAAAACGAGCTGTCGTGAGAGTGCATCGGCCGCACGATTGA
This sequence comes from Barbus barbus, assembly GCF_936440315.1. Taxonomy (NCBI): domain Eukaryota; kingdom Metazoa; phylum Chordata; class Actinopteri; order Cypriniformes; family Cyprinidae; genus Barbus; species Barbus barbus. The sequence goes on from NC_136716.1 coordinate 22,815,961, forward strand.
GCTCCCCCAGAATGTGGACAGCGCGCAGCGATCTGAGCTGCGTGTGACTCCAGAGGAGGAGATGGTGGACGAGCTGTGACATGCGGTGTGATCGTACACCTCCCAGCCGGTTGATGTACGACACAGCCGCAGTGTTGTCCGTACGGACCAACACATGCTTGCCTAGCAGCAGTGGCCGAAACTGCCGCAAGGCCAGATGCACTGCCAACAGCTCCAGGCAATTGATGTGCCAAATTGATGTGTATCTCATATGAAGCAATCCGAGCGGCGTGACTGCAGCTGCGGATGCCATATGCCCCAGGAGCCTCTGAAACTGTTTCAGTGGTACCACAGTCCTGCCTCTGAAGGAACTCAGGCAGTTCAGCACTGATTGGGCGCGCTCGTCCGTGAGGCGCGCCGTCATACTCACCGAGTCTAACTACGACCTTCGTGAAGACACGGGGAGACAGGCAGAGCCCGAAGGGGAGGACCTTGTACTGCCATGCCCAACCTTCGAACGCAAACCGTAGAAACGGTCTGTGTCGCGGAAGGATCGAAACATGACAGTAAGCATCCTTCAGGTCGATGCAAACCAATCCTGGGGCTGGATGCACCTGATCCTGCACCTGTGCGTCAACATCTTGAACGGGAGCCTGTGCAGGTCACGGTTCAAGACTCACAAATCCAGGATTGGTCGAAGACCACCGCCTTTCTTGGGCACGATGAAGTAAGGGCTGTAAAACCCCTGCCTTATCTCGGCTGGAGGGACCGGCTCGATTGCATCCTTTACCAGGAGGACCGCATTCTCCTCGCAAGACAGGAGCGTTCCAAGCTACCACCGAGGTCTCGAGAACGCCGCTGTACTTGGGAGGTCGCCTGGTGAACTGAATCGCGTAGCCGAGTCGAATTGTGCGCGTGAGCCAACAAGATGGGTTGGGTAGCGCAAGCCACGCTTCCAGACGCCGTGCAAGGGGCTCCAACAGCACAATCGACATACCTGCGGTGGTGCAGCGCAGGGTAGTAGGGCTGGATGGTACAGAAGGCAGCACGTGCTGAAGCATCCTTACTGAACTCCCTGGGTCCCAAAGTGGACTGGCTAGAGGTGCGTGGGGAGGCACTGCGTCCACGAACCACACGCTCTTGGCCGCTGGCAAGATGGGTCGTGGGCGAGAGAGAGGAGCCAGCGGCGGAACAGAATGAAATGATTCTCCCCCAGCCCTCCTTCGGGGGAAGGAGCGGCGCTGACCTCGCCATCTCCTGAGATAGAGCAGAGGTAGCGAGGATGGAGGAGGCAGACGCGCCGCTTCTTGCCGTAAAAAAGGGGCCGCCCACGACTTCATCAGCTTCTTGTGCACTTCTGGGAAGAAAGGAACCAGGGTAGGGCGTGGTCGCAAGCCACAGCCCATGCCGAGGAGCCAATCATCTCACCGCGAGGGCTCGGGACTGGGAGGTGTGCACCACTCCAGCCCGATCTTGCGGCGGCCCGGAAAAGCACGGCCGTCAAATCTGGGTCCGATTCGGCGGCGGCCGCGAACCCCGAGGGGGCAGCTGCGCCGAACCTTCATCCTCAGAGGACGATTGCCCATCCCCCGATGCAGCAAACAACATCTAATCCTCTATCGACACGCCGAATGAAAGTGCTGGGCACGCTGTAAGACGGCACAGCAGAATCACCGGGGAGCTGCACAGAACAGCTACTGCAGGAGGAGTGAAAGGTCCGTGGGGACTGGCCCAGCGGAAAGGCTCTCACTGTAACCCTCAGATCGCCCAGAGCACTAGCCAATGGTTCTCTGCTCGTGGCAGAGAAGCCAGTGCGGGTAGTGACAGAGGGAGCCCCTCCCATCCCCGTGAGGAGAGAGAGGCGTGATCGCAGCGCTGCCATGGTTACACGCTCAATGAACGCATAATCCATCCACAAACGCAGCTTCAGCGTGCTGGAAGCCCAGACACTGAAGACAACGATCGTGGCTGTTGACGGAAGACAGGAAACGACCGCAACCAAGAGGACATGGCCGGAACAGCGTCTTTAAAAAGACGTGAACCGACCATGATTTGCTCTTTTAGGAAATCTGCTCTTTTAGTTGAAGTGCCCAGGGGAATCGCTGCAGACAGGACACCGCTGTTCGCACCGTGACGCCAACCAGAACAGCTTCCAGACAGATGATGAATGGCTTTGTGGAGATCAACACGTTCAACACGTGCTCCGAAGCAAAAATCTGATGAGTGGATGCACCTGTCGCCCTTTTATACCCGTATGCACGGGGAGTGGTTCAGGTATGCAAAATCCACTAGCCAATATTCATTGGCGTTTTCTCTTAAGTCAGAGATGATTGGGGCTTCCAAGTAAATCCCCTATGTTGTCATGACATAACTCGTAGTGACCGACAGATAGGGATCTAGGGTCATGTAGGACCGACGTCAAAATTACGTCACCACGCTAAGCTGTAAGCAAAACAAAGGGAAAATTGCCCTGGAGGTGGCCCATTCAAACCAAAGCAGATTCGGCTACATAAGGAGCTAATATCTTGTTGTGATGTTGGGTGCCAGAATCAATGTAATACAGCCTCAAATTAGAAATTTGATCGCATACCTGCTGCCACTGCCAGACAAAAACCGATGACAGCTGTGGTTAAACGCGATAAAACGAGTGGACTGGACAGAAACGATCGTCTAAAATGTTCGCGTTTGCAGCGCACACTTCTTATCAGAAAAGGTTCAATAAAGTATTGTCTTTTGTTGTTATGGGTGCGTCCAAAGATTTCTTGCATCTCACGACTTTCGTGTATGAAATATTATCTGTGTGCACGTTTGTAAAACAACAAACTGACGATTTATATATAATCATTTGAAATTGTATACATTGTTGTGATTAATTGTGGCTGGAATAATATTGTAGCAGTATAAATAGTTGCCTGCTGAAATTGAAATGTATTTACATCTTCATCATGACTAGATAGACACGGTGAGTTTGTCTTTACTATACATGTTAGACGTGATCCACCTCATAGTAACAGTCCTGTCAGATCGTCCATCCTTTGAGTGAGAGTGTAACGTGACAGGTCGGCCGATCTGGTTTCGTCCGTTAAAGTGAACCTATTCGACATGTTTCCGTGTTGTTGTTCCTCATGGACGCCATGCTGTCTGTGGGTTTGGCAAAAGGACGGTGGGCGGTGCTCAGGATGGTGACTGAAGGCAGTGATATATATATATATATCTATGGCCCTGGCTGTTTCAGCGCCCCTCCTCTCTCACACACCCACTCCCGTTGGGAGCCTGGTGAAGGGCGGCGAATACGGGACGGGGTGGTGATGATAATAAGGGGGGAGGCAGCCGACTCATCACAGTGTATAGTGTTGGGTTTTTCTTGTGCATCAGCAAAATGCATTTTTGTGTATTTCTTTTAGAGATTGTTTTGTCGGTAAATGTAGTGGGTTTTCATTTTGTGTTTGTGTTGATTGTAACTAGGTAATTAAGAGATTTTTTTTAAATAAAATTTTAAAAAGCCTATACTAAATTTCAGCTTCATTGCCAGAGATATATAACACTGAAGTACATTGAAATAACATTTAAGTATATTTTAGTTCACGTTAATTGCTTATTGAGAAGTACATATTTACCATATTTCAACGTACATAAATAAAATAAATATACTAAACTAACTTTTTAGTGGTACAGAGATTTGTGCACCTATACTTGGACATTTTATTTTGGTTATTTAATTTTCTTTCTTTCTTTCTTTCTTTCTTTCTTTCTTTCTTTCTTTCTTTCTTTCTTTCTTTCTTTCTTTCCATATTATTTTCTTTGGTGCAGCTGTGAACTTGAAATCTCTGTATGGCTATTTGAGTGCAAAATGTCTCACAGCTCCAGTTGCAGACTGAAAATCAAAGGCCATGTGAAGTTAGAATGCTACTCATTCAATTTAGCTCTGAATTCAGAAATCTCTACTATTTTGTCCGCATATTTATGATTCTGACTGAATTTTTTTTTTTTTTCCATGGGAGCAACATCAGAAGCTTGCTGTTTTGAGGGAACATTGGTTTTCACCTTAACCCTGTCTTTTATCCTTGAAAAATCCATCACTGACCCTGAAACCATGGCAGGAGTCAAGCCTGAGACAGCCACCCATGAAATTAGCACAAAAATTCCGTGGGAGGGGTACAGAGGTTGTAGTCTTTACTGCATGTATATAAAGTTTAAGTGAAGGGTTAGGAATGGATCTAAAACTCAAAAGAGTTTTATAGGTGAGATACTTGCCTGCAATGACAGCAGTCACGGTACACAGCAAGTTCAAATCTCCACTGGATCTGACACTCACAGCAGTGATTTCTTTCTTATGTTTTACTTTCTGGCTACTTTTTTATTAAAACAAATTGTAAAGATAGAACAGGACTTTTATAATACCATGGCTCGAAATGTGAGCAATTTTATACCAGGGTAAAAAATGTAGATGCAAAGTTGATTATGGGCCAATTAGATCTAATTATATATATATATATATATATATATATATATATATATATATATATATATATATATATATTGCATACAATACCAGTCAAATTTTAATAATAATAATAATTAGATTTTTTTTTTATGTTTTTAAAGAAGTGTCTTATGCTCGGCAAGGCTTAATGTATTTGATTAAAAAGTCCAGTAAAAAAAGTAATGTTGTGAGATATCAATACAATTTAAAATAACAGTTTTATATTGCAATATATTTTAAAATAGTTATTCCAATGAGATATATATATATTCAACTGAGATTTAAACTCAAGGTTTAAACTCGATTTAACTTAGATTTTAAACTCACTTATAACAGATGCTATATCTTGTTCATTGCATTCAAAATCATGACATTTAAATGCCTGAAAAAAAAAAATTATTGCATTTAAATTATTTACACTTGTAGATTTATTTGCATTGGTCAATCTACATGCCATTATGTCTAGCAACATCGCTGAGCATATTACTATCTGTAACATTTTCCTGAGTGACTCATGGAGTAATTGTCCATTCTGCACAGGTTTGGTGGTGATATTAACCTCTGCACAGATGTTACCCTCGAGGGTGAGCAGCTGGGTCTCTGTGTCTATAAATATGTCCACCTGATGTTCTCCATCCCTCGAGATGAGGCCAAAGCTCCTGTAGTGACATTTTATGGTACTTGGCAGCTTTTTACTTCTTAATATTTTGATTAATACACCTCAAACTCTAAAACTATTATTCACTCCTGTGATGTTGAGATAATGGTTCACCATTAACGCTCTCTCTTCCTGTCCCTTTCTCTCTTTTTTTCTTTTTGCCTGATATTTTTCATAATCGTTTAGATAAACTTTTGTTTGAAAATGGAAGCTAAGTGTTTGGGAGGTTTGAGGAGAAAGAGAAATAGTTCATCTCTGCAGTACTGCATGCTCCTGTGTGACACCATATAAATGACTCCACTAATGCTGACTGACATTTCGGTTTTAACGGTGGCTAGGAAAAAAAGTGAAAAACATGAAATTATCTGCTCTCAGTAGATAAAGAGAGAAAGTGCACCCACAGAGTGTTCCAGACTTCAGAGTCATTTGAACAAGGAATAACCAGCATGCTGAATAATGCATGTCATTGCAAGCACATGGCGGCATTCAGAGCAACTAAATGCATCCCTTGATATATGCTAACAGATTACACACATTTTAAACCCATAACGCATTTAGTATTAACATGCTTTGCTTAAATTCATTTTAATGTGCTGACCTTTAGGATTAAGGCTATTTGTGGTACTGTACCTTTAAATTATTAGTTTACCAAAAAATTACAATATGATGGAAATTTACACTCAGGGCATCCAAGATTGAGATGAGTTTGTTTCTTCATCAGAACAGATTTGGAGAAATTTAGCATTACATCACTTGCTCACCAATAGATCCTTTGCAGTGAATGGGTGCCGTCACAAAGAGAGACCAAACAGTTGATAAAAACATCACAATAATCCACAAGTAATCCACACAATGGCATTCCATCAATTAACATCTTGTAAAGTGAAAATACTGTGTGTTTGAAAGAAACATCTATAATTAAGGCATTTTAGCTTTAAACTGCTAAAATACCAGTCCATAATAATACTTTCTCCAGTGAAAAAGTTCATTACCCATCGTCATCTCACATCAAAATCCACCCACATATTTGTTTAGAAATGTATTGGACTGTTTTTTCTTGTAAACAGTGCTTGATCTGTGCATATTTCTCTCCTGATTAAGACAAGATTTTTACTAGAAAAAGCAATATTATGGATAGAGAACTCTATTTTAACTGGAAGCATTTATTTGAAGTGAAAAATGCCTTAATAATGGATTCGTTTCTTAAAAAACACACATCTTTTTTCTTCACAAGATGATGGACTGGAGTCGTGTGGATTACTTGTGGATTACTATGATGTTTTTACCAGCTATTTGGACTAATTCTGGTGGCACCCATTCACAGCAGAGGATCTATTGGTTGAAGCTGTGTTCAGTGTAGGCATGATGTAATAAAAATGAAAAAAAAAATTACTACAACTTTAAATTTTAAACGAAAGCATACATATATATATATATATATATATATATATATATATATATATATATACATACGTGTGTGTGTGTGTGTGTGTGTGTGTATACATGTATATGTATGTATGCATGTATATTTATAGATAGATAGATAGATAGATAGATAGATAGATAGATAGATAGATAGATAGATAGATAGATAGATAGATAGATAGATAGATAGATAGATAGATTCTAATCTAATTAAAAATATTAACAAAAAGTATAGTAGTATATCAGTGATACTAAATTAACACTAAAGTTTGATTATGTACAATCTGAATACTGCGAGCTCCGACATTAGCAGAGCTGTAGATTGCTACGGTTAAAACCTACTCTCCTCATTTACTTGCCAGTCTGTAGCTGTACTTGTTGTGTAAACACCCTTCACTTTCAATTATCCAGCTGACTCATAGACCCCATTTACCAATTAGACTGTGACAGTGTGGCAATAAGGAGAAAATGAACAATTAGAGGAGGCCTGCTGACCTACGCCCTGACTGAATAACATAGCCATGGGTAAGGCTATATATAGAGGTAAGAAAAACAATCATTAACATTATTTTTGAAGAATATGGAAATACAGATGAACTGTAATACGGACATTATGGATGTAGATGACATTATTGTTAGTGAAAACATTAATTCAGATGTGCTTTAGCTGTCTGGAAGATGCTTTATGTTCTGATAATTTTCCACTGCTTATATGTCTGCATTTGCATTATTCTGCTTTCCATAATGATTTCTTTATGTAAGTAAGTGAATGTAGGCATAAGTGAACTGCCAGCACACAATCCGGTTGAACTTACTTATTCATACTCAAGGGGGCGATAGAGTTATGAACATTCAAGTGTGTTGTTATTAAAATAAATTGTTATAAATACACCGACTTTAACTAACTTGCTTCGAAATGTAATCTTCAAACTCAGCCATGTTTCTAGTCAAATTGAAAGACAAATCTGACCATAAAAGAAAACAACTTACATTAATGTCTGCTATACTGCAATATTGTTTCAACAGTTTTTTAATTACGTTTTTGAAAAACTTGTCTGATCAGCTTTCTCTTACTCTGAACATTCAACATTCAGATGAGACAAAGCAATGTGGTGTGCATTCAATCTATATTCAAAGATTTTCACGGTGATTAAATCAGTAATCTTTTAATTCGCCCAATTAGCAAACCAGTAGAGTGCATCACTTGGGTTATAAAAGTAAAAATCTAATTAATTTTCTCCATAGACAAATAGATTTTTAGCAAGGACATATAAACCTTTAAAAACAGCGACTGTGAGCTCGAATGATTTCCCAGAAGGGAAGATTTATGCTTTTGTAGCGGAAGCAGGTATGTGTCTTTTTTACTTGTGACTTAAAAGTATCACTTCAACCTTTATGAAAAACTATATGACCCACAATCCTGAAGAGAGGTTCCTACAACAATTCAGCTTTTTACGTTAAGAGATATTAATTCATGCTCTGGTCATGTTGATTGCTTGTGGATTATTTTGAGGTTTCTATCAGCTGTTTGGACTCTCATTCTGACGGCACCCATTCACTGCATTGGATCCATTGGTGAGCAAATGATGTAATTTGACATTTTTCCAAATCTGTTCTGGTGAAGAAAGAAGCTCAACTACATCTTGGATGACATGAGGGTGAATATATTTTAAGAAATTTTATTTTTTGTAAAAACTTTAAAATATAAATGTTTATATTTATATCAGTGAACGTCTGAAAAATACTTCCAGAAGCTCAGGCTACTGCAAATAGCGAATGTTTGTTCACTTAAAAAAATTGAAGCTCGACCTGTGAACAGTGAAACAGCATATTTCCCATGTGTATGTCTAACCTTTCAAGGTACACAGTGTATGTATTGCTTTAAATTGAACATTGGAAGGAGTTTTATTCAAACAAATTGTCAAGTTGCACACCCATAAATTCTGGAATTAAACATTTATATGAACAATGTTAATGTACCACCAGCTGAATCAAATTCCCCACCTGACTGAATTCACAGTTTGTTTCATTTCCTGGTTACAGCACATGCAGCCATGTAACAATGCAGTGTCATTGCCTAGTGTTGTGATGGAGCTTGCTAATCTTCCTCTGCCGAGTAACACCTTACTGTTCTGTTTAGTCTTTGTCAAGCCATTAGCTAGGGACACATTAGGGACAACAGACTGTGGTCCTTTTTCTCCTTGCCTGTCATTGATTAAAAAGGGCCCTGCATTTTATTTCACCTCCACAGAAGCCAATTCGTCTGCTTGACAGATAGTTCTGCATATTCCCTATCAGGGGGGCCATTTATTTAAGTGTCGAAGAATTAGATTAGGGCCAACAGGACTGATTTCACAGTCACGACTGGGCTAAAGAAAAAAAAAGTTAAGATGCGCACATGAACTCTTGATCTTGCCTGCATATACTGTGTGTGTGTGTGTGTGTGTGTGTGTGTGTGTGTGTGTGTGTATATATATATTAGTGCTGTCAAACGATTAATCACGATTAATCACATCCAAAATAAAAGTTTTCTTTACATTATATATGTATGTGTACTGTGTATATTTATTAATTATATATAAATACACACACACATACAGTATATATTTAGAAAATATTTACATGTTTATACATTTATATATTCATATTCTTATATTTTATATTATGGATGAATATATTTCATATATAAACATAACATATTTTTCTTAAATATAAACATTCATGTGTTCATATTTATATATACATAATAAATATACACAGTTGTCACGGTGCACACAGCAAGGATGAACGAGGAACACGAGACGAGGGTGTAAACTCAAATCACAGTCTTTAATGACTCCAAACAAGGCAGGGCAAGACAAGGCAAGGTAGACACAGACAGGAACACCGGGGAGTAACGAGTAGACCAGATGACATCTAAGTGAACAGACAGAACTAAAATACACAGGCTAATTACAGATAATAACTAAAACATAGCTGGACAATAATTAACTGATAATCAAACTTAACAAGTACAGGAAACAAAATAAATATGGAAACATGAGGCAGGAACACGTGACACACACGACAGAGGACTGACAACAGTATACACACACATATTATGTAAACAAAAACTTTTATTTTGGATGTGATTAATCGTGATTAATCGTTTGACAGCACTAATATATGTATTTAGAAGTTGCTGTTTTTTTGTGTCATTGTGGTGTAGTTGATGCATTTCATAAAAATATTGTAGGATATCAGAGACCGAATCAGACAAAGTTAAGACTCGATCAGAACATCGAAACATGAGAAGCTGAAATTCCAGAGGGGCCTCAAAGCTGTAACAGGATGTCCTAAATCAGATTCCTAGCTCCAACTAGTCTGAAGCAAGCAAACTAACCAACTCTTTCACAAAACAGCTTGCAACATTGAGACAAAAGAACACTTATTGATAATTCCAATTCAGGAAGGAGACTGTCAAATTTGGGGGCAAGTAATCAAGACTGATGGTCAAAGAGATGGCCATCACATGGGTTCCACGCTGGAAGTCACGAGCTTCCTTAGACTGACTTCTCCCCCACATAGAAGACAGACCAAACCGAAATTCCTTTGTCTAAAGAACATGTCTTCGTTCTCCATAGAACTACACAAAGACTTTCTTTTTCATAGGCACCTAAAATCATCCTAAAAGGACATTTCTATGCAGAACCCCATATTATGTTTGTAACCCACACATTAGACTATCATGTTTTAATCAAATATTATGTATGTCTTTTTAATCATTATTGAATAGCTGAAGGATTCATATTCGTGTTTGGTATGTATGAGTTTGAAAAATCATGCTTTAAAGGTTTCTTCCAATTAATTCTTTCGTCAAATGTATCATATTCTGGTTATAGAAATCACATTCAAAAGTGTGCTTTGCAAGGGCCTGTAAAGTTCGGACACGTGACTGATAACATGCTGATTTATTGATTGGGTGGAGGAACAGAGCAACACCCTGAGCCAGGACAGTATCTGATTGGTCAAGACACCAGATGGGATGTGTCCAGAAGCCGAGTTTAAAAACTCAGGATACCATCAAACATTCTCTTGTTTTGTTTTTTTTTCGCTCTCCTTTTTTTTTTGCTTCAACTTTTGCCACCGCGTTTTGACGCTGCCTTTTAGCGCTCTCTGAGTGTGCTCTGGCTTACATGCCAGTGGCTACTTAACACCACGATGAGAAGAAAACCCACCTAGCCTCTTTACATTTTAATTCTCTTAAACTCATCCTTTCCTCACTCTCTCTCTTTCTGCAACGTGTGAATGTGTGAATGCTTGTGTGCATGTGTTAGATTAGTTTATGTCTTAGGTGTAGAAAATGAATCCTACATATATATATTTATTTTATTTAGCTTTTAGGGAATCACTCTTAAGAGTTGATCTTCATATGATTAATTGTTATTAATCAGAATGTACAACTTATGCCTTGTTAACGACTTGTCCAGCAAGCATTAATAACAGCAGTTATCTTTAACACGTTGTTTATTTCATTCGTGGCCAACGATTAAAATAAATCAAATAGTTAAATTGAGTTAGCTAAGTTAGCCCATGAGCGTAGGTAACGCAATCTTTTGGCAAATAGTTACGACATGTTAAAACACATAACACAGACAAAAGATTTCTTAATAAGGTCAAAGTTTTATTCACTATTCTAACACAACATTAACAGACAATTTAACATACACACAAATGGGAGCGAGTTGTTTGTATCTGAAGAGAGAGACTTAGGTTTTAATGCTAGCTTTTCAACCTGAGGAAACTCATAGACAAAGAAGTATTTTATCTTTACCCTCAGCGGAGAGATATCCCGGTTTCAGTCAATAAAGAGATTTGCCTTACTTGGTCTTTCAGTTGTTTTGATCGAACTCAGTTCAGGCTTTCTCCAGTTCAAAGAGACTCTTTCCTTTGGTGAATTCAGTTCTTTGCGGGCCGCGTTCGGATTGGCTGTTCGGTCGGTCGTGTGACTAGCGCACTCTTCAGTGGTTGGTTGTCTCGTTCTGACGTAATGATGTTTAGGATTAAAGTTCTTTGAAAGTTTAACTGAGTCTTTGTGTTAGTTGCTTTGCTTCGCCGTGATGTTATGGCCTGAAGCGCTTGCCGCGTGAGCAGAACGAGAGACTCGCTGGCGTGCGTGTCCTCCTGTTGTTTTCAAACTCCAACTCCGCGAACTTCATGGGCGTGCATCCGTTTTAAGCGAGCTGATTTAGGTCCGCCCCTTTTGGCGCGTAGTCCAATCGAAAGAGTCTTTATGGGCAGAGCCCCGCCCTGCGTAGCTGCGTGTTGCATACATTATCTGCGCAAGTATTTTATCACATAAAAACTTATAACAGCAGACTTCCATTCATCTTGTAAATAGGCGTTAATGAAAAACAGATAAGATTTAATTCATACCACAATATTATTATTCATTAAATCAGCTTTCATCCGAGACCAAACAGTAGCAGTTTTAACAGGCACCAACATACAAATATCCTTTATATTCGATTTCGTAGTTAAGGCATTGATTAAACGATCTTAAATGATAAATACACATATTAACCATGCGGAAATGAACAACTAGTGATCAGGTGAACTTATACATTCTGGAAACAGATTTACCATGGATTAAAAATAATGTAACAGCTTATAAATGTCGCAAACACACTTCTTAATACATGTATAGATAATCTGTCTATAGTGTTTCTTTTCTCGAGTATATTTTGTTTAACTTTGTTCTTTAAAACAAAATCCTTCAGGGTGTGGCTCTCTTTGTTTCACTAGCACATGGTCCAGTTGAATTCCTTTGTCTGTTTTGGGGGGCGCAACAGAGAAACGGCGCGCATTCTCAGGAATGTACTGATAGTTGCTAGGTCGTAAATGTCTTTGAATTTACTGCATGAAGTCAAGGGAGTATGGCGCCAATAAAGTTTAGGCTCCGGGAAGGGGGGTTCTGTTTTCTTTCGAAATGACAAAACGTGAATTTCCTGAGCTGGAATGCGGGCTTTGATCCATCCTTGCATCAGGAATGTGTTGAACCTAGATGTGTGTGTATCCTGATCAGGCATTACATATTCCCCCTTTGCTCGGTGAGGTCCCCGTTTGTGGACGTCGGCGGGCACTGGAACAAGAATCAGGGAGAACAGGCACACACAAGGCACAAACAACATCTCCATCACTGACTGAATCCTGGTGCAGGGTAATTTTGGAATGTACAGGTTAGAAACTTGAGAAGACAACTGGATTACTAGAAGTGTGGTTATTTTGATTGGTTTAGTTGTCCGGGGTTCGACGAGGCGGTACAGGCGTGATCTCAATCAGGTTAAGTGAGTTCTCCGGTTCGGGTTCTTGGTCAGTTTTGTCACGTCGGAAAATGCGCGGGACGCCTGACGTGCATTTGTTGCAAGACTCTTGAACGGCGTTCACTCGTTTGTGTAGGAGGAAGGCCAGGGTCAAAGTCACAACATATCCTACAATAGTAGAGATGCAAAGCGCTGTGTCAGCGGCAGACCAAGACCGACTAATCGACGCGCCAGCGGGCGGAAGGCGAGCGATAGCTTCTAAAGCTGTATCGACGGGAGTTAAATCAATCAGTTGTGTTCCTTCCTCCCTGATCCTTTCTTCCAATTCTGGATCAAGGTTGAAGGAGTGCTGTTTGAAGAAAGGTGAGATTTCGATTTCAGCCTGATACTCGTCGTCGGTAAGGTGGTACAACGCCAAATCGTCAATATGGAGGATCGAGCCCTTAGGGACCGTGATCCATAGAGTTTGGTTAGGTAGGATAATGCGGGTGGCGGTGTCGTGTTGATCGTATGTGAGGGTAGCCGTTCGCGCTGGGGTGTTGACCAGCCATCGGTTTCCGATAATTTCGGCTTGCGTTACCTCAACTTGAGAACGTGGTGTCGCTTCGGCGGGGCAGCTAGTGTCGGGCCTTATGGATTCTAGGCCGCAGATGCCCTCAGTATTATCGCGGATAAAAGACTTACTCGGGCAAAGGAAGTGAATGTCCTTCGTGGGCGTACACATCTTTAGGTTTGGGGCCAGATACAACTGTTCGTTGTTATCGTGATACGCAACGATTTCAGGAGTGTGGATTTTGACATAGGTGTTCCCTTGCCAAAATCCCACATTCACTACATCTTTGAGCCGGTAAATGTTATTAGCGTCGATAATGGTTAAACTGAGGAGAATGGCCCGGTCACTTGGATCGGTTGACCACGGTTCTCGCAACGAGTTACAACGACTTATTAAAGGGAGTCAATCTCAATTTCGGGACCTGGGTGTAAGGAATTTGTAAAGGGAGTTTCCTGATGAGGGGACTAGAGGAGAAGAGAGATTGGATTGAGAAACGGAAAATGGGAAAAACATAAAAGAGACACAACAAACAAAAGAGATACACAAAGAGACACAAGGACACCGAATGAGGTGAGGCCGCAAACGAGTGTCACATGTGTGGAGTAACTCCTCTCTACTAGAGGTTGGCCCTAGTAGTGCAGCTGAGGAGAGAGTGTATGTGTTATGTTTAAGCGAGGTCGCTATATGTTTCCTAGACAACAGAAATTATGTTAGTGTGATGTAGAGCGTATGGGTGTCGGTCTGTGTCAGTGGGCTTGATCTTCCCCCTTTGCCAGTCGGCTGGAGCTCTGGTGCCTCTTTATCTGGTTTCGATGGACCCATCGAAGTATTGGCTCGCTGCGCCCTTGGCTGATTTTGATTCGGTAGGCGACAGGTGAGAGCTTGTCTACTATCTCATGGGGTCCCGTCCAGCGAGGTAAGAACTTCTTTGCCAGGCGATGGGAAGTGTTCTGCTTTGGTTGGGCAAAGCGGTAGTACCACACTTTGTCTCCGACACTGAGCTCATGGTGAGAGGCCTTTTGGTCGTAGTAGGCTTTACGACCTTCTGCGCTTCGCTGCAGTTGCTGTTGCGCGAAGGCGAAAGTCGCTCTCAAGTGCTGATGCAACTCTTCCAGGTACTGGTGAGTGGTGTAGGCAGTGACAAGGTTCAGGTCACCGGGTTGGTACAGCAGATGCAGTGGTAGTGTCATGTTTCTCCCTGTCATCAATGTGAACGGGGGTACACCGGTGGACCGGTGAGGGGTGGCTCGAGCGGCCATCAATACCAGTGGAAGTTTGATATCCCAATCCTTTTGATTAGCGGACACATACTTCTTTAACATGCTGACCACTGTTCGGTTACCACGTTCGACTTGCCCTGAGGACATTGGTTGGAAACTTATGTGGAGCTTGGCCTGTATGCCCAGGAGTTTCCACACTTCCTGCATGATTGCAGCGGTGAAGTGGGTTCCACGGTCAGAGTTGACCCTTAAAGGCAGTCCAAATCTTGAGAAGATGTGGTTCATTAACAGGCAGGCTGTTGTTTCTGCTGTATCGTTGGGAGCTGGGAGACATTCTATCCACTTTGTGAATTCGCAGACCACGGTGAGGAAGTATTTGTTACCCCGTGTTGACCGTGGCAGGGGTCCTACCCAGTCTATTTGGAGGTCCGACCATGGGAAGGTCATTCCCTTTCTTTGCAGTGGGGCTCGGTGGTTTGGGTTTGCCGGTTGGAACTGGCAACACACCAGGCATCCTTTTACGTATTCCGCTACGTCCTGCTGCATGCCGGGCCAGTATGCTACTTGCTTGAGGGTTTCGTATGTGGCCTTGGCACCGTGGTGTCCAGCGCATGGTGCATCGTGTGCGTGTGTCAGCAAAATCCCCCTTTGGCCGTGAGGCACTACGAGCTTTGGCGCAGTGAGAGGCTCAGGGACATATGTGAGAACACCGTCTCTCAGATGCAGCATGTGCTTGATTGAGTGGAGCGTGCGGAGCTCAGAGGAAGCAGTTAGGTCGGAAGTGGAAATAGGATGAGATAATGGATCGGCTATGTGAGCCGCAATGGTTCGCAGAGTGGGATCCGCTGTTTGGAGGGTGAGCAGATCGTCAGTAGCGAACTGAGGTGATAGGGTAACGAGGGAGGAGGTGGGGGTATGAACGCCAGTGGCGTGCTGGCGGCGGGTTATGGCTGCCACCGTTGGGTTGGGTGGGAGGGATTGAAATGTCCAGGACTCTCCGTGTAATGCTCCTGCTTTGGCGAGGGCATCGGCTTGGTCATTGAAGTCTTTGTCTTGTCCTGGTTGAAGTGAATGACCTCGAACCTTTTTCCAATAAACGATAATGTCGTGTTCAGTGACAATGGCATCGCTTGCTTGGAAGAGTTCCTGGTGCTTGACAGATTTGTTGTTAGCTGTCTTGAATCCATTCTGTTTCCATCCAGCTAAATGGCAGGTGAAGCTGAGACGGGCGTAGTTTGAATCGGTACAGATGAGGAATTCTTTGATGTTGTGGGATGCGGCCATTTGCAGTGTAATGAGGATGGCTGCTATTTCAGCATATTGTGATGAGCGAGGGCCTAAGTTGAATTGTTGCGGTGGGCAAGGGTCGTTGTTGAGCCAGACCACTCCCGCTCCAGCTTGTAAGTTGCCCTTGTGGTTGTAGGAGCATCCATCGACATATGCTGTGGGCATTCCTTCACACACATTCTCCTCGAAGTACCTGTGATTCGTCATTTGAGGTTGTGGTGGTTCTTTGGGTTCCGCTGGTGTGTGCAGCGTGTCCGTTGAACAGTTTTGGCAGGCTGCTAGCCCGTTGCCCAATGATGATTTGTAGTTTTGGGCGTATCGTGCCTCAACGTCTCGTCCTTGGAGTGTCATTAGCCAGGTAGCTATGCGTGCGTTGGTCACCACGCCATCTCTGATGCGTTGACTGTTGAGGAAGGTGACAGGTTGGTGACAAGTCTCGATGATGACTTTCTGTGCACCGATGTAATTCGAGAAACGCTGGATAGCCCACACAGTGCAAAGTAAAGCTTTTTCGCAGTCTGAGTACTTGCATTCTGGGGAAAGCAGCGTTTTGCTGGCATAAGCAACCACTCGCTTGTCTTTGTCATGGAGCTGGTATAGGCCTGCGCTGAGGCAATGATTGGAGAATCCAGCATCCAAGTAAAATTCTTTTCCGGGGTCTGGGTAAGCTAGACACGGGGCAGAGCACAGGCGCTGTTTGAGCTGGCTCATCGCGGTGTCCTGGACTTCCGTCCAGACGAAGGTTTCATCCTTTTTCAGGAGGGAGGTTAGTGGTCGGGCAATGTCAGCGTAGTCTTCGATGAACTGTCGCGAGTAATTGCACACTCCCAGAAAGCTCCGCAGTTCAGAGATGTTAGTCGGCGCTTTTATGCTTTGGATGGCTTGAGTGCGGTTAGACTGTGGCTCGATGCCGTTTCTTCCGACAAGCAGTCCGACATAGTTCACCTTGGTTTTGCACCACTGTCCTTTGTGAAGAGCGATTTTGGCTCCTGCCGTTGTCAGCTGGTTTAGGACGTGATCAATTTCCTTGAGGTGATCTTGAATATTTGAACTTTTCATCAAAATATCATCGACATAGACAAGGTTGCCTCTAGCTCTGGCGTCAGGGCATGCTTTGTTTAGAAAGATGTTGAATTCAGCTGGTGAGTTGGCATAGCCGAAGGGGCACCGTGTGAAGGTGTACTGTCGATTGCCAAAGGTGAATGCTAACTTGTGTTGGTCATCGGGGTGGACAGGGATCGTCCAGAACCCGGAGGCGACGTCCAGTGTTGACAGGATTGTCGAGCCTTTGATCTTTGGGATTTCTTGATCCAACTGGGTCATAGGCCATCGTGACAGTGGTACTTGTTGATTCAACTTGCGATAGTCGATGGTGGGCCGCCATTTGCCGTTAGGTTTTAGGACTGGCCATATCGGGGCAGAGTATGTGCTGTTGCAGGGCCGGATGACCCCCTTTTCCAGCATGGAGTCAACAATTTCTTGCACTGGCTCATATGACGCTATTGGAATCTTGTATTGTCGCACAAATGTGGGTGGCGCATTTGGGTTTGTCGGGATGCGCACCGTGTGGATGTTGGTCAGTCCACAATCCAGAGAATCCTTTGCGAAAGAGTCTCGGTATTTGTGCAGAATGTCTTTGAGTCCTTGGCGATCCACTTCGTTGTGAAGGGCATCCGCCTCACTCAGGATCTGCTGAATTTGTGCGTTGAACCCGGTGTAGGGTTCTTCTGCAGTTAAGTCATTTGAGGGGCGTTGGACCCCGATGTTCACCTGTGGAGGTGATTCCGTTGCAGGCTGTGTTGAGACAGCATAGACAGCGAGATGAGTGTCATCTGTTAGTTCTGATCGACAGACGCTTTCTCTGGACACCGGCAGAATGGAAGTGATGGCAATGATTCCATGAGGTTTTGTGAACATTACGGTGTCGTCGTATTCGTGTTCGTCTGGCATTAGATGTGCTGGTATAGGGCCTATGACAGGTACCATCAGTTCAAAGTCGTGGAATGTCTGGCTGATGAGCCATCCCAGGTGATTGGCTTTGGGAACGTGGATGTCTTGGGCCGTACAGTTGTTGAATAACACATACACAGCACGAGATGACACTTCGATGAGAGGTGTGGCTTCCAGGGTCAGTCCTAGTTTCAGGCAGGTCCTGGAAGGTTGGAAGAAGCTTAGCTTACTGTTGAGAGTTTGGCCAGGTCGCATGTTGAGGCGGACGCTGACACTCTTGCTGTAGGCAGGTATTATGGCTTCTTGCTCCGTGATCATAGCGCATGCATCGGGCATGGTTTGACCAGATTGGAGGTTCTTGAGGTTGACTGCAGTTGTCAGTTGGTGTGACAGAGGAGCCCATATGACGTCGTTCACAGTGTCAATGTAAGCATTGAGCCGGACCATGATATCCGCTCCAATATAGATGTCGTGCGGTAGATCTGGAATGACGAGGAAGTAGTGACTCAGCTGTCTGTTGTTCCATCGTATGTCCAGAGCGCAGATGATCTTGGAGGTGGCCATGGTTGTTGCCCAGGGACTGAGAGGGAAGCGGCTGTGCTTAGCGACATGTGGTAGGCTCTGATGTCTTTGCTTCACTGTGCTGAATAGCTTCAGGCTGATGGCTGAGTTCTCTGCCCACAGGGCTAGTGCTGCGTCGGACACTGATGTGCCTTGAACGTCTATTGCAGTCATGACTCGATGGGGGCCTGTGTTTGATTCAGGCTCTTGCAGTGAGCATAGGAGTGGGTCCTGGTCTTTGTTGCTTGTGCTTGGTCCAGGTACAGGCTTTGCTACTGCATCATCAGTCGCTGGATTGAGGGTGGTGTCTTTGACTTGACACTGCGACTCGTTGGAGTCTAATGACTGGCAGGGCAGAGGCTCGCGGACTTGTGTCCACATCTTTAGGTGCTTGAAGTCTATCAGCGGTTCGAGGCGATTAAGCAGATCTTTCCCAATGAGAAGTGGATACGTCTTGAGTGGTGAGACGTATACTGGATGGACGAGATCCATTGATCCAACCGTTAGGTGGATTGGGGCCACATGTTTCAGTTGGAGGCCTGTGTGGGAATATGCTTGGAGGTCCAGCTCACATCTGTGGAGTCTGAGAGTTCTGTTAGTCTCCTTTGTTCTTTCTTGGACCTTTTCGAGGAGCTCGGTGGACATTAGAGTGATGTCGGCTCCCGTGTCAAGAAGGGCTTCGACTCTGATGTGTCGTTCAATGATGATGGAGAGGTAAAACCTTTTCGCTATACCTTTCTCAATGAGATCGCCTAGGAGTTGAGGGACTGGATTT
This sequence comes from Barbus barbus, assembly GCF_936440315.1. Lineage (NCBI taxonomy): Eukaryota > Metazoa > Chordata > Actinopteri > Cypriniformes > Cyprinidae > Barbus > Barbus barbus. Next base: position 22,835,154 of record NC_136716.1, read on the forward strand.
TGGGAGGAAACGGTTAGGATATCAGGGCTGATGTGGTGTTCTTCGGAGGAGTGGCAGACGACCAAGACAGCACTTTCAGGAACTTGAGTGGTTTCATCAGCAGGTGTTTGCTGGACGCTGCTGTGATCTAGAGGTTTGAGTGTTGAGTTAATGTCTAACTCTGTTGCTGGGTTTTCAGATGGGGTTTTGTGTCCATCTGAAGTTATTGTGATTGCAGTTCTCTGAGAGTGAGATGAAGGAGTGCTGTTCTCCATGGCTGGTTGGGCCAGCTGGTCGCTGCCTTCTCGTCCGGCCGCTAGTCAGGCTGAATCTGGTTTCTCTTTCTTTTCCCATCTCCGATCTTCCTCTTTCCGTTGGAAGAATTCTTTCATCATCATTTCCATCAATTTTTGTGAGTCGAAACACGGTGGTGACTTTTGTTCTTGCGTGGATTCAGTTTGAGCTCGGTCAGCTTGGAATCGTTGTGAATTCTTTCGTCGATTCCTTGGGCTAGTCGCTCCAGGGTGACTTTGTCGTTTTCCCTTGGCGTTTCCGTTGGATTCCCATGAGTTTTTTTCTCTTGAGTTTCCAAACGAGCTTGGCTGGTTCCACGATCTTTCCCATTGACTCTCATGAGGCCTTGGCTGGTCCCATGTCTTTTCCCAATGCCGTCCAGGTGAGCGTTGACGTCCACGCGGTCCATCCCAGCGTTCATACCTCTGTTTAGATCTGGTACTGGCGTGGGAGTCTCGTTCTTTGTTGGACGAGGGTGCATTCCACTCTCTGGGTGGCGGCTTGGCACTGTCTTGGCGTTGGGCGCCCTCTAGAGCCAGGCCTTGACTGTTAGTGTTGAAGTCAAGAACTGCTGGGCTTTTGCCGCTCTTTTCCGAGGCCATTTTCTGTTTGCCGTAGGCTTTCTGCGCCAAGTCTCGCAACTGTTGAACAGTCATTGTTCGTGGACATGCGAGAACGCCAAGATGGTGGCTTACGCCGGGGTGAAGGTTCCTTAGGAAGAGAGTTTTGAAGTTTAGTTCATCTTCCATGTCAGGTTCGTTACGAGTTCCAAAGTATGCTCGTCTGAGTCGGCTGTAGTAGGCTTGAGGAGGTTCGTGACGTCCTTGTCTTGTCTCCAGGGCAGCCACTAGGCCTTGATCGGATTCAGGGTCGGAGAACTCTTTAATGAGGGCTTCTCGGAGCAGTTGGTAATCAGTCTTTGTGTAAGCAGGCTGCCTGTCCAGGAAGCTGCGAACTTCAGAGCTGGATGTTGTTCGGAGCAAATAGAGTCTATCTTTGTCCGTAACGTTAGGTCGCATTTCCAGATGGAAATCGATGTCTTGGAGATACGCTTGGACATTTTGGCTGTTTGGCACACTTGGAGTGAATTTGCCAATATTCCTGGCGAGCTTGTCGAGGTCTTTTAGGTCCAAGCCGTGCGATGATCTGTGGCTGGCTGCCGCAGATGCTTTTGGCTGAGGTAGAGTGAGGTAAAGTTCTCTAGAGGCGGGTGGTGAAGGTTTCCGTTCCACGCCCTCCATCCTTTTCTCACGTGTCAGTCCAGGAACAGGTGACCCAGTCCCGCTTGGCAGGGGTGAGGTCGGTGCGTCTCGTGTCCTTGATGGCTCACGGCGCAGTTCATAGGCATGCTTGAGTTCCTCTTGGAAACTATCAGCTTCTTCTTTGACATAGTCTAGCTGATATGTTAGACGGCTAACCTCGTTTCTTGACTCATCCAGGTGAGCTTCAAGGGCTTTGATTCTGCCGTTCTTGTCCCTGAAGTCGGCCTTTGCTTTCGCCAGCAGCTGTTCCGCGTACTGTAGCTTTTCGGACCGATCAGCGTAGTCTGCCTTGACTTGTTGCATTTCTTTGTTAGTAGCTGCTAGGGTTTCTTTTAGCCTTTTGATTTCCTCCTCAGCGCCTTGGTTCACCTCATCGGGTTTTTCCCGTCGTTCCTGAGCTTCCAGTTGTAGCTGCTTGATGCGCCGTTGTGCGCGTGTCAACTCCTGCTGGAGCTGTGCAGCGTTCTTGTCGCTCAACTTGAGGGTCGCGATGAGTGTGTGACTTAAGGAGCCGGTAATCTTGGCTAATTCTTTATGACTGTAGCTTTGACTTGGGTCTTGTGCCATGAGACTTGTGATGTTTTCATCTAGCTGGTCTTGTGTCTGGTGTTTCAGTGTTTCAGCGGCTTTAGGCAGGAGGCTGTCGGTTGCAGCACTTAGCCATGTTTCCAGATCCTCCCAGTGACCGACATGTTCCGTTGCGCGAGACATGTTCTGACGGGTGAGGGAAGTTTTCCAACCGCAACTGACACAGACCTTGAAGAGAAAAACAAAACAAACCAAAACAAAAGAAACCAAACAAAACAAATCACAAACAAAGGAGTGTAGATATGCACTGTTGAGTGTATACTAGTGTTGAGTGTGTACTAGTGTTGAGTGTGTACTAGTGTGGTTCTCTGTGACTGTGATCCTCTGGGGGGGGGGTGTATGTGCTTCTAATTCGTTGCCTCTGTGGGAGAAATTGAATACACACACACACACACACACACAGGTAGAACAGCTAGAGAACAGATAAAGAAAATGAAAAATCCCAGAAGAGCGAGGAACAGGGTGATAATCGGATGCTTCACCGTTTTCTGTAAAAGAAGGCCCTTCTCTCTTTTTTTTTTTTCCAAGGGCGAAGGTTAAGCTAAGCCAAAATGAGGGAGAGGGACTCAAACAAAATATATCTTTCTGATATTAGATTTCCCTTTTTTTTTTTGTTAAGTCTGATATCAGAAGGTTGCTTCTTAGTCAGAGGATCGTGAAAGGAAAATGTTTTTTTTTTGTAAGTCTGTGATTGCTAATATTTTTCTCCGGGGTGAAGGAAAAATAATAATAATTACAGCCCTGGTCCCGTAATGGCAAGATTGACACCGCAACGCCTGTTAGCGTGTTCCTCGTGTGTGTTGGAAATCTCGCTGACGGCTACCTTTTCGTTGACCTGCTTCAGCCTAGTGGGGTAGGATTTCACAAAGAGGAAGGTAAAAATGAAAACAATTTGAAATGCCGTTCTCAAGTTTCCAAATACCTGCTTGATAGCTTTATAGTTCTGTCTATGATTTCCCTCAGGCAAAATCCCAGCAACTAGTAGCAGTAGTCAAATCAGAAGATAGTGACAGAGAGAAAAGAGAAAAATGAGCTTTAGAATTTACTCCCAATATCAAGATTAATAACAAGTATGGCCACACGGTGGTGCTGTTGAGTCGATACACCTAAGGGTTTGGCTAATTAGAAGTCTAAGTTCTTATTTGATCTAAGCAAAAGTATATTTAAAATTAACTCTCGTGTTAATTAAGTAACTAAAGGATTGAGAATAAGGTAGACAGAACAAACTTAATTGCCATTTGAATTTAGAATTTCAAATTATAAATAGAGATTCCTAATTAAATTTTTCATGATGTCATCATTAAAATTGATAGGATCGATTCAGATTAATTTTTAGAGGGATATATATTTGATTATAATATTAAAATATTATAATAGTCTTCCTAGTTGCAGTTAAGTATCAAGATCTTAATGAGGTTTGTCATTAAAATTACAAGCACTATTGCAACTGAAACCAATATGAAACAGGAACTGTAATCAATTATTAAATTAAATTAGAATTTTCAAATTCGTAATTAATTATGAAATTAATTTACAACTTCCACATCCCTAAATCTGACAGGTTACTAATTCCTTGTGCTATCAGAACCTTCAGAACAAATTAATCTCAATTTATAAAAGGAAATTTTAAATTTTTCAGGGCCTGAAAATCAAACACATTGATAGTTAATAACTACGATCTTAATGTTATTGTTAAATTATCAGAGCACACATAATTATCTCAATCAGTCTATATGGAATCCGGAGCTGAAATTATTTTCAAATGAGTTTAATTTCAAATCTGGGATGAAATTAAATTATCAGTTTCAAATATTTCATAGCGATTCATCCACTGATTATCCCAAAATCATGAGCACACTTACAATTGAATGAATTATCCTTTTATCAAGGTGAATGAAGTTAAGGTCTGACATTAACTGTGTCTAACCTCAAAGGGAGGAAACCAATCCTGAATAAAATGCCTTTATTCCTATAAAATTAACTGCTTTGGAATATAACTATTCCTATAGAATTAACAATAGTTTATCGACATCTGTATTTGTTAAAATCTTTTCAAAAGGGAGGAGAGAAAGCATTAATAATGCACAAGAGAGAGAGGAATGACGTGAACATTCAGAAGTGAGTTAGAGTTCAGCAGTGAAGGAGTTAACCGTTTACACACACACACACTGCATAGCACACTGCATTCAAACCCACAAAATGCTAGGTGCTAATCGCTAGCCTTCAATGCTACCAGCTCGGCTAAGCTTTAATGCTACCTACTAGCTTCAAATGCTATGCTATTTGTTTACAATAGCTTCAAAATGGCGCTCGCGGCTGCGCGTGCGCACTAGAACCTTTCCGGGCAAGTCTACTGACTACCTCCGGTTCAGGCCGTTACCACGACACCCCTAGTTTCAGGGTTCAGGTTTCAACAGCCAGACAGCACTGTTTTAGATTAGTTTCTTTCTAGCACTGCAATCTCAATTTATTTAGACCGAATCAAATTAACCCACAGATTAATTATCAATCTAATAGTTTGACCACGGCGGGCCGATTCTCTGTGTCACTTCACGTGACTTCACAGGAAAAACACAGTGGATTATTTTATCACACTATCAAAATCAGATCCAATAAAATACTCCCTCACAGACGCGATCTGGCCACTCCTTCTGAGTGCCACGCGCTGGCTTCACTTCTTTAGTGAATTTACAAGTGGCAGAAAATATTAAGTAGCTACGTTAATGTTTAATGCCAAGGGAGATTCATTAATCATAGGTTAATCGAATAGTGGGACACGCACTTCCTATCAACACTATGAACAAGGCCTTATGAGGGGAGAACAAGGAACACGCTTAGATTCTCTCCTTTCCTTTTCTGCGCTATGAGCGACTTACATGTCTCACGGACATCTTTTAATCTTACTGCAGTTTTAAGCTTATATCTCTAAACAACACAAATACACTTTCATTCCACAAACACATTGCCACAAGTAAGTACAGAATAGTGAAACCAACTTTGACTCTCTGTGTCTCTATTTCTTTCCGGTTAAAAACAGAAAAACACACCTTTTTTTTTTTTATATGTTATGAATTTTTCAAATCAAACTAATGCCAGCTTCTATCTCCACCATTAATATGTAGAAAATGAATCCTACATATATATATTTATTTTATTTAGCTTTTAGGGAATCACTCTTAAGAGTTGATCTTCATATGATTAATTGTTATTAATCAGAATGTACAACTTATGCCTTGTTAACGACTTGTCCAGCAAGCATTAATAACAGCAGTTATCTTTAACACGTTGTTTATTTCATTCGTGGCCAACGATTAAAATAAATCAAATAGTTAAATTGAGTTAGCTAAGTTAGCCCATGAGCGTAGGTAACGCAATCTTTTGGCAAATAGTTACGACATGTTAAAACACATAACACAGACAAAAGATTTCTTAATAAGGTCAAAGTTTTATTCACTATTCTAACACAACATTAACAGACAATTTAACATACACACAAATGGGAGCGAGTTGTTTGTATCTGAAGAGAGAGACTTAGGTTTTAATGCTAGCTTTTCAACCTGAGGAAACTCATAGACAAAGAAGTATTTTATCTTTACCCTCAGCGGAGAGATATCCCGGTTTCAGTCAATAAAGAGATTTGCCTTACTTGGTCTTTCAGTTGTTTTGATCGAACTCAGTTCAGGCTTTCTCCAGTTCAAAGAGACTCTTTCCTTTGGTGAATTCAGTTCTTTGCGGGCCGCGTTCGGATTGGCTGTTCGGTCGGTCGTGTGACTAGCGCACTCTTCAGTGGTTGGTTGTCTCGTTCTGACGTAATGATGTTTAGGATTAAAGTTCTTTGAAAGTTTAACTGAGTCTTTGTGTTAGTTGCTTTGCTTCGCCGTGATGTTATGGCCTGAAGCGCTTGCCGCGTGAGCAGAACGAGAGACTCGCTGGCGTGCGTGTCCTCCTGTTGTTTTCAAACTCCAACTCCGCGAACTTCATGGGCGTGCATCCGTTTTAAGCGAGCTGATTTAGGTCCGCCCCTTTTGGCGCGTAGTCCAATCGAAAGAGTCTTTATGGGCAGAGCCCCGCCCTGCGTAGCTGCGTGTTGCATACATTATCTGCGCAAGTATTTTATCACATAAAAACTTATAACAGCAGACTTCCATTCATCTTGTAAATAGGCGTTAATGAAAAACAGATAAGATTTAATTCATACCACAATATTATTATTCATTAAATCAGCTTTCATCCGAGACCAAACAGTAGCAGTTTTAACAGGCACCAACATACAAATATCCTTTATATTCGATTTCGTAGTTAAGGCATTGATTAAACGATCTTAAATGATAAATACACATATTAACCATGCGGAAATGAACAACTAGTGATCAGGTGAACTTATACATTCTGGAAACAGATTTACCATGGATTAAAAATAATGTAACAGCTTATAAATGTCGCAAACACACTTCTTAATACATGTATAGATAATCTGTCTATAGTGTTTCTTTTCTCGAGTATATTTTGTTTAACTTTGTTCTTTAAAACAAAATCCTTCAGGGTGTGGCTCTCTTTGTTTCACTAGCACATGGTCCAGTTGAATTCCTTTGTCTGTTTTGGGGGGCGCAACAGAGAAACGGCGCGCATTCTCAGGAATGTACTGATAGTTGCTAGGTCGTAAATGTCTTTGAATTTACTGCATGAAGTCAAGGGAGTATGGCGCCAATAAAGTTTAGGCTCCGGGAAGGGGGGTTCTGTTTTCTTTCGAAATGACAAAACGTGAATTTCCTGAGCTGGAATGCGGGCTTTGATCCATCCTTGCATCAGGAATGTGTTGAACCTAGATGTGTGTGTATCCTGATCAGGCATTACATAGGTTTATATAAATAAAATCTGATTTATATTGAAAAGAGAAGTATCTTGTGTTTTGTGCTTACAAGTCAATGTCTTAATCTGCCGATCTTGTTACTGTGCTATTTAATAGTGTTTTCACTATATTTTGGATTTTAATATCCAGTGCAGAGTTGATGTTATATGGCTTGGTCAATGAATCGCTGCCGCATCAGTGATCAGTCGTAAAACAGTGATTCTGTTCAATTCCCTATAAAATCATAAATGATTCCCTTTGAGCTAAATTAAACTATTTGCTTCAAAATACATATTACGTTTTACGTTCCAATATTAATAATTATGCTTGTTGTGTTATTGTTTTTCGATTGGATAAATATTCTATTCTAATGTACCGTTTAGAGTGAAAATGAAGATAAATTAAATGCAGAGTGAGAATACATATGTAAAATTAGCAAACGTGCGTGTTTACCACCTACATCATTTGTCTTTGTCTCTCTTGTTTTATTGGCACTGAAGGGATTTCAACACATTTATTCACAGATTAGCACTTAATTTTAGTACTACATTCTCACAACACTAATAAATAGAGACTTTGCATCTGCAATCTTCATTAGAGCACATTTATAGCAATTTAAAATGAATAGTGTGCACATTTAAGTATGTAAAATAATCATACTTTAATCAGCTGTATTGATCGAAACTAACTACTTTAACAAACTTACCAATGGAAAGTAATTTATTAGTAATACAAACAGAATGCAGAGCAGCAGAGTGTATAATGACAGCGCAGCTAATCAAAAGAAGTGGATGGCTAATCCAATTACACATGGCTGGTCACCCAGAGGGCATTATTGAGCCCCACACAGGTTTTATACATGATTAGAGCAAACAGTTGCAGCTACTCTCAAACTGTTATTCTGCGGTTTAAACTGTGCGGTTATTAAAGAAGTTAAGCAGTGATCTTTCTCCCGATGTTGTTGAGCGTGTGGGAAAGTAGTTATGTATGTGCTTGCATGAACTAGTGCAAAATCTGAACTATATGGGAAGCTTTCATACCCAATATGAAGCTTTACTGCGTGATAGTCTAATTCAGAGTACAGAAGAGAACATAACAATCATGAGGCACCATTTACTGCCTCCCACTCATGAGAACACTTTGCGGCTCAGTTAAATTGCTACGGTTATTGCCATGACCAATCATAGTTTTTGTCCAGGAGGAATTTCAGGAGGACAGTGACCAGTGTGGAATTGTCTTGAGGTCCAGAATGTAATACTGAAGAGGAATTAAATCACTCTATAAATGTATGAATAAATGAAATGATCTTTGGTGAGTTGAGTTTAGTGCTGGACTATAATGCAACATAGCAGTGCGGTCAGCAAGAAATAACCAGCATATAGGCCTATTGTTGTTTGTTTGTTTGTTTTTCAGCAAGGATGTCCAAGCTAAGATCAAGGCCAGTGACAGAAGGGATAGGTCATCCAAAGATTGATTGATTGATTGATTGATTGATTGATTGATTTGATTGAATTGATTGATTGATTTGATTGAAGTTGGCTTGAAAAAGCCTAGCTAGAAAGTTTGAAGTAGTTTTAAAAGCTTTGAAGACAATACCATTTATCAGAAAAATAGACAGACAGACAGACATAGACAGACAGACATAGACAGACAGACAGACAGACAGACATAGACAGACAGACAGACAGACATAGACAGACAGACAGACAGACAGACAGACAGACAGACAGACAGACAGATAGATAGATAGATAGATAGATAGATAGATAGATAGATAGATAGATAGATAGATAGATAAATAAAGTGGTATGAATTCATGTCTATAACTACAGTAACCATAATGTTTACACAGCGCACACAACACATCTGCACCTTACAATTTTTTTTTTACTTGGAAAGAAGAGAAGTCTCAGTCAATAAATGGAGAACAAAGTAACCTATATTACTTATTTGAAAAAGTAACTCAGATATTTTGTTGTAAATTTAAAAGTAATGTATTACTTTACTAGTTACTTCAAAACAAGTAATCTGATCACGTAACTTGAATTACTTGTAATACTTTTTTTCTGTATATCGATGTCATTTTCTTTTCTTTTCTTTTCTTTGCTAACATTATGTAAATCTTCACACATTTATGATTGTTCTTACACTTACTTAATTATGTTAACTTTGTGTGTTAACTTTGCTGTGCACATTAATAACACACTAGGATTTATTTTTAGATGACATATTCAAGTAAAGCTGCCAGTGAAAATGTCAAGTTCATTATTGCCTTGAGCGCAAGTTAATCAAGTCAATAAAGTCAATAAAGACACTAACTAAAATGGAACCAAATGAGACCCTGATGCTGTTAATACATCCACTCGAATGGGTATTGAATAGTCATTCTGCGTAAAGAGTACGACTCCTACCTCTGGCTCGATTAGACACTGTTTATTTCTCGTGCATAACAGCATGCTGACATTTAGTAAGTTCGAGTTCTGGAAGTTTTTAATATTTTATACTGGTTGAGTGTTAATGAAGCTTCGATTTTGTGGTTTTAACTTGAAGAATATTATCATATATTTGTGTGTTTCAGCCACTGGTCCACATCCAAAAAGAGCCCTGACACAATTTGAAAACTGGAGACAACTACCTACGCCTAACAGTAGCACTGTTAACAGTACTGTTATTGAACAGTAGCTCAATGTAGCAACCTCCTGTGATTTAATCCCCGCCAGTGTGAATTCTCCTCAAGGAGTAAAAAGGAGGAGAATATTCCCATCTCAAACTCTTGTAATGGTGCCTCTGAGTGGCACGCTTGTCCTCTAGGCATTGCAGTGTCTATGTTGTGAAGCCTTCTGTGCCCTCTGAGACTGTTTTAATAATGTGAGGTGGTTCAGTATTGTGAATCTGCGATGTACCACAGTAAGCCTTGTAGATGTCGTTCCCTCGGGCTCCAGAAGAGTGTATAGCTTGAAATGTTCTATATACAGTAGGCATCGTGTTCAACCTCTGTGAGCTGGTTTGCTTTATGTAAAAGGTCACGGCCACCTCAATTTTTATACCTCAGTTTGTCTGGAATGAATGTTTCAGCACACTTAAAGCAACAAAATGCCGCCCTCTCGTATGTCATGGCAGCAATGCTGTGACTAGAAAAGTGGAGAGCCACACACATATGTCACATTCATCAGAACAAATGCTACACCTGGTATCCGTCATTGGTTCAAATTGGCAGTTCCCTAGTTTTACAAAAAATACAGTGCTGTCTCAATACAATCCCATGACCATCTGTGATTGGCGGTTTGTGTCGGTGAACTCTGACCCCGGATCTCCCTGCCAGTTTCATCAAATGGCTGAGAACGATAAGACATACCTGTCCGGACCTCTTCAGCTCTAATGAAGGAAAGGTGAGGGGCTTCTTGGTATTCTCCTGCAGCAGTCATTAGGGACAGTGGGACTGGTCTGCGGGCTTCAGGTTAGCACAATTAAACGGCTGTCTTGTCAGTTTAACGTGAAGGCTGCCAGTGTGAAATTAATAGATCTCTACTGCTTTTGTGCAACTTCGAGCTGCTCATTTTTCCCCAGCGGAGGGTCAGAGGCTGAGTGTCCAGAGAGAAAGCGATAGAAAGAGAAGAGAGGGCCAGTTGAATGGAGAAACCGGAGGATATGGAGAGACTAAAGCATAAGGAGAGAAAATAAATGTGCGTGGAAAGCATATCTTGGTCTTTTTCACTCAAGGAGATCTATAATACCTGAAGAAGTATATCCGTTATGATGACAAAACTTGAAAGGACATTTTCATGTAGATTCCAGCTTTTGCAATCTGCATGAGCTCCACAGCAGCTAATCACTACACCACAGCTCCGATCAACTCAGTATATTTAGCTTCATTTAATCATGTCTTGAAGCAAGCATGTCATCAGAGCACTGCTGCTCTGACTTACTAAATTGTATAAAAACCTACAAATGCGCAAAATAACATGTCTTGTCAGTTTTTTGCCAAATTGTTGATTTTGTATCTGAAACTCTAGATTTTGCTTTTAACCACATGCTCTTTAACTGGTGGTTCTCTTTCTCAGGTTCACTGTCGTTCTCAAGTGCATCTGCTCCCATAGCATGTTGAGAGATTTGACAGAACTGATTTATCATCACTGCAGTGTAGTGTGACTTTTCTAATTAAATACATGGTGTCATTGCTTGCATAATATTTAAATATTATATTATTAATAAATATTTTAATAGCATTTTAGATATTATATTATTAATACATATTTTAATTACATTTTATATACATTTTAAATATTATAATTAATATATATATATTATAATGTATAATTAAAGCTTTTTCTACAATACATTTCATTTATATTAAGTCTAGAATATTTATCTTTGTTTATATGATAAATGCAGAATTTTTTTACATGCAGGCCTATATACACTATAGAAATTATATACACCATCATATAATCATAAAATTGTTGTTATTTAGTAAACCAATGTGAACAAGGTTTGGTATTTTGTTTTAAGTTTATATTCATTCATTCATTTATTTAGTACCCTTCAAAAGTTTGGGCTTGGTAAGATGTTTTAATATTTTTGAAAGATTTTAAAAGTCTTTTATGCTTACCCCAAGAGCTTGATTTGATTTAAAAATAAATAAATAAATAAAATAAAAAAGCAATATTGTGAAATATTATTACATTTTAATTTTTCCTGAATACATTTTAAAATGTATTCCTGTCATTACTCCAGTCTTCAGTGTCACGTGATCCTTCAGAAATCATTCTAATATGCTGATTTGCTGCTTAAGAAAAATGTATTATCAATGTTTTTTTTGATGAATAGAAAGTTCAAAAGTACAACATTTATATTAAATAGACATATTTTATAACATTATATAAATAAAGTTTCATTACTGACAATGAATTTCTTTAAAAAAAATAAGTAAGGAATAATTGACGACGGGCCGTTGAATTATTAGAAAAATAATGCACACCCGAGGTGGTGATGCGCGTCGTGGCCGTTACACCTCGGGTGTGCATTATTTTTCTAATAATTCAACGGTCCGGAGTCAATTATTCCGCTTATACTACGGTTGCCACACCTCAAGACATCGATCAGATTATATATTTCAAGGGATTCGTCCGGTTTTTCTACTTAAATCGCTATTGTGAGTAGGATTATTTCTTCCGCATCTCATCCAACGACTCTTTTGCTAGTTCCAAAACGTCATTTTAAAGCTGGCAATGGAGGCTTGAGCCGTTGATAGCAGACTAATGCAGTTAATAATGAAGTTATTAGAAAGAGAGCGAGAGAGACAGAGACACAGAGAAAGAGAAACAGAGAGAGAGAGAGAGCTTGTATGAATTAGGCTACCTCTGTGTGTCCCTCAACAGTGTTCTGAAGCACCGTCTCTAAACTGTAAGTCTGCTTTAAGATGCAGCGCTGTTATTACCTCGCTAGTGAGAAATGTCATGTGTAGCCTTTAAGTTGCTACACTAGGCTAACTGATAAAATCGTCAGGGCAGCGCTGACAACGATGCGAAGTGATATGGAACTGTAATGCGGTCAAGAAAGCTGCCTGGAACTACGTTCGCCGTGCGTTTCCCTGAAAATAATTGCACACCTCAGAACGTTCGTCAGCCAATCAGATTCAAGCATTCAACGGCCCCGTAGTATAATAATAATTAATATATATATGTATATATAATTGACCTGGTAGTATGGCTGACTAACCTGTTTTGTTTAATTACTCATAATAATAATTAGTACCTTTTATGTGGCATATTAGTAAATCACAACTTAAATGTACTAAAAACTTAAAATAAATATTTCACGCACATTTTAAGCTCATCCTCTTCTTTTATCTCAGAGTTTTTACAGTCACTACTTCAGTCCAGTACTGAAGGGAACCTCTAGTGAGCCTTTACTAATGGTCCCATCACTGACTGACCACACTAACAATGAGGGTCATGATTGGACCCCTGGCGGGGCAATAAAAGCCTTTAGACTGGAGATGGGATGCGATGGGCCACCCATTTGTCTTCCAGGTACACGCAGATGGACAAGGCTAATGGGCCTGTGATGGCAGGCTATCGAATAAAACCTGTCAGCACGCTTAGTAATGTGCTAAGGCCTAACAGCGGAGAGGTCGTCTCACTAAGGTGATGGGATGGGAAGGGGGTCGCATAGCACAAGATAGAGGGCACTTATTTGATGCTGTTTGGATTTGACAGAGAAAATGTTTTGTTGGGTTGCCAGGGGATTCTACTGGCACAACTGTTGCCAAGACAACCACACAAGCACCTCAGGTTAGTAACATGGAAGGAAATTTTGGGTATGCTCTCTATGTGTTTGTTAGAAAAGGCTTTCTCTATTTTGGACGGTAAGGGGGGAGGTGTACTTTGTTTTGTTCACAGGAAGTAGTAGTGTGAATATACTGATAATTGGTTGAGATTACTTTTTCCTAAAAAAAAAAGAGCAAAAAATAAAATAAAAATTAGCAAAAAAAAAACATTTGGAGAGTCAGAGTCTATGTTACGGAGCCCCTTAGAGCTCATGGTGGTGGAAAGATTTCGGGGTGGGTGAAAAAAATATTTTTCAAAACTTTTGCGTTCCCTCGCAAAACTTTGCGTTCTCTCGCAAAGCAACCATCTTTGCGAGAGAACGCAAAGTCTTGCGAGGGAACGCAAAAGTTTTGAAAAATATTTTTCAAATTTTTTTTCCAGCTGGGGTTGGATGCCGGTACTATATGCTGCGATCTTCCCGTTAGTGATTTTCCCCTGATCGAGTTTATTAACCTCATCCTTTTTCTAAATGATTCCGATTTCGAGGTTGAGGAAGTTAGGGAAATTCCCAAGCCTCGTCATCCCGCTCCAGCTGGAACGTGCCGCGTATCCCCAGCTCACCCCAATTCTAATTTTTTTCACCCACCCCGAAATCTTTCCACCACCATGAGCTCTAAGGGGCTCCGTACTATGTCCCTCTTTCATGAAGAAAATACTAACTTTAGGTTTTTGTTTTTTTTACTGTCTGTATGTATGTATTTATTTTATGGAGTGACACTTAAAATAAAATGGATCAGGTATCAATTTATATATATATATATATATATATATATATTTATTTATTTATTTATTTATTTAGTCATTTAGCAGACGCTTTTATCCAAAGCGACTTACAAATGAGGACATAAGAAGCAATCAAAACCAACAAAAGAGCAACAACGTGCAAGTGCTATTACAAGTCTTGGTTAGCCTAACGCAGTACAGATAATTATTATTATTATTGTTATTTTTAAATAAAAAGACATAGATAAAATACAATTAGAATAGATAGTGCTAGAGTTAGAGGGTCAAGTAAAGATGGAACAGATGAGTTTTTAGCCGTTTCTTGAAGATGGGTAAGGATTCATACATATATACATGATATACATATATCACTTATGGAAACTGAATACATATTATATAATAGTTAAATGTAAAAATAAATTAATAAATATTTTTTCAAGCTGACAAATAAACCACTTTTTAAATTCGCTTTTAAAATGTTAAAGTTAAATGTGTATTTTAAGCAATAATTAAACTTTTAATATCTCTATTTGCAATTTGAAGAGTGATTTAGATTTGTCTGTTTGTTTTTATATTAATAAGCTGATAATCAGTTTTACGTTTTAATTTTAAATGGCGTCAAATAAGTCTATATCTCAATTGTGGATCTGACTTTATGACATTAGACTGAAAAAGGCAAGAGTATTGCTAGAAAGGATGCAACAAGACATCATAATAAGTAAAAGTGTCACTCCATGCAGACGTTTATGTCCTTGTTTTCATTCTATAACATATTGCATGTGTTCACACAATTCTTTCCAGTGCTAAGTATTTGCACAATCACTACTGCTGTTCCCTGAATTTATTTTTTAAAACTTATCAGGTAAAGTTAAGCTCAATAAGGTCACACCATCTTCCCACAGAGGTTTCATCAAGTGCTGCTATTTTCTAAAGCGAAGGTGGCACGCAGGTGAAACAATTTGTACTTCGACACATTCGTCTTTACTCCACTGCATTATATATCATGTGCATATATTGATTTCTCTTATCTGAAGGTTCTCTGCAGTAATCTGTTTAAACTTTTTTTCTTGTTCTTTTGTAGGTAATACACTGAAATAATCATATTTCTTCTCAATCAACGTTTTTGAGTAATGACTTAAAATGAATATTCTCCATAGCGTCTCCTTATTGGTGAGCCAAAGGTAGATGGGTTTTAAACAAAATGAGGGTGAGTAAATGACTTTTACTCATAATAATAAAGAATTCAAAAGGGGGTTGTGCAGCAATGCCATAGCAGAAACATTTTCGCTTCCTCAAAGAACCTTTTAGTGATCAGATACCTGTTGTGGAATGGAAAGTTACCTTGGATGTTAAAGGTTCTTCATGGAACCATCAATGCCAATAATGAACCAAACTCTTAAAAATAAAGATCCTTTATTGCCATTGAAGTTCCATTAAGGACCTTTAACGTCAATGGAACCTTGCTATTCCACAAAAGGTTCTTTCACACTAAGAAAAATGGTTATTTTAAGAACTGATGACTGAAAGGCTCTTTGGGGAACCAAAAATGTTTCTTCTATGGCATCACTCCCTTCTTACCAGGAGCCGAACTATGACTTTTTTATATTTGTGTGCAAGCAAAGCAACATTTTGTTCTGTCAGTCCAAATTACTGAAGGTTAAATCTGTATTCTGTTTATATTAGACTTGCATTGATTTCAGTCAGTCTCTCTCTCTCTTTCTCTCTGTTCCATCATTCTAATTGCTTGTAACTGCACTGATTATATCGGGTCAGAAGTGGCAGCCACTTTTACCATGTTTACACACTCGTAGCTCAACTGAGAGTCCTTGAACTGTTAAAGGGATCCATCGGAGGACCACTGGGGCCTCCAACCTGACACTCTCACGGTCTGAGTGAGACACACACAAGTGCTCACCTCCCTCTCTTTGTTTACTAGAAGAGTTAAAAGACTTACAGGCTGTGAAATTATATTTCCCCTCTATCACACCCGCCTGCCGCAGACCATGAATAAATGCAAACCAATCACTACAGGCCTGTTTTAAACACTAGGGTTGTTCCCTCAATTTTTTCCAATTTCTCGTGGTTTAAAAAGGGAAAAGAGACATTTTAGATGAGTTTGCACTTGAGTAAATGAGAAGTCAAAAAGTGGCCCGTTCCTATGGAGACATGAGCGAGTCAAACCGTAACAATTTGAATCTCTGACACGCCGTTCCTCAAAATAAACAATGTGCATTTGCGGCATCATTACCGGAGCGTACACTAAAAGAACTGCTCAAGGACATGTTTTCACTCTCATTGTTCTGTAGTTTCCCTTTGTTGGGGAACGTTAGAGTAACATTTATTTCTCTCGGGCAGAAATAATGGTCGCATCCTCTGTTATTCAAAAGCTGCCACAACTGGCATGTAGATAAATCTGATCTCACTCAGCCCACATATTGCTGTGATGTACAACTGCATTTATACATGCACTTTGAGAGATGCTCAAAACAAAACTGGAAACACTCTCTCCACCCTCAATACCACTACTGAGTTGAGACCCTTGAGCAAGGCACCAAACCCCAAACTGCTCCCCGGGCACCGCAGCGTAGGTTGCCCATTGCTCCGGGTGAATGTTCACTACTGTGTGTACACTTGGATGAATGCAGAGCACAAATTCCACACACCACTTCCCTCTATCTATCTATCTATCTATCTATCTATCTATCTATCTATCTATCTATCTATCTATCTATCTGTTTATGAACCCATTTTTTAATCAAGTGGTCCTAATGAAATTACTTTGAAATGTCACGTTTTGGATTAATAACTCTAATATCTACAATCTTTAAAATGTAGTTGACTATAAAATCCATAAAATAAAGATTTTAAGTATTCATCATATGGAGGACTTGTAATCATTTTGAATTGATTAAATGAGCTATTTTGACGAATATTTTTGCGTTTTTGTACTTGTATTAAGAAGAAGCGTGATCAAAGTCCAGTCTTAATTTTGCCCTTATACGGAGATGGTGTAGGGCAGGGGTGTCAAACTCAGTTCCTGGAGGGCCACAGAGTTTAGTTCCAACCCTGCTCCAACACACAAACCATGTAGTTTTCAAATAAGCCTGAAGGACTTGATTAGCTGTATCAGGTGTGTTTAATTAGGGTTGCATCTAAACTCTGCAGGGCTCCGGCCCTCCAGGAACTGAGTTTGACACCGCTGGTGTAGGGTGATAGAAAATAAGTTTTGTACAGTATAAAAATAATAGAAATCTATGGAAAGTCCCCACAATTCACAAAAACAAACCTGTGTGTGTGTGTGTGTAAAAAAAAAAAAAAAAAAAAAGAAAATAAACAAACCTTTAAAAAACCCAAAAAGTTTTGTTTCAGCCAAATACCTTTTGCTTGTTTTCTTTTAAGTAAGGTCAAGATTTTGTGCTAATTTCACGATTTTCACCTCAACTTTCCCTTTGTTGTTCTTTTCAGGCACTTGTTATGTTGAATGATATCCTTTACTGTGTCTGTAGAGTTAATGAAACACTTGCAATATTCAACACCTGTGCTATCAGTGCCTTTGGGACCTGCATAATCTTTGCATTTCTCCATATTCATGTTCGCCACAAATGAAGCATCTCTCCTCTGAAGATAAACAGAGGTCATGTCTGACAGATGGCAATAGTTTAAAGTGGAATAAAGGTGGCAGGGGCTCTTAAAAATTCATGCCGTGTTTATTCCTGATGTGATTTTCTCCACTCATAATGGAGGACAGAAACAATGCATGGCGATAAGATTTACAGGTTTTGTTCTTATTGACTGTGAGTCAGCATGCTTTATGCAAATACCATCTGCCCTCCATCATGACCTTCTGCATCTCTAGTTCAACTTTATCCTTCTTTATTCATTCCATAGGTGTGTATGTGTCACACTGCTCGGGGAGCAAGGAGTACAATCAAAACCTTCTCTTTACTGATCACAGGAGTACATAGAGCACGGGGGTTAAGACAAACAATACTGGGCATGGGAGACAGGGAGACACAGGGCTTAAGAACACTAGGAAATCAAACGAGAAAGAACAGAAACAGGTGAGGAGTAATTAAAGACACGGAGACTAATGAACAGCGGAGCAGGGAGCTCGGGAGGCCATGGCGGAGCAGGGAGCTCGGGAGGCCATGGCAGATCCGAGGATACGGGAGGCCATGGCAGAGCAGGGGGTTCGGTAGGCCATGGCGGAGCAGGGGGTTCGGGAGCCCATGGCGGGTCAGCCTCCGAGGCCGCGGCCCCAGCCCCCACGGCTGGAGCCCTACTGCCCCCCCTAAAAAATCCCTTGGGGAAAGTAGGGGCTCGATCGGGCACTTGAGGGCGCTCTGGAGGAGTGGGCTCTGGAGGGCGCTGTCGTGGACCGGGCTCTGGAGGGCACTGCCGAAGAGCAGGGGGGTGTTTCCCTAACTTCCGTACGGACGGAGGGCTTGGGAGAGCCGCGGACGGCGGCATCTTTGACGTCGCCACGGATGGCGGCTCGAGGCTGAGGACGCTGGTGGAGCTAAGGAGGATAGGGGGGGTGTTTGGAGTTGGGCAGGCGGTAGGAGCCTTTGGAGAGGTATGTGGGGGTTCTCGGCATGGGGTTAGCTGGGGATACGCGGCGCGTTCCAGCTGGAGCAGGATGACGAGGCTTGGGAATTTCCCTAACTTCCTCAACCTCAAAATCGGAATCATTTAGAAAAAGGATGAGGTTAATAAACTCGATCAGGGGAAAATCACTAACGGGAAGATCGCAGCATATAGTATCGGCATCCAACCCCAGCTGGAAGCACGCACCTAGAGCAGCGTTGTGCCAGCTCACCCGGTTAGAGAGCTCGAGAAACTCCTCCACATATCGCTCCAACCTCAGACCGTCCTGCCGCAAACCCCACAGCGCGTCCTCAGCTGCAGTCATGCTTTTAGGTCCGGTATTCTGTCACACTGCTCGGGGAGCGAGGAGTCGAGGACTAATGAACTAATAATGACACGAAACGAGGACAGGAACTGGACGACCAAATGAGGGCATGAGGAAACAAGAGGGAGGAAAAACACAGGACACAACTCTGACAGTATAGAGATTTGCAAATATGCAGATATCCCAAGAGTCATGGTCTGACACTGCGGTTATGCTGTTGTTATATTATTAAAGTGGTTATACTATGTACCTAACCTGTGGGTATTCATCAAAACTAAGGTCATTTGGTATTAGGAAATGGATTAAAATCTTTAATTGATTAATTATGTTTCCATTAGTTTCATAGTTAAGGTATTTACACATTCAGTACACTTAATTTAGTTTATTTGTGCAGCAGTACTCTTTACTCATTTTACTTGATAATAAAGAGTCTAGGAGTCCTCAAACTGCTTTAAAACATGAAACTCATTGTAAATCAGTGGTAATTGTATAATAAATCCACTACTATACTTTACTTCCACTTCATACTTTTAATCCACTACCATACTTTTCAACCGTACTTTATTGATGTAATCTTATGCATAAGATTGATGTTTTCAATGTTTTCCTTTTCCAGTGCCTGCATTTCAATGAATGACAGCATTTCACTTCTGGGTGGTATTTACTTTTTGAGCTTCATCAATGATAATTAAATTTCGCCATAAAGGCTGTAAATGACTAGACTTAAGGTAAACGCCTCATCTGGTTTTAATATATAAATAAATTACCCGTAAAGAATGGCTTTCGCCTTCATTTAGTCCTCTGATAAACTGATGCTGCTTTAGGGACTGCGTGTATGGTTGTATAACAGTTGAATTGATCAGTTCCAATAGTCTCTGAAATTTCTGATCATTTTTTGAAGAGAATGAAAGAACATCAGAGTTAAATTTTAAATATTAAATAAGGCCCTCCAAAGTTAAATTCGGAAAGAAGAGAGGAAATATCTTCGCCTTTCTTACATTGAGTAAAGGCAACTCACACAGTTCCACTGACACTTTTCCATTTTTAAGATCTAATATAATTAACTTTCAAAATGTCATTGCCACTATTCCTCTGACACAGTTTCCCCAAAGTCATCTAAGTCTCGGAATCTAATTCTGTGTAACACCGGCAAACAGCTTTTTCACTTTAATGTGAATGCAGTGCCCTGTGTGTTCACTCTTCACCATCATTAACAGTAGGCAAATTAGACGGTGGAAGAAAAATAAACATGTAAAAGGTATTTATCATGCCAACATTTTTCTATCTCCAACACAGACATCAGCAGGAGAGAGATGCAATGTGATTATCCTTTTGCCAGGTGAAATATTCATATGCTGATACAAGCATACACACATATACACCATCATCTTCCTGCATAACTATTTGTTCTGTGTTATCCTCATACAAATAATGATGCATACACATCAGGGTCAGAGATTCCTACTTAACTGGAACGAGACAGACGACCTTTCACAAATACATGGACAATGGCAAACTGTATTTCTTATTTCCTTTTTCCTCTTCTGCAGATGTGCCATTTATTTTCTAATGGCTTAGATGGGCCCCTGGTTTCTGTCTCACTGAAATTCTATTTCCCAAGGACAATATTGAAAGTTCAAGGTTAATCATGGGATGAAAATGAAAAGCAATTTTCCTGAGCCATTTCTACAGATTCCAGATGGCGAATGCACAGTACGTTCTTGGCAATTATTTTTGATTCAATTAAAATCATCTCAAAGCACATTGAAATCTTGAGGATTGTGTCAGATCTGTAAAGCTGGTGCTGTTATACATGTCTAAACTTTTTCAGGCATTATTGTGTATACATGGTGAATTAAAATTATAAAGCAGAAATGTAAATCATTTTATTATTTACCTTATGTCTTTTCAAACTTGTATAACTGTTTTTTCGTCTAGTGAACACAAAAGGTAATTTTTGAATGTTTTCATCACTTTTCAATATAATGGAAGTGAATGGTGCTGTCGAGTTCCAACATAGCAAGAAAGCACAATAGGAGTATCATTGTTGTCGATGTGTCTCATGCACTATATTTAAGTCTTCTGAAGCCATATGATAAGTTTGTGTAAACAACAGATTGACACTTGAGTTATAGAGGTTTCAATATAAGTATAAGAAAACAAGACAGAAGTACTGATTTTAAAAATTAAAAATGCTGTTTTTTGAGTGTTTACTTAGAGAATCACCTGGTAATTTAGTACCAAATATATCACTTATCTCAATCTCCGAGAAGTCAAAGAAGTTGTTAAAAAGTGACATTTTTACATGAAAAAAATACCATTAAAACATTCATAAGAACTGCATCTTTATATGAAATACTTTTCAAATAACTTCATTTTTAGCCCTTTTTTGTTACGTTGTATTGCACACACAGCTGTACAGCCAAGCGAGCTGATGCAATGATCAAACCCACTGTCCTGAAATGCTCTCAGTTAAAAAAATAAAAATACAAATAAAATTAACTGATTCTTTTGAGTCCCGGCACAAAAGTGCCTGTGAGTCTTTTGAAGTCTTATTTTAAGTAGAAACAAAATCTTCAAATATTGCTGTTCATCACTATCTTGTCGACTCATTTGTTTATAGTTTTATTTGTTATAATCCTAATTAAGATTGTTATTGGTTCTGTGGCAGAATAATACTGCTCATGTAGTGAAAATAAATTAAATCAGAATAATGTTAACCCCTATTTCATTTCTAATAATTTAATAAAAATAAAATTAATGTTATATTAATATTATTAATATTAAATTATATTAATTTAAAAAAAATAAATGTTCGTGGAGCTCCCGAGCTCCCTTTTTAAATTCAAAAATAGTAATTAATTTGCAACAGAACATGAAGGTTAAAACATATTGTGTATGTAGTTTAGCTGATTTTGTTAATAGCTTGTCACATAGCAAACTACAACTGGAATACTTGTAGTTATCTCTATGTAACTGGCATGGTAGAAAGTATTTAACATTGACAAAGTTACATATCACCTTGTTTCAAAACACTTTCAGAGTAGCATCCCCAAGACTGGGCCTTTTTATCTCTCAGTATGAGTAAGCATTATGTTATCGCTGGCTTTTGGCTGCCACAAACCAAAAAGCTCCCAACTCACGAGTACTACACGGCATTCCTACTGCAAAAAGGAAGAAAAGCTAAATAAATAAAAAAGTTTTATCTCACCTCTGCAAACGTGCTGCCTGCGTTTCATCGGCCCCGAGCTCGGCCCTCCTTCGTGAAATCCATTCCTTCTCCCCTGCTAGTTCCCACAGGGCCCTGTGGGAGCTGAGCGCTTATTGAAACTGCCATCTTATCCCAGGAAAAAAAGAAATCACACAGACACACAACTTCTCAAATAGACTAGTAATAAGTCTCGGTTAAAAGACGCACCCTTTTTGAGTATAAATTGGCCCCGGGCTTTAAATTTAAAGCAGTTTTTGTATTACTCTGACACTTGGAATATGAAATAAGTACAGAGAGAGAAAGAGATCAGAAATTGTGCAGACAACAGCAGTTACTAACAGCAATGCTATGAGTCTGGTAACCAGGCAGCAGAGAGGAAAAAAACAAATGCTGAACTTTAAGGTCAGCAGATAGTGAGACACATAGATTTCCCTGGAGCACTTTGATTTAGACAATGCCACTGTAATATTATTCATGATTCTGCTTACATTTATTCCATAATCTGACTTTACATTTGAAGCAGAAAAGGGCACTTCTTGCAGTAATATCTCAAGCTGTAGCCAAGTAGTAGTAGTATTCAGTTGTCAGGATTTTGGACTGTTTTTGTTGTATTTTTGCTCCCCATGGGGCTGTTTACACCTGGTCACTTCATGCGTTTTTTCTAATCGGATAGCTATCCAATCCTGAAAAGACCAGGTGTAAATGCCCTCCAAAACGGATTCAAGACGGATATAAATCTGATCGTTCAAACCCCTCCAGGAGGTGGTCTGCACCGCATTCCAGACGAAACTGGACAAGTGTAAATGCATCTGGTTGTTGAAACCACATATGCTAATTTTACTCCTCCCAAAATGATCAAATAATAAACGTGTGAGAGTGTTAAAGGCTATATGACATTATAGTCAGATATGACTGCGCTAATGCAACACGCAAAACAGCCCGCAAGTGTAAATGGAAACGTTTTAACAAATCAGATAGATATCCGATCAGAGAAAACGCATGAAATTACCAGGTGTAAACAGGCCCCATGTGTTCTGTGACCCAGTTTCTCCCACATGTTAACTGTTAATTTGATTCCAGGTGTCTCTCGTTATTTCCTTAATTGTCCTATCCTTAAAAGCCAGACATAATTAGCGTAGCTGCTGTTCCATCTAAGCATTTAATGATTTGTTCAACCCAAGCTAAAGAATAATAATAATGTACATTTGATCAGATATAACTGCAGTACAAGATTATAAGATGCGTTATGTGAATCCTTGGCTAAAGAGATGTGTCTTTAATCTAGATTTAAACAGAGAACGTCATCAAGAAGGCTATTCCAGAGTTTGGGAGCCAAATGTGAAAAAGCTCTACCTCCTTTAGTGGACTTTGCCATCCTAGGTACTACCAAAAGTCCAGAGTTTTGCGACCTTCAGTCTTTTGTTAATTTTTGGGAATACACTGGTTGTGCTCTGTTTTCAATTCCCTATTAGAGTCATTAGTTCATGAATGTAACTACACCAGATGCACTGAATATATTTTTTTAATTAACTAAAAAAGCCAGTTCATTAGAGTCATTTGTTCATGAATTGGAGCTCTCTGGTGATGTTGTATGTTATTGTGTACATCCTGAGAGTTTTTTTTAATTATTATTATTGTATGGTATGCTGACTTTTTAAATCTACTCCTTTTCACATTCACTTTGGACTGTAAATTCAGGTATGACTTATTTTGCCATAGAGTTGTTTCAGCGAATCAGTATCAAGAATCAATATTGAGATCATTCAGTTCTGAGTAACCTAAAAAATTATATTTTTACCCAACACTAACATTTACACACAAAACCAGGCATACCTCCTGTATTTTAGTCTCTCTCTTTTTTGTAGGATCCTGCATGGGCCAACCAATCCTCTTTATGTATAACATTATCTTCACAGGGCCATCTGTTGGATGACTAGCTCAAGTAACAGGTGATATTACATTCCAGAGACTCATCCTCCTGGCCTGTGTGGGAATTGCTTTCCATGATCTTTTCAACTCTGTCTGGATTGACTGAAGCACTGAAGATGAAGATCCACTCTTCTCATCCTCTCAGCATCTGCTGCTTGTGAAAGTGTTTCTCGGTGAGACTGACTAACTGTTCAACAGCAGTAGGTCGGTAAACACAAGTACCTTATGGCTATAAAAATCGTAGCAGATCTGAACCATAACCCAGGCCTGTACATTGATCCAAAACTGACATGCCAAATAAAGTGCTATTCATGTGGTTCTATCACATATAACAGACACCGAAACATAAATTAGTAACACTGGCAGAATCTGAACTGTACGCACTTTAAACAATTTTAGAAATGTAGGAATGCTTTTAGGTTCATAATTATAATAGGCCTATTATTATTATTATTATTATTATTATTATCAAATGATTGAGATTATTTATTAGTTGAATGATTTATAACAGCTGAATTACTGTTCATGAAGTTTCAAGATTTTACTTACATTCACCAAGGCTGTATTTATTGATCAAGAATAGAGTAAAAACAGTAATATTGTGAAATAGTATTACAATTTAAAATAACTTTTTCCTATGTTAATATATTTTAAAATGCATTTGTTTCTATGATGGCAAAGCTGAATTTCCAATACTCCAGTCTTCAGTGTCACATGATCCTTCTCATCATTCTCATCAACTTATTTTAATATGCTGATTTGACCACTTTAGACCAATTTAATAAAAGTAATAATTTCTTTAAAAAAAAATCTTATTGGCCCTAAACTTTTTAACAATTCATATTTTAATGTTTCTAAAGTTATGCATACTCAACAAATGTGTGGTCTTTTTATATGTGCATTTTCACCTCAATTCACCTGATACTAGTCCAGAAACATGGAGTTGTACTGCACATTTGGCACACACAGGTTTAAATCTCACCTGTTGTGGCCCAACGTCATTTCCCCAGTTCAGTAGTTTGTTATTTGGAGTGTTAAAATATTACTTTCTGTACAAAATGTTCGCAATATAGCCAACCTATAACTCATCAGCTCTGCAGAAAATGTCTGGCAAAGAGGAAAATTTCAGTAGATTGGGTAAAGGTAAAAAGTGAAGTACAAATTGAGTATAAATGGTAACAGATGTTGCAATTAACAGTGAAATTTTCTACTTGGCAGCAGATATCGGACCATTGATCTACATTTAGAGGACAGTAACTTCATGTAAATATGTGTGAGAAAGAGAGAGTGAGACAAACTCTCAGGTAAAGCAGGCATCAGTTCCACACAGTCACACCATCATCTATTTCACAAACACAATTTCTCCACAACAATTAAATTGAAATTATCTGCAGCATGTGCATTCCCCCCATCAAAAACGTGCAATTGGGCAAATCTATTTTCTGTCGCGACTAATGCTGTTAGTGATTAATGAGTGTGAAGACAAAGTGGGAAAAGGCGGGTGAAGAATGGATGAAAGAAAATATGCAAGAATATGAAACCCATACTATAAAGCTGTTCCATGTAGCTATTATGATGCCTTTCCAAATTCCTTCAAAGAGCATTGGATCCCACAATGCTTGGCAACAATCTTAAATCAAGATGGCAGAGGTAGAGAACCTTGAAAGGAATAGTTCAGGCATACATAAAAAAAAAAATAGCTAAAAATGTACTCGTTCTCAGGCTATCCAAGATGCATATGAGCTTGTTTCTTCATTGGAACAGATTTGGAGAAATTTAGCATTACATCAGCTCACCGGTGGATCCTTTGCAGTGAATGGGTGCCGTCAGAATGAGAGTTCAAACACCTAATAAAAACATCACAATAATCCACAAATAATCCACACCACCCCAGTTGCAGTTAACATCTTGTGTAGAAAGTCTGTGTGCATTAAGATATTTTTAAGGATTACTTGTGGGTTATTGTGATGCATTTTATCAGCTGTTTGAACTCTCATTCTGACGGCACCCATTCACTGCAGATGTTCCGTTAGTGATGTAATGCTAAATTTCTCCAAATCTGTTCCAATGAAAAAACAAACATACTGGATAACCACAGAGTGCATACATTTTCAAAAAATCGTCCTTTTCGGATCAACTATTTCTTTAAGGCAACACACAAAGTTTTCGAACACAGCCACACACTGACATCAGGAGCTTTACAGCTTCAGTTCCAGAAGTTATGACATGACAATGAATCAGTAGTTAAAAATCCTTGAAACATTTATATTTTATAAGGCCTTTTGATTCTTCAGATAGGCATGTCTCATTGCTCTTCCTTGTGATGGGTAACATCAGACGCCCATGCCACCCTAGGTGATGAGTCATTTTTTGATATGCGGTTTCTTGGAGGTCAATGACAGGCTTTTGTGTTTTTACATCAAACATTGTGTCATGACCACAGAATGGCATGACTTCTGTACTGAGAGATTAATAGCCTTTACAGAGAGAGCTATTGAGGCCGTTCACCTCAGCCATGACTCGACCGTGGCATGGGAGTCCTTCTCCATAATTGTTTACTTTTTCTCTTTTACAAAGCAGACATCACGGCAATCATGAAACTCATTTTCTGCAGATTGGATGTGACATTTGACACGGGTTTGACAAATCTAATAAATAAGCTCTTTATGCATGTGATGATTTCACTTGTGCATTCAGAGAGCATCGGCGAGGTCAGTCAGAAGAGGATGGCAAAGAAATTGATTGTGAAATGTTTCTAGCGACTTCAATTATTTGTAGATTTTTTATGTTATTTTATATTTTTGTTGTGCACTGTTGTGTATCTGTGTTCAATTTATTGCAATTCATCTTCCTGCAATTCCAACAACCTTTGGTTCATAGACAATTTGATTCAAACTTGTAAATTAAATGAGGCCAATACTTACATTTTTTAAACTCTCACAAATGCGTTAAAATCAACTTATGAATTTAAAATAGGCCTATTCAATACTTTATGAACTTATCAATTTTTGACGTGCAGCACATTACACAAAAACACATTTTGAGTTTTATACACTGGATGAAAAAGAAACGTCTCTGCTGTCTAAGAATATAATTATTTCATTTATGCTGCCAATTTGTTGCCATATATACAAATTAAATGGTGATTGCTTTTGTATTTAAAAAAAAGACAAAATTGGAAGATTTATGATAAATAATTAAAACATCAGTAACGTAAAAAAATATATATATTTATATAAACATAACTATATGAACACTAGTGACATACGGTACAAGTTTTGATTTGAGTTGAGTTTTCTGGAATGTACTATAATTAGATTAGTGGTGGACTGCATTAACTTCAATTCAGTAAATTCCTCTACCTGTCAATTCAGTTCAATATCTTGTGGTTATCTACCAATTGAATTCAAATTCCAACACATGCATTGAAGGAAGCCAATTGTTAAATGCTAACTTTTACCTAATTCTGGTTAGAAATTATGCTTCTCGTGAGAGAGTGTTGGCCGTGGTTGTTCTACAGTTGGTATTCAAGAGGTTAATCTTGGTTATAAAATACTTAATACAAACGAGCTCCTTTCTACCGCTTAGCTTTGCCTCAGGCAAAAATCTCTGTTCCTCTCATTTCTTTTTTTGGGTTGCTTTCATTTCATTTTCACAGTTTGCTGCCACCGAGTCAGTCAGATTTCATACTGCAGGGTGTGGAAGAGCCCATGGGTTAAGCGTGTGTAATATAAAAAATTATTTACACTTGCAATCATAGAGTTTCAGTCTTTGAACAAATATAGACTGCGATGCTAAAGCAAGTCTATTAAGTCTGCTGTTGTATCACACTGAGCATGTTCACTGTAGGTATATTACCAGCAGTCTTCAGAGAGACCTCGCTGTTATCCAGCCATTTTCTCATTAAGAAAGTGATGAAAGCATAATGGCTGCTCTGTGCACACACTCCAAAGCGTGAAGAGAGGTGAGGAATATCAGATTTGGGAGCCGATGGGAATGTAAGCTGCATTGTGGCCTTTCTCTGGCTCGTTCATGTACATAGCTTCCATTCCTCCTGTTATATCTCTGTTTTCTTTAATATAATAATAATCTTTAAGATATAATATTTGAATAGGACAGAAAAGTCAATATCATATCAATGATTTATGAACAAACTATCCGAGACGCTCGAAAGGTCAGTTGGAGGGGTAGGCCTACATTTTGAGTCGGTTTTTACACTTGAAACACATGCAAAAACCACCCACTCTCACAATGCAAGCAGTGAGGTCCACAATATTGAGTTAACGTAAGTGAGTCACAGCTCCCATAATGCTCCAAGACGCGTCGTGAATCCCCACCAAAACCCTGCGGATGATTTGAGAAATGGCTCCCCCTTGCTTCTCTCTCTGAATCCACGAATGAGTTTATCACACATTAGTCAGCCTCACTCTCACGAAGACTCTGATATTTGCCTTGAAAATGCCATGCTGTGGTAATCCCTCTCTGTGTCTGTCGCTGGGTAATGATCATACAGAGCCTGCTAATCTGGATTTAGAGTTTGAAACACTGCCACTTGCGGCGAGTCCAATCCGTGGCTGTTATTTTTCACCCAAAGCTCCTCTGAAGATATTCACCTGGCAAAGAGGGGGACAAGACAACTAAAGGGATGCCAGCCGAGAAATGTCTGGCAGATCAGACTTTCCTGGATTGAGACGGATGTCAGGATTTAGTGAAACCTACTCGAGGAATTATACTATTTATCCCACCAGGTAGACCTGGTATAACAATGCAATTTGCACCTTCTAAATACGAAGTATTGGGGAAACCTGGAGTAAATTTGTTTTCTTTCCATCACAGGAAGACGGCACAATTCCAACAGTAAATTTATTCACAAACAATCACAAGCAAGCAGAATAATGACACTCAGCATATGCTCAATTAAAATGTTATTAGTTTACTTGAGAGAAACTTTCAGAAATAAAAACAATTTAGATGTAATTTTTTTTTCTGTTGTCAAAAGTAATGATGCCTGTGAATTGCTAGGCCAAAGGTATGTGAACAGTCTTATTTGTATATACGTAAAGGGTAAGTTTGCAGATTTTTAACCAGTTTTGTATTGTTAAGGCCATGACACACCAAGCTGACTTCAATGAACTAGCAGCGACAAAAGCCGACGGTGTTGTCGCCTTGCGTCAGCAGCGTGTGAACCAAAAAGCTGTTCTTGAAACACCACTCAGACTACAGCCGACAGCAAACTAACACGAGTGTTCTGCAGCTGCGAGAGAGGAGTTAACTGTCTGTATCAGAGGCTATCAATAGTATATATTCGTCATTCAAAAGGAGAAACCGAAACAAGGATATACGAGATATACGAAACGTAAACAAAGCAGTGCTTGCTTACCATTTTGAATATCAGTTACGTTGATAACTTTAACTGCAGGAAAGTGGAATAGATTGTATGTTTTTAACATTTTGGATTTATTACTATTTGTTATGTGTTTAATTTAAAGGAGCTATTATGTCTTTTTTTTTTTTACAATACTCTATGTACTATAAGTCTCAGGTGTCCCCAGAATGTGTCTGTGAAGTTTCAGCTCAAAATACCCCACATATAATTTATTATATCATTTTGAAAATGTCTATTTTGAGTGGATGCAGAAACACATTGTTTTCGTGCATGTCTCTTTAAATGCAAATTAGCTGCTGCTTCCTGCCCCCTTTTCCAGAATAGGCCTGTGCCTTTACAGCTGGTTCCTCAGATACTCTGCTAAAAAAAACATCAGTTTGGTTTATATTATCATGTCTATCGCACTGAAATCATGCGTTTTAAACCATATCAGTTTAAACTTTTGATATACGGTTTTCAGCGCATACATCCAAAGCATGTGCACAGAAAGCTGCTGTCACACGGCATAAGCAAAGTTCTCTTCCATGTCTTATTGCACTTAAACTGTCAAATACACACGTTAATGTTAAAAACACACTAAAACAGTCAGTTATGTCTGTGAAGGTAAACAGCTGGGAAAGAAATTGCATGTTTATATTAGATCTGTGTGGCAGCAGCATAATATACAGTAAATAAATCAATAAATCCACTGCTCTCTTGTCACCTCTGAGGCTGGGACTCTAAATAGTGTTCTGTGTTTATCAGCGCAGAACTGCTTTGCTCAAACTTTCGCCGTGGCATTAGAACTGCTACACCGTTATCACTTGCAAAAACACAATGGTGGCGCCATGGGTGGAAACTTGCAGATTAAGGGGTAGTAATATTAGAAAGGTAGTACATCAATATAATACTAATTAGGCTATTGTACTGAAATGAGTCATTAATGACAGAGTTTTCATTTTTGGGTGAACTTTCCCTTTAGGTTTTTAAAAATACGGAGAATGTGACAGTCAGGCAGCATCCAATCAATAGTGTGGGTGTTCAAGTTTTGCCAAAACGGAGCACCACAGTTCCTTTTCTCTGTTTGCTCTAGTCATGTGACACCAATTTCATGCACCCGCCCCCCACCCCCCCGCCACATTTTTACTGCATACACAGCCAAGTTTTATTAAAAGCCCATCTTGCCAGCAGTGAATTACCTCTTAAACATGTGGTCTTGCATCATTCTGGTTCTAACAATTGCATTGGTAACAAACCTCAAGGGGGCGATAGAGTTACATTCAAATGTCCTATCCTTTATTTAGGTAAGTTTCTATAAACAGACTGATTTGACTGACTAATATTTTTCCGCAAGAGAAAACTGACCCACAGTATCAGCTTTGAGAATGCAAAACATGTTTGCATTGCGTCAAAAATTGCGGCCTGACGTATTTCGGAATCCCACAATACATGAAATTGAGCTAACGTAGGTAGAAACTTCATGTGCGTGGACTATGCTTCAGGCCTTAAATTGTAACTGGTATGTTAAGAAATAGAAATTGTATGGCTGAACTGAAAGATATGTAGAAGTTTTATTCACAACAACAGTTGTTACCATCATAAAACAGTTCAACAGGGTTCCAAGGTGCTAAGGATTTCAGTGACTATCTGAAGGTTATATTGACAAAAGTTGTCTTTATGAGTGAGTCATATGAATCACTTACTGCCAAAAACACTGTGTAATTAAGATGTGTGCTGTGATTGAAATGAAACATTATAACTTTTTGTATTTAATTCAGTAGCCTACTGATTTAAGACATAACTATATCAATGATACTGTTTCTTTTGGCACATATAAATGTTTCTAATACCAAAATATAACAGTTAAATTTGTAGTAGTCTGTGAGTTATGAAGCACCGTGTAAAAAGTGTTACAATTGCTTCGCCAGTCTCCTAGTTTTTCAGATCACTGTCAATGATGTGCCTGAAAAGTTTATTATATGCCAAATAGGATATATATCACATATAAATAACCTCCCCTGACTAAATCACTTCTGAGTACAATTTTAATGTCCCTATAGTTCTGAAATCTTTCAAAATTGATAGTTCACAATAACTTACACAAGCTCAGATCTGCAGTGCAAACTTCCAACCTTCCCTCTAAACTTTCTCATCTATTTAATTCCATTCAGATAGGTCAGGAAAACCTCTCAAACTGCCACAAACAGGTGAGCTGGTTTGATTGCAATCACTGTACAGTGGAATGAGGCAGTTTGAAGCCTGTAGGATACAGAAGCATGGATCTCGGGGAATTAAATCAAAGTGAGAAATGAGGAAGGAAATTGAATTAGATACTTCAATTAATTTTCCATTTCTGAACTCTGTATCCCCTTACATTTAAAGTCGGCTAATGGAGTGATGGACAGATGGAGGAGAAGTACACTTTCATTTGTTTCTCCCCTCCTCTTCATCCTCAATTATCTAGTATTAAGGATAGAGCCGATAAAGATGTATTTAAAAATCTTTAATTAAACTAATGTAGAATGAGATGTAGCGCTTATGTATGTAATGAGGCCTGGAATCAATATGAAATTAACAGTAAAAACTTCATCTCATTTTACTGTAATTAGAAATGACAAAAATCTCATTATGGTACAACCAACGTTGGCATTGGCGAGTGAAGTTCTGTAAGTGTTATTTAATCAATCTATTAGATTTGCATACATTTACAATTATATTTCACATCGACCAACAGAACAGGCAAAAGGAACCTAAACTTTGCAAGGTTGTCTCATTTTAAAGATGAGGTTTTACCCATGAATACATAACCAGCTGATGCAATGAATGCTGAGAAAATGTCAAGGTTCAGATTTGCTTCGTTAACGGCAGGATTGAAGATGTCTTTTGCTATTTCTTATAGAAACCATGGAAAAACCAGAAATATTCATTCATATTTTCTGAGAAGGCTTTTATCGCTTACCTTTTTTCAGTTTGTAGTATATGCAATTGCACCCAAGAGTATGAAGTCATTCACTTCTACCAAATAAATCATCGCTTTCTATTAGATTATTTGCACAAAGAATAGAAAGGAATGTGGGCAAACTCTTTCAGACAATCTTCCCATTTCAAATTTCCACACACACACACACATTGTAAACAATAATGATTCAAATCCAAAACTGATATGCTCCCATACGGAAAGGTTATATATTCACATATATGTGAAGCACTGTTAAATATATTGAAATATATTTTAAAAATGTGTGTGTGTTTACATAGGCTATGTGTGAAATTATATTCATGCATCATATGCATTTTAATCAATGTGTTTTTGCAATGCAGCAATGCATTTTGTTTCTACACTACTATTAAAGCTATTATATTATATTGCATTATATTGTATTATATTGTATTGTATTGTATTGTATTACAGATCCTATATTCTCATTCAATTTAGGCCTACTATCTTAAACAATGTTATCAAGTTTCAGCTGTTCCTGACACTTTCTTACATGTAATTGACACGCTTCTGTTGAATATTTGCTTTACAGAAATGGTTCAGTGTCCGTTAGCATCACAACGGTGCGCTAACTATATAGAGGCTAACTATAAGAGGTAAGCTAGCTATAGATTTGAGCTCTTATTTATGAAAGTTTGAGATTTTAATCATTTAATTTTAATTATAGCTTTGTAAATGTTTTGCTGGCAATTTGTTAATGGATGAATTGAAATAAGATGATTAGTTTAACCTAAAAGGATGCACTATACACTGTTGCCAACTCTCGCGAGACAAATAAGCTTCAAAAACAACATTTGTTGATGATTTATTATCATCAATATTGTTTATTATCAATTATGTATTACCAATAAATGAGCAACATATTAAACTGAAACCACTCTTTTATCTGAAAAGCAAAAACAGAAGCTATTTTACAAAAATCAGCAAACTGCAACAAAAGTGGGATCAAAACTCATTTCTAATCACCTGTGAGCAGAATAGGATTGGAGGGATGGAAAAGGAGAGCTTCAAAGGGGAGCTGTAACACAGACATATATTTATAGCCGTAAATATATAGGGGTCATTCTATGGAAATATCCATTTTTCTGTCCCTAGCCTTTACAGAAATATTACACTTGAAAAACAATGTTACACTTTTTTAATAATTTAAAATGAAACAGTGTTATTTGAACAATTACACCTTCTTGAGCCATCAATGTGACAATATTTGTTTTTAATTAATTGTAAAGAATTCCAAGCACTACAAAACTGCTCATCCCCACAGCCAGGCGAACATAAATAAACAAAGTTGCTTGTCAGATTTCCCTAACAAGCAATCATATTTTTTAAATAAGCCCAAACAACCGCAACCAAAAAAAAAGAAGCCCAAAGTCGTGTATAATACGTGGACTTGGCATCTGTGGCACTGTGCTGTTAATCCACTTACATGAACTAAAATGGGCTGAAACTATTCCAAACACTTTT
This sequence comes from Barbus barbus, assembly GCF_936440315.1. Classification (NCBI taxonomy): domain Eukaryota; kingdom Metazoa; phylum Chordata; class Actinopteri; order Cypriniformes; family Cyprinidae; genus Barbus; species Barbus barbus. The sequence goes on from NC_136716.1 coordinate 22,869,057, forward strand.
TTCTTTCATTGTAGACAAATATTGATAAGAATTGTACTGCGATTTCAGGAGTGTCAGAAAAAAAAAACCTCTAATGGGAGCTGCTGACAGAGATATAGGAAACACAGGTGATCTGAGAAAGCTTGTTAAATAACTTCATATGCATTTTTCACAATATATTTCACCTATATCATCATGCATCTTTAAAACCTAAAAACGTAAATTCTCTTTTCTTAAGATTTTTTTGTATGTTCTGCACATTATTCTCTTTTCTGCATTTCACCTATGCTGTCGTTTATTTCTAATTAACCTGACATTGTATATTACATATTGTTGGCTCTGTGACAGATTGTTTATGTTCCTATATTCTTTCATATATATATATATATATATATTTTTTTTTTTTCTTCCCCCAAAAGAAAATAGTTGTTGTGGCTGTGTGAAATGATCATAATGCTGTATGTTAGGTGTGAGATTCATTAATATTCAATAATGAAATGCCTTCAACTGAAAACTTTTTTTTTTTTTGGTTTTTTTTATCTTTTCATTTTACATTATTGACACACTATTTTCCTTTTTTGATATTGTGCAGTTGCTTTGACACAATTTACATTGTAAAAAGCGCTATATAAATAAAGGTGACTTGACTTGACTATAAAGGAAATAAATATATGTAAATATTTCTGATAAATATATATTTGCATATATTTAATATATGTGAAAAATATTAAAAAGCGGCCAAAATCAAATATTTAAATATATTTTTAATATATATTTACATATATTGTATAAAATATATTTGTATGTACAGAAATGTAATACGTTAACAAATATTAGAAATTAATATATGGACATATATTGCAAATTAATATATTTGCATAGTCTGATATCTAAATGTATTTACATATAAAGGAAATAAATATATGTAAATATTTCCAATAAAAATATATTTATTATATGTGAAAAATATTAAAAAGCGGCCAAAATCAAATATTTAAATATATTTTTAATGTATATTTCAAAATATATTTACATATATTGTATAAAATATATTTTCTATGTACAGAAATTGTATATGTTAACAAATATTAGAAATTAATATATGGACATTTATTGCAAATTAATATATTTACGTAGTCTGATATCTAAATGTATTTACATATAAAGGAAATAAATATATGTAAATATTTCCAATAAAAATATATTTATTATATGTGAAAAATATGAAAAAGCGTCCAAAATCAAATATTTAATTTTTTTTTAATATATATTTCTAAATACATTTACATATATTGTATAAAATATATTGTCTTCTATTTGAATTTAAGATATTTAAATATATCAATACATATTTATTAAAAATATATTTCAATCTATGTGACTTCTGTATGGGCTGCTCTTGATAAAAAAAATAAAAAAAAAGACTTAATAGTTTTCATTATTTTCCTGAGATATTTCAATACTCTGAGAGAAATAGCGATAAAAATAAAATCAGACAGGTGAATAATCAATTGTGGAGGATTTGCCTGTTTTAAGAAAGAGAATATTTCTGCTAGGCGTGTTCTCAGAAGGGCAATCCTGCATAATATCTTCATCTAATATCCGCCATTTCTTTAATGCGCACTCTTCCCTACTAGGCTTCTCAAAAAGGGTTTGAATAACTACCTTTCGAATTACCTGAGAGAGTCGTTTCAGTAATGGCTTTTTAATCACCTTGAAAATCACTATTCCATCACAAAACTTTCTCACATGCTGCTGAAAAAAGTTTCCTTTGGATTTAATGGTTTTGGCAAAGTGTCTGCCTCGTCTTTTTCTCTCAATCCCTCGCTTACAGTCTTTTCCTCCTTCTACCTCCATCAATCTTCAATTTTACTCACAGACCAATCTTTTCCATTTTTGACAAATTATACTGCAACCTCATTAAAGACAAAAGTAATGAAGAACAGGGTATGGATTTAGTCCGTTTGGAGTGTGTGTTTTTGTTTGTGGCCGTCTAACACACAATGCAAATTGAGTTAAATCCATATATGTGGAGGTTTGAGCGCCACATATATGGATTTCTTGGTTTGAGCGCACTGGGGTCATACCCAGGAGATATTCAAAGCCAACCTCAAGCAGGTCATGCCGAACTTTTATCAACATGTATCCTGTCCAACTAGAGGACCAAACACACTGGATCATTGCTACACTCAGTTCAAGGATGCCTACAAAGCCCGCTCACTACCGGCTTTTGGCAAATCGGACCATGCCGCCATCTTTCTAACACCGAGATACAAACAAAGGCTCGTTCAGGAACCTCCGGTGCAGAGAGTAGTGACGCGCTGGTCCTCCCACTCAGAGGCCGTTTCTCAATACCAAGTTCGCAGAGTCTGGACTTCCGTCCTTTCGAGTTTGGACTTGCCAAGTTCGACTCGGAAGAACGAACTCTCGAGGACGGAAGGACGAACTGAATTCTGGGTTATGGCCCGTATCAAGTCCACACAAGTCACCTCTCGATGCATCCTCGGTAAAAGGGGCGGATCAAGAACACATCCGGGGATTTGAACTGGACTTGGCTAGATGTGAACTTTGAATTGGAACAGTACTTCGGCAGTGACTGATGACGTTTCACAAGTCCACAAGAACACAAGTACAGACAAGTACGCATATTGAGAAACGGCCAGAGACTATGCTGCAGGCGGCGCTTGATGACGTCGACTGGGACATGTTCCGGGCGAGTTCTTCTGACGTCAGCGAGTTCACGGATGTAGCATTAAGCTTCGTAAACACGCTAACCGAGCAAGCTACAGAAACAATAACGATAAGGACATTCTCCAATCAGAAACCGTGGGTGGACAGATCAATCCGTGCCGCGGTTAACACACGCACCGCCGCTTACAATGAGGCTCTTCTGTCTGGGAATACGAGCGAGTACAAAGCATCGTGCTATGCTCTCCGACGCGCAGTAAGAGCCGCCAAACACAGATACAGAGAGAGAATTGAGTCTCATTTCCAGCTTAACGACTCTCGACGGATGTGGCAGGGACTGAGGACCATCTGTGACTTCGGAAACAAATCCTCCGCGGAGGTGAGAGCAGATCCGTTGCTGGCCGACGAGTTAAACATCTTCTACGGCCGCTTCGATGGCAACGGCGGCGGCGCGTTTCTGCCGACCAGCGCGTCTGGAAGCAACAGGCAGAGCAGCGATGATCCTGTAATCACCGTGTCGGAGGATGAGGTTCGGAGGGCGCTAAAGAAAGTGAACGTCAGGAAAGCAGCCGGACCTGATGGGATAACCGGCCGTGTTCTGAGGTCCTGCGCCGATCAGCTCGCTGGTTTGCTCACTTCTATCTTTAATGAGTCCCTTGCTACCGCCGTGGTTCCCACCTCATTCAAAAAATCCATCATTATCCCTGTGCCAAAGAACAATAAACCCTCTTGCCTGAATGACTATCGCCCAGTTGCCCTCACATCTATAGTCATGAAGGTTTTTGAGAGACTTGTAAAGAGCCACATTTGCTCCTCCATCCCTGATACTCTGGACCCTCTTCAGTTTGCCTATCGCCCAAACAGATCCACGGACGATGCCATTTCTCACGTTCTCCACTCTTCCCTCACACACTTGGATAGCAACAATGGAAATTATGTAAGGCTGCTATTCATTGACTATAGCTCAGCTTTCAACACTATAGTCCCCATCAAGCTGGCATCTAAACTCACAGACCTCGGCCTAAACTCCTCACTCTGTGACTGGATTCAAGACTTCCTCACCGGCAGACCTCAAGTGGTGAAAGTTGGCCAGTTCACCTCAAACTCCATCACTCTGAACATAGGAGCCCCACAGGGCTGTGTCCTGAGTCCCCTGCTCTACTCTCTCTACACGCATGACTGCGTGTCCTCTCACAGCTCCACATCTATTGTCAAATTCGCTGATGATACTGTGGTTCTGGGCCTCATCTCCAACAACGATGAGACCGCATACTTGGACGAGGTAGAGAGACTCACATCATGGTGCCAGGACAACTGTCTCTCTCTGAATGTGAGCAAAACTAAAGAGCTGATCATGGACTTCAGGAAGAGACAGCAGCAGCCCTACACTCCTCTTATGATCAGTGGGACCCCTGTGGAGAGGGTGAGTAGCTTCAAGTACCTCGGCGTAAACATCTCCGAGAACCTGACTTGGACTACACACATCCAAACACAGGTAAAGAAAGCCAGGCAAAGACTGTACCATCTGCGACAGCTGAGGAAATTCAGGGTCTCACCAGCAATCCTGAAAACTTTCTATACAGGGACCATAGAAAGTGTATTGACTCAGTGCATCTCAGTGTGGTATGGAAACAGCTCCAATCAGGACTGCAAAGCACTACAGAGAGTTGTGCGCTTAGCTGAGCGCATCTCAGGGTCTGCTCTCCCCTCTCTGCAGGACATCTACCTCAAACGCTGCAAAAATAGAGCTGTCAAAATAATCAAGGACTCAAATCACCCTGGTAACCAGCTATTCACTTTGCTTCCATCTGGTAAGCGCTTCCGTAGCCTGATGGCAAAGACTGAGAGACTTAGGAGGAGCTTCTTCCCCCGGGCCATCAGGCTCCTAAACTCTAACTCTGTGTCATAACATCACTTGACTCCATGTAAATATCACCATATCAATAAGCTATTCATAATTTTTCTCTACCTCATATTGCTGCTATTATATACCCTGTACAACTTTTTTGCACATTCCTCTTAGTACTATTTAAGTCAACAACATACTGACCTGCACATTATATTTATATTTTTTATCTATCTTTTTATTTTATTCTTTTATTTTATTTTATTTTTTTCTACTTTTCTTCTCTTAATATTTGTATACTTTATAATTGCATTGTCCTTGGAGCGGACCTGACCTACATTTCACTGCTGGTTATACTCTGTATAATTGTGTATGTGACAAATAAAACTCTTGAATCTTGAATCTTGATATAGATGTTATTAGTCTCAAGGACCACTAAACTTGGTGATGTGGATCTTCAGCTAAGAGAAACTAATAGCCAGTGCTCTACGCTTCACGGAACGCTCTTCTCAATTTCTTTTGTTGATAAAAACTCATGATGCACAAGCACTTTAAACAGCCCACGGATAAAGAAATAAATAGAAGATTGCTATCACTTTAGCTCACTTCCTTTTTAGTCAGTTATTTTTGTAAGGATTAGCCTTTTTAATGCGGAGCTCCTGAAATTTGTGTAGATCTGAAGCTCATTTTGCAGTCTTTTGACTCATCAGCAGTTTTATCATGTTATGTTAAATTCTGATCATGTATGCCCTCAACATCTTGCAACTATACATATTTAACAACGCAAACTCTACTAGATTCGTAAACTGTGGAATGTTAATGGCTTGTTTACTCTGTGCATATCTAAGCAGCATTAACCCTGTTCCTGCTTTGCTTAGCATCTTGAAGATGATCGCAGTGGTTCCATTTTTTTAAATGAAATTCTGAAACTGAATAATTACATAATTTGTGTCCATCAAGGGAATAAATCTGAAATCTGAAAAAAAAAAGTTGCATCACTTGTTTGCCAATGGATCCTCTGTAGTGAATGGGTGCCGTCACAATGAGCATTCTAACAGCTGATAGAAGCATCACTCATCCAAAAAGTCATTCATACAACTTCAGTGCATCAGTTAGCATCTAGTGAAGTGAAAAGCTGCATGTTTGTAAAGAACACATCCTTTTTGACTTTAAATTTAGACTTTAAATCATCCGTATGCCATTGTAATGATTCCTCCAAGTTACAAAATCTCCTGTAGTCATCTCTCATCAAAATCCATCCACCAAAATATTTTCACTTATGAACAGATATATTCATATTTATCTGATTCAGATGAGATACCTTTTTTTTAACTGGAGAAAGCAACATCATGGATAGAGGTCTTGTATTTTAGCCTGAAACTGGATAAAGCAATAGTATGGATAAAGCAGGTCTTAAATTTTAGCCTGAAAAAAACAAACAGTTTGAGGTTAAAAACTTCTTAATTATGGATTTGTTTCTTATAAACACACAGCTTTTCGCTTCACAAGATGTTAATTGATGGACTGGAGTCATGCGGATTACTTGTGGATTATTGTGATTTTTTTATCAGCTGTTTGGACTCTCATTCTGACGGCACCCATTCACTACAGAGGATCAATTTGTGAGCAAGTGATGTAATGATACATTTATCCAAATGTTTTCCGATATCGAAACAAACTCATCTACATCTTGTATGAGTAAATTTTAAGCAAATTTTAATTTTTGGGGTGAACTATTCCTTTAATGGTTGTTGAACATTTCTGCATTCTTTTACAGAAACCGATGGAACACTGTATAAAAATATTCTGGAAAAATAGTTAAAAAGACAGCATTGTTTTTAAACAAATGATTGCATTGTAATGTGCAAAGAATATTGCAAACTAGTAATCCAATTTTAGCGTTATTAAGTTTGCTCATTATTAACAATGTTTCAGCTGATGTTGAGCTCAAGACCTGAAGTAAACAGTCCAAACAGCTCTACAAACTTTGCATACACCTTTATTCCTCATAAAAGAGTTCACACTTGATGATAATTGGAAAGGAATTTTGTCTGCCACTTTCCTTGAATCTGCTCAAATCACTGTTGACAGGAAACCTTTCAAGAAATCTTGGAGAAAATGATGCATTACCGGGCTCCAGCCCTCAGAAGTCTGTGCGGGTGAGCTGAGGTTTTGAACATTTAGTGAAAAGCTCACTTTTTGAACAGTTTGTAAATGGTGAAATTAAACTTGTCATTCTAGATCTCAAGTCAACTAACTTTGCGTACCATAGCCGATTAGTCTGCTAACTTATCACAATGCCAACATATTAACCTTGTATGATACCAGGCCAAACAGATTGCAATTCCATTTTATGCTACTAGTGGCACCAAAATCACACTATTCTATTTGAAACAGTTCAAAGTAACTCAAAACAAGGAATTCTCATTGGAATACTTATAGAGTTGCCAATTCAAACTACTTTTCAAACCCAAGGTCATTGCTCCAGGTTGTCTTAAGGAGTGCAATTCACCGAGCACTAGAAGTCAGAGACTGTGGGACTGAAGCTGGTAAATAGCATTCTTAAAGACCATAAATATTTAATATGTTGTGCAGCAGAGTAAAACAGGGTAAAGGTTCAGCTGGGTTTGGAGATGATGTGGAGACGGAGCTCTGACTAGCTCAAAGGAACAGCAGGCAACAGCAGAATGCAGAATTACCCCATGTGTGATATGGAACACTATATCAGAATGTCAGCGTCCACCACATCGTAAGGCTGTTTTCATTTCTGCAGTCCTGTCCTTCTGAACTAAACGATATGCTTTCCAGTCTCCAGTCAAATGTAATAAATTGTAGATATGGTGTTTTATTTTGTGTATGAGGAGACATTTAAAGCAAATGTGAATCCTGACTTTTTAGGGGAGATGCCACATGTTATTGACAGAGATTAGTAGGGTGGACACTATTCAGGGAAACAGAGGTGTAATGGAATAGGGACACGACATGGGCTGCATTCAGATCTGCATCTGAGCACCAACACTTCGAGCACCAAGGTTCAGCTTAGAGTTGTGCATTTATTAATAAGCCACAGCTCAGAGTGAATGGAATTGGGCTTTTTTGGCATAAACAGAAAGTAAAGAAGGCATATTGGAACAAGATCAATTTGTTTTGCATTTATTAATAATAATCATCAGCAGAAATATTTAAGAATTGCACAATTGAACTGTCCTGCTTTTTTTATTCTAAATACATTAATTAATGTATAAGTCTCTGTTAAAAGTGTGTGTGATAATTATGTATTGTATTGTATGCATTGTATTACAAGCAGCAATGATCCACTATATTCTATAATGTGAATGATGGCAGACATGGATATATGTAAATATAAAAGTCTGATTAGCTAAATGGAAACCTGCTGGCTCAGCTCCTCGGTTCAGGTAATAAGAAAAACGCTTAGATGGGAGACAGTGATTCAGAGAGGCAGTCGGAGAAAATTCAGGTGCCTGATTCCATTAGACCTGCAGTTTCTCATCAGAGAACAATAACCCCAACGCTTTTCATCTTTTGAAGCTCTGATTCAGCCAAATGGATGATAAAGATGGTAAATGTGCCAAAGACTATCATTAAATGTCTCAGTGTATGTCAGTCCGGTGTGTCAGGTGCACTAATACAGTACACATTCTAGAGCATACTATATATTCAGCAACTCAGGCAGTCCTTTTTATTCTACATTAAGTGGTGCAGGCAACAGAACGCTGCATTCCAGCCAAGAATGGTTACAGACAGCTGAAATAGTCCTGCTGTCGACCAGAACTGACAAAGTGGGTAGAAATGCTGGAAGCCTGGATCTCAAAGGCTGACAGGCACACGAATGGTAAGAAAAGCCGGCAGGCGCCAGCGTAGATGGGCGGCATCAGGTTGGCACAGGGCAGACAGCTAGTCACTTTGAGAAAAGGATGCTGATTTTCAGAAAATACTAATTTATGAAGAAGTCATGTAGGTGAAAGTAGGAGCTAAAACTGGATAAACGTGGCTATTTCAAAATGATTTTTTCTTGAGTGAGCTGGTGCAATATGCTATAACTTCATATCTTTCATATCCTCGTGGTTAACATTAATACTACAAAATCAGACCCCAAATGGGCATGTAACATATTATTTATAGGTACTTTTCTCCACAAGAATGTAAACTCCACCTGTGAATGACTTGAGATGTGAAGTCAAATGCATCAGGGAAAAACAAACAAAAAAAAGTCAATTTCAGGCTTTTAGGGAAAAACATTGTCACTGAAAATATAATGAAATATATGTCTAAAAGAAAATGAGAGGCTGTCGATGGAAAAATATGCTGTTTGCCCTCATAATGGTATGTTTTTTATGTTTTTAAAATAAGTCTCTTATTTATTTGATCAAAAATACAGTAAAATATTGTGAAATATTATTACAAATTAACAACTGTTAACATAACATATATATTTTATTATCTTTTAACATGCTATTTATCCATGTGATGTCAAAGCTGAATTTTGGCAATCTTTAAATCCTCCATAAATCATTCTAAAATGCTGATTTATTTGGTGCTCAAGAACCACTTATTATTATTCTCAATGTTGCAAACAGTTTTGTTGCTTAATGTTTTTTTTTTTTTTTCTTCTTCTTGATTTTTTTCAGGATTATTTGATAAATAGAAAGTTCAATTTTTTTTCTATCAATGTAAATGTCTTTACTGTCACTTTTAATCAATTTAATACATCCTTGCTGAATAAAAGTATTAATTTCTGCCATTTGTTTCTGAAATTTTCATAGATATCCAGGTGAATAACTTGGATCCAGCAGTTATTGCCCTGTAATATTCCTATCACATTGTGAAAAGGCATTTTTTGCATTGCTAAAATGATGTCCTTCACCCTCTGAAGTCTGTATGATTGCTTTCAGATAACATCTTTTAATCCAGGATGTAAGAATCAATAGTAGCCAATCAATGCACATAATGCATATAAAGATGAGGAAAAATCCCTTGTCAAAAGTAGTGTATGAATTCACCCCAGCTGTGTGACTGTTTAAATGTGTTCTTGTGTCTGTCTGGGCCTAGACGCTCAAGAGGACACTTATATTTGGTTCAATTCCATATTCAAGTGTAAAATCCTCAGCAGATCCTAATTGAAAATTCCATTTCACCAGTGCTGTTTCCACTCGGGGGCTCTTGTCTTATTCCAGTGTCAGATATATACATTACCATCCCAGTGTAGCCCTACAGCACTACAGGTTTGAAATTAAGGATGAAATTAAGTTGAGCAAAACTAATGATGGTTGGATGAACCCTGCTTCTTATTCCCATTTATGGTTCCAGCAGAATCCAAACCATGATTGATGCCGGGCCAGCACCGCATATTACTTCTGGCGATACATACAGTGAAGCTTGTGTTTGTCTCACCTGAATGGCTGAGTGATGGACTGTGTGTCATTACCGACAATGTACATTAGTCAAAATGGAGCCTGAAGATTTGGCACGCATCTATTCTAATGGTTCAGAGATGGCATGTAAGGAAAGCCCTGCATGTGCTGATGTCAATTGTAAAAAAATGCCTATGGAGATTCTTTTTGTTGTTTTTATGCAATGATTAATTTTTGCAAATTGAAAACTAAATGGCAAAAAAATCTAACAAACAAAAAAATCTAACATTGTTTTTTTTATGTTTTGTATATTTATATATATTATATTTATATTTAATCATTTAGCAGACACTTTTATCCAAAGCGACTTACAACGAGGAACTAATTTGTTTGTTTGTTTTTTGTTTTCTATTTACATTTTGTTTTGTTTTTGTCTTTTTTATTATTATTTTTAAATTTTTGTATATTTTTTATTTATTTAAATATGTTCATATATTTTAGCCTTTGGTTTTATTTATTTAGTTTTTGTTGTTTTAGTAAGTCAATTTAAACTTAACAAAAATGAGAAATGTTGTCATGGCAACTAGCTGAAAAAAAAGTTGAAGTTTTATATATATATATATATGTTTGCCCACTGACAAAGAAATGATCAGTCTATAATTTTAATGGTAGATTTATTTTAACAGTGAGGGACAGAATAACAACAAAAAAATCCAGAAAAACGTATTTCAAAAAAGTTATAAATTGATTTGCATTTTAAATAATAATTATTTGACCCCTTCGCAAAACATGGCTTAGTACTTGGTGGCAAAACCCTTGTTGGCAATCACAGAGGTCAGACGTTTCTTGTAGTTGGCCACCAGGTTTGCACACATCTCAGGAGAGATTTTGTCCCACTCCTCTTTGCAGATCCTGTCCAAGTCATTAAGCTTCGAGGCTGATATTTGACAACTTGAACCTTCAGCTCCCTCCACAGATTTTCTAAGGGATTAAGGTCTGGAGACTGGCTAGGCCACTCCAGGACCTTAATGTGCTTCTTCTTGAGCCATTCCTTTGTTGCCTTGGTCGTGTGTTTTGGGTCATTGTCATGCTGGAATACCCATCCACGACCCATTTTCAATGCCCTGGCCGGCTTCAATGTCCTGGCCCTGATGGTATATGCCCCGTCCATCGTCCCTTTGATTCAGTACAGTTGTCCTGTCCCCTTAGCAGAAAAACGCCCCCAAAGTATAATGTTTCCACATCCATGTTTGATGGCGGGGATGGTGTTCTTGGGGTCATAGGCAGCATTCCTCCTCCTCCAAACACGGCGAGTTGAGTTGATGCCAAAGAGCTTGATTTTCGGTCTCATCTGACCACAAGACTATCACCCAGTTCTCCTCTGAATCATTGGCAAACTTCAGACGGGCCTGTACATGTGCTTTCTTGAGCAGGGGGACCTTGCGGGCGCTGCAGGATTTCAGTCCTTCACTGTGTAGTGTGTTATCAATTGTTTTCTTGGTGACTATGGTCCCAGCTGCCTTGAGATCATTGACAAGATCCTCCTGTGTAGTTCTGGGCTGATTCCTCACCGTTCTCATGATCATTGAAACTCCACGAGGTGAGATCTTGCATGGAGCCCCAGACCGAGGGAGACCGACAGTTATTTTGTGTTTCTTCCATTTGCAAATAATCGCACCAACTGTTGATATATACAGTATATATATCATTTCAGTTAATATTTCAGGTATTTTTAAAGGGGTCATCGGATGCAAAATTCACTTTGCCAGTTGTTTGAACATAAATGTGTGTTGGAAGTGTGTGTACACATCCATCCTATAATGATAAAAATCCCCCCAGTGTTTTTTTTTTGTCCTTTTCTCAAATCAGGCTGTTCTGAGACTCCTATCAGAATGACATAGTTCTGTACAGGCCCCTCCCACGATAGTTGATTGACAAGACCGTCTTACCTTAGACCCGCCCTGAGTGAGCTGTCATCAGTCCATCCTTGTGTCAACAGGGAGTTAAGCGATTGAAGTGTTTAGTTGTTGGATGTAATAATGAATATAGCGGTCGTTATTTACTCCCAACATCTGAGCCGCTGAAGACGCAGAGGTTTAACGTTACTTACGCTTTGAAGTGAATGCACCGATCCATGCTTCTATGTTCGCCCGAATCATTCGAGATCCAGCATTATCTACAGAAGAAGTGAGTATAAGGGTTTTTATGAATCTTTGCAAATCACCTTTCCTAATATTGTGCTATTTAGCCAGTTTAGCGGCTGAAGTTTAATATGCTCCACAGATATATATACCTAGATGCCTCATTATCGACTGTTTCTATGGGCCGCGATGCATAAGCCATCCGCCACTTTTTTGAACGGTCTGCGAATCTTTGAGCGCATTGACTGTGTGCGTCTACAACAGCAAGTTATACGCTTGTATATCTTTGAATATTCATTGATTATTATGGTGAATGTGAGATGGCTGACGCGTCAATGCATCTGGAGCGGTCAAATAGGGAATCTACACATATCTATGGTCTGCTCGTCACTCCAAGGAAGAGAGGGGCCGGGTCAGCAGAGCTCACTAGCATTTAAAGCAACATGAACTAGAACAGCGTGCTGAAATCAGAGCTGATTTTGACAGGATAAAGTTTTGTTTTTATACTACCACTGAGAAATTTTAACCAAACTATGTTATAGACTTTTCATTAAGACCCTAAAGAATCATATCAACTTGATTAAAATGGGCATCCGATGACCCCTTTAAAATATATCTATGGTTTGTATTAGTTTATATTCAGTTTTATTTATTTATTTAGCTTATTATATAAACATTTTAGTACTTCAGTTCAAATCTAAACCAGAGCCTTGAAATAAAATTAACATTAACTGAAATAAAATAAAATATTGCAAAGAACCAAAATAATTAAGTAAAGAAATAAAAATAAAATAAAAAAGCATAAGTAAACATTTCATTTCAGCTAGTTGCCAATGCAACAATTCTCATTTTTGTTTAGTTCAGAGCCATTTAAATGTCTGTATTCTATTATGAAGTTTTAGTTTTTTATTTTGGTTTGGTTTGTCCTTCAATTTAGACTAAATGAAAGTAAGAAATGTTGCTGAAATGTAGCTGAAATAAAACAAGTTATACATTTTATTTTATTTTTTATTGGGCATATGCAGCTTAATTATGCTTAAGTTACCAACTATTTAATGCAAACATCAGAAGTCTGACCCTGAAGGCTGTAGCCCACATGTGAATTAAAGTTTCTCTAAGTGAGAATTTTAAACAGGCTGCTGAATGAACTCATCTTTTTTACATTTTGAAGGAAATGTGTGTTTGCCCATCCAAACCTTGCTGCCAAGATGATAATTTTTGGTATACTGTTTTGATACCTCAGATCCCTCATTCTGTGGGAAGTTTCCTCAAAAGTTTTATCATCCAGCACATGGAAGTCTGATCCAAAGGTTTGAGGTTAGATCATTGAACCTGTAACTGAACTGAATGGGAATACTAAACAAACAGCTTTCTCCATAGGTCTCCTTGCATACTAGCGTAAATCAAAAATCAGTTTTACAGTTTCATGTCTTTGGAATTGAGAAATGGAGTCAGAGGACCGAAGTCAATCGCATATGGAAAACATAGGCTCAGTAAGTGGTCATATACTGCCCTCTTTCTTATCTTTCTCTCATTTTTCATGCAGCTCTCTTTGTTTCATGAGCATAAACTGCCATCTAGTGCCACTGCACCAAAGTAACTGCAAAAATATGTGGAAAAATAAAATATAGTAAGATTGAAATCTGCTCACGCTTTAATATAGGAGATTATCAGTCTGAAATATGCTTTTTTAAATTTTAAGGTTTAATGCACAACCTGCACCAAACCCACCTTCGTTAACGTCTGACTGAGGTTGGACAGGCTTTAATAAATTCCTTGAATGGAAGCAGCAAATACACGGAGCCAAATGAAGCTAATCAGCATTCTGCTCAGTGGAGGGAAGCGAGCTGTGGGATCTGCCCTATGCCTTCTACGTGGGCCGAAACGCATATGAGCCAATGGGACAGTAATTAGAGTGAGGAGGGCAGCGGTGGTGTCTACCTTTATTAATTAAGTGCAGAGAAGTTGCAGATGTCACTCAAAAATCCACCAGATGAGATGAAATACACTCAAGAGCCAGATGTGTGAATTATTGATGTGCATGTTGATGCATGACAGATGTGCGTAACTCGTTTGAACTAAAAAAACAACTATCTCATGGATTCTGCTATATCATGTATACAAGTCTATGGCTATAATCAATGCCTGTTTCATGAATGAATCACTCTTTTAAATCAGTTCTTTTCATGGTCAAGCGGGTTATATATAGGCCTCTCTCTCTCTTTCTCTTCCTTTCTCTCATTTGATTGATTGATCATTTGTGCAATCAGTGCCATGCATTATATAAAATGTTTCTCCTGTGCAATAGACATAAAGCCTTTTTATTTTATGTTTATTTAATAGTCCTATAATGATTTAAGGTTACAATTTACATATAGTCATCATTTCTTTTAAAGTTTTATACCATTTTAATCATCTTTTGTGTCTTTTTGTAAGTTAGTTTTTTTTTAATTTGTCAAATGTTATGAAGATGATGTAGAAATAATAACAACATTAACAACAACGTCTTCACTTTTTCATTTTAAATGGATAATGGTGTGATAATTATTTTACAAAATAGCCTATATATATTTCATAATAATAGGCGAGACACTGCAGGTGAATAGGGTAAAAAAAATAACATTATTAAATAAAATGAACAAATGAATAGTTATCGCCTTACCTGATAATTGTAAAAAAAATAATAATAATTGTATTACAAGTTTTCTAAAATGTTAGGTTTAAATATGCAAATAAGACATTATTTAATATATGCGCTAATTTGCATACATTTATAGAACAAAAATCTAAACACTGGATGAAGTCAGTTTTTTTTTTTTTTTTTTTGACATGAGATGCCCAAAATTAAAAACTTTTGACTCTATTTTGTCACTCAGAAAATACTTAGACAGAAAACAATATATTTTCACTATTTTTGGGGGGGAATAAAATGTTGTATATAATCAAGCAAATTATATATGAACAAGTCCCTCTGTAAAAACCTTCAGGATATAGACAGGAATAAAGATGTAAAGTTTGGTGTGTGTAAGTGCTACTGGAGATATGGCTCAGTGTAGGAGAAAAAAAAAAGTATTTTAATTTAAATCTATTGGCACGAATAGATAAAGAAACACTTAACAGTGCCCTTAGGATGTTTTCTTTCCACTAGTCTGAAAAAAAAAACACTTTATGAAAAACCAAAAAGCCTAAAATGTCAAAATTGACAGTGTTTTTGCCTGCAATGTCTCCGTTTAATAAATGGCATGATGTATTCATGCTGCACCAGTAGATGTCTCTATGAGTTTTGACTTTTGAGACCAGAGAGTCCCTCTTGAGCCACCGTAGCCGGTTTATATAACGCCTTCACGCGGAAGTCCCGCCCCTTTTCCCCTCTCGCTCGCGGGACGTGTAAGTGTTAGCATTTTAGCTCTATGAACTGAATCCATGTAAATCTGCATCAATCCGTCAATATTCAAATTTCAGTCATATGTGATGTGAAAGAACAAGTATAAATGTATCATCAAACGAAATATTTGCTAGAAGCTGTATAGAATAGCATTGTAATAAAGTGTTTTTCTGCATTGCAGGGTCGAGTCGCACCTCAAACAGAATGGTGAGATTGTGTTTATATCTGGTGTTTCTCGCTAAAGGCTAAAGTATAGAGTGCGTCAGTTTTTTGTTACAATGGAGAGTAATACAGCAGTGAATCGGTCTAAATTTAAAGATAGTAAAAATTTGTCTGGTAATGCTAGAGAAACCTTGTTTATTTTAAGATATCGAATGAAATGAGTATTAAATGTCGTAGTTTGTCTAATATGTGTTCATCTGTACAGCCACGCAAAATTGAAGAAATAAAAGATTTCCTGCTTACAGCAAGGAGGAAGGACGCCAAGTGTAAGTTTGATTTCTAATGAACCAGTCATGCTGCATGAGGTTTTCCTTTTTGTTTCTGCTGTGTGTATATATATATATATATATATATATATATATATATATATATGTGTGTACTTTTTTTTTCCGAGTTTTATGTACACTTAAGTGCAAATAGCCTGTCTTGTTGGCAAAAGCTATTTACATGAACTCCGCCCACTAATGTGTGATTGAGTTAGTCAACACTAAATAAAAGATGCTGATTCAGCCTCCGTTTCATTGGCCCAGGTGGTATGACGCATGCTGTTTAACGCGATCGACCCGAGTTCGAATCCACCTTTTGCCGAGCTTTTTTTCTCCCTTTTCAGATCTCATATTGCATCAAAGGCGTTTATTTTAAATAAAAATGAAGGAAATCAAATTTGAAAATAAAAGTATCGGGTAGGTGTAGGGAGGGCTTTATTGTCCCAATGAGGTGGCATGCATTTAATAATTTTAATAAAATAAACTATAATTTGCACTCTATACGTTATTGCGTGCTGGTTAATAATGTTTGACAATACTAAGGTGCGGGTAATTGCCGCTATTTGGAATAAGTAGTATAAACAGCTGAAAATCTTGCTATTTTAACAGTGTAAATAGCATCTATCGCTAAAAAATATACTATTTGCACTTAGAGCAAATAGCTATAGATTCCATTTAAAGTGTAAATAGAATTTTTTTTTTAACTCTGGCATGGTTTGTATGGTCTTATTGTATGGGTTATTTTGATGCTGTTTGGTGCATCTTTAAAGTAATCACTTTATTGAAGGCGATCCATCTCAGTCCTGGAGGACTGCACATTTTGGATGTCTCAATGGATGCACATTTCCGGTTCAGGAACTCTGGAAATTAGCTGATGTTACCTGTTTGCGACATCCCAAATGTTTAGTATTGCAATGTTACGAGACCAAGTTCGACAAGAACTGGCTTAAGGTTGAGCAGTTTTTGTACTGGTGGCCTGACAGGACAAAATGTTGATTAAGGACTACATTGTCATTGTGAAATTTGGTAAATGTGTTAACGTTGTCGATTATTGTAAATTTCACAAATATACAGAGTTCTAACCATATTTGGCTTCTGCATTGGTTACTACAAAAGTGTTTACTAGTATTGATGGACATTTCTCTAAATTCATGCATTGTGTTCCAACAGCTGTCAAAATCAAGAAGAACAAGGACAATGTGAAGTTCAAGGTCCGCTGCAGCAGATTTCTGTACACATTGGTCATCACAGACAAAGAGAAGGCTGAGAAGCTCAAGCAGTCCCTGCCACCAGGTGAGTCTTCAGAAACCCCACGTCAAACCGCTATATGGGCCGGTTTCATAGACAAGGCTTAGACTAAACCAGGATTAGGCCATAGTTTAGTTAGGACATTTAAGTGATTTTTATAAACGTGCTTGGAAAGAAACATTGCTGGTGTGCATCTTGAGACAAAACAAAGAACCTGATATAAGATCAGTCAGTGCACGTTTCTTTCAGTTAAAACAGCTCAGACTTAAATTTTAGTCTAGGACTAGGCTTAAGCCTTGTCTGTGAAACCGGGGGCATAATAATGCTGTTATCAATAGCAAGATAGAACCAAATCCATAAACTGGTTGCGTTTGTGCAGTATAATGCTTGTGCAGGCATTTTATCAACCTTAAGGATTTGTGCTGAATGTTTAGTTGTAGAAATTGTTTTGATAAAAAATTTAACGCACAGTGGATCTCGTTATGTGAATTAAAAAGAGTAAACCTACAAACAAATGTTAATATTTCCAGGCCCGAGGAAGTAAAGCTTTAATTTTAAAGTTGTTATTGTTTAGCTCTTAAATATTTTTTTGATGGGAACATTTTTTTGAGATCCTTAAAGTGCTTACAACTGACTGGAAAGTCATGGAAGTGTTGTGATCAAATTTGAGAAGTATGCAAGATGTCCAAACACTTTGGGCCTGTTCTGTGCCCACTGTGCATTTACACGCTTGCTAGAGCAATGATGGACCAAGTGCTGGGTTTCGCATCACAGAGACTTCAGTTCCACCGGTTCACTAACACTTACATCTGTTTCAGTTCTGGACTCTGTCCCTTCAAGGATTACTGTAAATATCACCCATTTCTCTCTCGTTTCAGGTCTGGCAGTGAAGGAGCTGAAGTAGATGTCTCTCTTGTACAAAATGTTGTAATAAAATTGGGAAAATTGAGAATGGTGTTTTGTTTGTTTCTATGCTTTTTACACTTTAGGACAGGGATCCTCAAATCTGGCCTACTCCTGCAGAGTTTAGCTCCAACCCTAATCAAACACACCTGAGCATGCATCACAGGTAGGGAAGTTAGATTAGGGTTGGAGCTAAACTCTGCAGCAGATTTGAGGAACCCTGCTTTAGGACCTGCTTGATAACAATATTTTATAGTGAAGTATTTAATGCGTCTGTGTGCTTTTTTTAGGTTGTGCAAAGTATACACTACCTTTCAGAAGTTTGGGTCAATACTTTTTTACCCTGATACTTTTATATTCACTTATTCAGCAAGAAATGACGCATGAAATTGATCAGTAAAGATGTACATAGTTACAAAAGATAATTTCAAATGCAATATGATCCTGGACCACAAAAACAGTCATAAGGGTCCATTTTTTTGAAATTGAGATTTATACTTCATCTGAAAGCTGAATAAGCTTTTATTTTGTTAGGATGGGATAATATCTGGCCGAGATACAACTATTTGAAAATCTGGAATGTAAGGGTGCAAAAAAATCTAAATACTGAGAAAATCGCATATAAAGTTGTCCATTGTTCCTAGCAATGCATATTACTGATCAAATTAAGTTTTGGTAGATTTATGGTAGGAAATATGCAACAGATGAATGATTTTTGGCTTGAAAGAAAAATCTATAATTTTGGTCCATACAGTGTATTATTGGCTATTGCTACAAATATACCCGTGCTGCTTATGACTGGCTTTGTGGTCCAGGGTCACATTTACTACAGCTTTTCTGTTATGAATCTTCTGTTATGTTTCTGTTTGTATCTCAAACAAGCTATACCCTTGTAAGTGTAATACTTCTTACAGATTTTGACTAGTTTAATTGTTTAGAAAGGCCATGGTATTTATATCCTAGTTTGTCAGCTGTGGTATTTGGCATAAAGCGAGTATAAACACATTTACAAAATATAGATTAATTATTATAGCTGACACATTTTCTCATGCCACTGATGTAGCCTTATGTCTATCTTTGATTTATTTTTATTTTTTTGGTGGGTCATTGCGTGCAAATAATGTTTAGAAATTGTTTTATGTAATCTCAAACTAAATGAAAAATAATACTGACATTTAGCAATGTCTGGCATGTTTATTAAGAGAATGTAATGCTGATATTTCATCAAATATACAGTTTTCTGTGCAAAACCATGACAACAAGATTGACGTTTTAACATCTATATAAGAACCTAACTAAGCCAACATAAGGATATTGTGTTCTTAATTATAACCTCCCTATGGAAATGAATAGAGCAGTACGCTAGCTTTTGTCTGCATCTTCACCTTCTTAAAAATCAAAAAACTAAAAATTGTGTATTTTTGTTGATGTGATAGTAAAAGTCCCCTTTGAATCCTGAAGGACACTGAATCATCACCGTTGATGTGAAATGCCCTTTATGTGTCATTCTATGTTTTATATATATATTGTACAAGTGTCTGCATTTACTTGAGTTGCCCAAAAGATGGCAGCATTGCGTTAGATATTTTCAAAGAAATGACTTAATTTAGCATTTACCTCATTTTAAGAATATTTTATTTAAATAAATAGTTCAAAGCTCCAAAAGCAATAAAATGTATTGTTTTCAATTTCTGCTGAATGTTGTTATCACCACAACAGCCACCTAAAAAAAAAAAAAAAAGTTTGGAAAGAAACTCATCCTCCCGTTCAAGCGCGAGCCCGAGTCCCAATCGTGCGCTCGTTCAAGCGCGCTCCCGAGTTCAGAGCGCACAACACGCGCAGGAATGGCTGCGGCACGAGACCGGGATATAATGCGATAATTCAACATTTCCCGTTATTTCCCATGGGTATGCGATTTGTGGGAAGTATTCAGAGATCTTCTTATGTCCCTTCAGCACTTTTGTTTGAGTACTCAGTCTCTCTAATGTCTAAATCCATGGCTTTTGTTTGAGAAGACAAGACAGCGGAGAGTAACCGGGAAAGAAACACCCAAATTGTCGGACCGTGGCCATCTGGGAAAGTGATTTATTCGTCTCGTCGACTGCTGAGGGATGTCGTCTGCACGGGTTGATTATATCGCTCCTTGGTGGACTTCCTGGCTCCATCAGTTTCCTCACGTGAATCTGAGGTTTCAGCCGTTGGATCACGCGTTTAAACCGCGAGATGAAGACTACCAGCAGGTCAGAGCTCAAACAGTCATGATGGGCTTTATGTGCTGCACTGTCACTCTTCTTCTCTGTTTGGGACTCCAGTAAGTCCATAACATGTTCAGAAGTCCTCAGTGAGAGTGTTTTCATTATGTTAGTGACCCATTAAAAACATGAATACGGTGTAACGTTAACGTTAGTGCTACACTCTAGTCAGTATTCTTGATTTTGTTTGTTTGTTTGTTCCACAGCTTGTTTCTGTTTGAGTCAATGAAGTCCTACACAAGTGCTAATTTATATTGGACAACAGTATACTTTGGAGTTTTGATTTAGTAAAATACATAAAATAATTTAAAGTGATTAATATTGGAATTACTTTTTGTATAATTACCATTGTTGTCTCTGAAAGCCCAACCATGAAGACTGTAAGAGTCTTATCAGAACATGAGACTAGTGTTATTTCAATATCATTGCGGTGCTGTTGTGGTTTTTATTCATATTTTGGAATAGTTTTCAAATTTAAGAATTTTGTGTGTTTTTGTCATTTTTATTAGTTTTTATTTTTGTTTGATTAATTTTAGTTTCAATTTTAGCACATAAAGTTAGACTGACGCATTTAGCTTAAGCATTTTAATATTTAATATCAGCAATGTTTTAATAGTTTTAGTTAACTGTAATAACCTTCTTTCTTTAACTGTCATCATGGTGTGAACCGTTCAGATTGGCTTTCCATTCTTGTTTTCTGTGAGAGATTTCAATTCCCTTTAAATGGCATAGAAATTTAACACAGGTTCATGGTTTTATGAGAAGGATTATAAGATTGCAACTTCATATCAGTTTTCAGACATCCTTAATAATATGCTTTCAGATGCACTAAGTGTCTGATTGGTGCACACACAAGAAGTAATGTTATTTTCCTGTATAACAGCCTCTTTCTGAAATGTGCATGTTTACTCTCTGGTTCAGCATGATTAAAACCTCAGTATTATGTATCTGCTGGGTTCTGGAAGCTCTATTAGGTGGCACATATTAAATAAATTGTTTCTTTGCAGTCATTGAGGGTTGAAAGTCACCGTCACGTTTCACAGCAGAACTGCATGTAATTTCGAACCAAACTTGAGTTGCTAAAACACCTATTTCCCAGACTGCAAGTTGCTTGAATCTGTGCTGCACCTGTCTTTGTGAGCGTGATGGGGGTTTTTCCGCTGACCTGTATCAACATCATGTTGATTAGAGATGGAGTGAGGGGGAATTTGAGAGAGGATGGAGGGGCAGAGTGCTCATTTATGTAGCTGTCTGTTTCTATTAAGGCAGATGGTGTAAATGGAGGCAGAGCGAGACCAGATGCTGTGGTGTGAGATCAGGCGCTCACGCTGGGTCTTCCGCCGGGGCGTTTTCACATGGCCTGAGGGATCCTCCTTCATAACCCATTTTCCCCCAGTTTGTGAATCTAAATGCTCTGTTCCCGCTGATGCTGCGATTTGAATCTTAATGTAGCTTTTCAGCAGAACAGGAAACTGGTGGGATCTCTTTCCTCTGTGGGGTTTTAGGTTTGGCCTGGGAGATTGTGCATATGAGCTCTGTGCAAAGACTGTTGTTGTGCTTTATATCTAATTGCTAACGTTTATTATGAACGCCAGGCGGATGATGTGCTCTCTATAGAGATTCAGTGTGTTTAATCGTTACCGCAATTTAGCCGACACCAAATGTTCCAAATGATTAGGAGAAAAAGATCAGTTTTGATCCATTCTTTTGTTCTGGATTTGTTCCATTTCATCCTTTGGATAGAGATTACAACATGTTTTTTGATAGTCACATTGAATTGACTAAATCACAGAGATGATTAAATTGGATCAGTATGCCAGGAAAAAAAAGAAGAAAATAATCACATCCAAAACATATACATATGTGTGTGTGTATAAACAGTATAAAATCAGTAGCAGTTATTAATTAATTTACTTGTATTTGTTTTACATTTATTGTTATTTAATAAATTAATTTTAGTTTTTGAAACATACTATAAACATACTCCACAGAGTGTAAAGTCCGTTATTTTATTTATGTATTTTTTTGCTTTTATTTCTTATTTGACACTGACCCAAGTGAAAGTACTTCTGCTATGCTTAGATCTAGATTGCTCAATGAGCAGGTCCAGATGGAATCTGCAGATGCTTTTTGTGCATCATCTGTGCTGATTTTGGGAGAAAATCTGTGGAATAAATTTAAACATGGTCCAATATTATAAAACACAGCTTTCTTTGTGGGATTTTATGGACGCAGATCCCTTCTGGGCCTGTCAGTGAGTACAGCAGCTAAGTAGACATCAGATCCAGAAAGGACCAATCATCAGGTTATGCCTGAGTGGATTTGTGTTTGTGTGTTAGATCAGTCAAAGGTCATCATCTGTCCATATGATTCACTTATTTCCTGTGGGGTTGAATTGCTTACAGCTGTTTTTTTTTCTCCCCATTCCTGACAGAGGATGCATCTGCTGTGTGCTCAGCAATTTATTTATGGACAGCTGCAGATATTTACTTGCTGTTTTTGTGGTTAAAGTTATTGTGATGTGCAAGTAATGTGCCAACATTTTGAATAAAAACTACATTTGTACATTTTCTGAAGTGTTATGGATGTTTGCTAGGGTGTTGTGTGCTGTTGATGGGTGTTTTTTTTTTTTTTTTTTACTGGCCCATGTCAAAAGAGTTCATATGTGATAGTCATTAGACCTCTAAAGACGTCTCCTCATCGAGCTGCTTGATTTGAGGGATTATTAATGTCTTTAGCATAAACTGTGCAAGATGAGTACATTGCTTGTTTAATACTTAAGGGTCAAGTTCAAATCACTGCGCATAAGCAATACTAATAGTAATGGTTGCCTTAGCAAACACCACTAAAAATGATGAGAGTGAAGGGTTATTATTTTCAGATGCAGATGGGCTCACTGAATCATACTGAAATTCTCAGTCATCTGACTCATCTGACCCTCAGGTGGAATGATGCGCTATTTAAGACAAATTTGAAATGGTACGGATGTACCCAGTGATATCACAGGCTGCGTTCCATTCAGTTTGGAATTTCCAATGCAATTTCATCAAACTTTTCGTCAGACCAAATGATAAACAGTTGTTCCAAACTTGTATGACTTCATGAAAAGAGAAGAATTTGCTTGCAATCCATGCAATTGCAATGTACTGCATGCAAAGAATGGAAAAAACTGAGTCTTTTAGATTTCAAAAAGGATGCAGAAGCACCATTGAAGTGCTTTTTTGTTCTGTTTGTGGTCTATAGTCTTCTAAAGGCATGCAATAACTTTGTGTGATGATTAAGTCATTGCCTGATATCTTCTCCTCCAGTAAGCTGTTAACTAGAGTCTGCTTCATTGAGTTGGCTGATTCATGAACGGATCAATCTGACAGGTGAACTGAATCAACCGATTCATTGAAAAGATGCATCAAGGAGAACAGATTTAGTTTTTTTCCTTACACAGCTTCAGAAGACACTTTCATATTGTTATGGTACTTTTGCTTGCTTTTTGCTCAGAAAGCCTCAGTGTCAGTTACTGGTATTGTACGAAAATACAAAATTCTTTACAATTCTCCTTTTGTTTTCACTTCCTTGTTTCTTTCTCCCTTTTATATTTCAGTTCAATATTTCAGTTCGGCAACGCTTGTCTTTTTATATATACAGTACATTTAACAACACAGTAAATATGTAATCAGATGTAAGTGTTATTTGGAGAAAAGACTGATTTTAGAGAGGCTTCTCTCTGCTTGAATTGATGACTTCAATATCAAATTGTCCCTTAGATTATAAACAGGTTATGGATCAATGTGAGGCATGTAGAGGCCATATCTTTTATTTTTTAATATGACCAGTTATAGCTTATTCAGGGCATCACATTTGCACTTCTTCCAACAGTTCTGATGTTTGGCCAATATTTCTTGCCATGACTTTGGTGTCAAGCCTTTTTGTTTGCTGAAAGTCCTTATTTATTGTCTCCCTTAGGCTCCGTTTTATCACTTCAGACCTGAACCATGCATGGCACTTCTTCAGTTTTAGATGTAAGATGAGAGAAAAGCCCTGGTCTTGATTTATCAGCCGTCTCTTCCATTATTTTTCTTGCAGGCCTGGTTGTGTCAGCAGCCTTTTAAGTATTTTCTGCAGCTGATTCTGGGTGGGCCAGGTTTCTATAAAACCCACAAAGATTTTATCAGGAAAAAACTAAAAATCCCAAAAAAGGATGCGAAAGCTGTGTGTTAAACCACATTGACCTACTAAATCAGGCCGATCAGATACACCAGAGATCTACAGTTTGTTTTTGGGTAGTTTAGGATATAAATATTTAGTTTATGTTTGACATGGTACTAAGTCAAGAGCTCATTGGCCTTTTGCAAGTAAGCAGTAAAGCTCATGCTTTAACATCTTGTCTGTATTTTGAATCCATATAGTAGCAAGCAAGACAATATTACCTAGTGTAATGATGGTGGTGTGGTCAAGTTGAGAGAAAAGACAATTGTCAGCTTGTGGTATTTGGGTCAGAAATGTTAGTAAAGTATTGGAAGTCTCAGTGAATAGTGTAATTGTACGTAATGGAATGTATTGCATGTTCTCCAAGCTCACTCATAGTCAATGTACTGTTGCATCACTCTCTTATTGAGATGCACGGCAAGAGCATGATTGTTTAATATTTAATTGTAAAGTTAAGTATTAACTTTTATTACTTCATTTTAATATTATGCATTGAATTGTGCATGTATTGCGTGATATTTCAATTTCCCAAACAGCTCAGAGACCGGCTGTTTCATCAGTTTTGTAATCCATCACTTATACTTCATGTTATTGTTGAAGGAGCCTTACCTTCACAAAGGGTTTAAGATGGGGGGGGGTTAATAAAAATAAGTTAATATAAAGTTAATATAAGTATTAACTACAAATACTGTTCAAAAGTTGGGGTCGATGAGATGTTTTTGAAACGAGTCTCTTATGCTCACCAAGGCTGCTTTTATTTGATCAAATATACAGTAAAACAGTATATGCTGATTTGGTGCTCAAGAAACATTTCTAATACTATTATTGTTTCTTTGTGCATGTAACATGGAACGCTGCAGAGCCCTTATCATCTTTCTTTCCTCCTATCTGTCTTTCTTTTTTGTTTCTTTATTCACCCAAAGCCCATGACCTGCTCCGCTCTGAGTTAATGATGTCCCAGCTGTGAGGTTGGGGAGGTTCACTCGAGCGCACTGTGTTGGAAAAGCCCCCCGAGGTTGCCCCTGGACCCCGTACTCCCTTTCAAAAGCACTGTAGGAAAGATGAGTGAGGTTGACTAGTCCATTGAGGACCTTCCTCAAGGCTTGCCTATGCATTCCTGTAAAAACCCAGTCATCCAGGCCCCTCATGGCCCTGCCTTGATCCAACACTGGAATCTTCTCAAATATGCTGGTATATTGTTCATTGAAACTATTTGCAGCTTTTTGTTCTCTTAGATCTTGGAAATTACCTGGAGATTACATTGACATATGTTTGAATAATTTTTTTCATCGACATTTAATGGCAGTTTTAATAATACGGTGTCTTTCCCTCAGGCATATTACGCCATTTCATCATGTAAAATATGTAATTCTGTACCTCACAGAGCATAAAACTGTAAAATTGTAGACTTCTGATCAGGAGGTTGATGGTGTCACTGATCGCGAGTGTAGATCTCTCACAGCTCCCAGCAGATGGGTGTCAATGCGCTCCACACAGCTGTTCTCCACCTGCTGTGACCATCACATAGCTGAAGTTTGGCTCAGAACTTCCACAGAAAGCACATCCACCACTTAGCTGCACAAAATATGGCTGAATCCCAGTTTGCATACTTCTACCAAGTACAAAAGTTCATATTGCACTGGTGATGACATACTAGTATTGAGCGGTTTCATTCATATGGTATGAAATTGCCATATGGTATGTAACCCATTGAAGAACCATCTCAAACTTTGGACAATGTTTTACTGTGACAAATCTGAAAGGCCATCCAGACTGACAGTGTTTTGCAGAGACATTCATTCAGAGATGTGGTCAGAGATGTTCAGCCACATGAGTGACGGTGACCGTTGGAGATCCAAGTTGAG
Organism: Barbus barbus; assembly: GCF_936440315.1. Classification (NCBI taxonomy): domain Eukaryota; kingdom Metazoa; phylum Chordata; class Actinopteri; order Cypriniformes; family Cyprinidae; genus Barbus; species Barbus barbus. Next base: position 22,895,427 of record NC_136716.1, read on the forward strand.
CTCCTTGGAAACTTGGCAACCTCTAGTGCTGTCAGTGTGAACTGGGCCTGAGATTTTTCCTAACTAACCATGACAAGTGATGAGACATCTTGGTTTCTATTTCTGTAGAATTGGGTATCCTTGCCCGCAGTGGAATCTCATTGGTCTAAAATCTGCTCGTTAGGACTGTATGTTAAGCATCAGAAATGTTCTGATTGGCAGTGATGTTGTCATATCACTCAGCATTTTTGCTTTCAGTGTAGGCTAACAGTTTTCATGTCACTGGAAACTTGTCAGCTTGTGCCTGGTTAGGATGCAGGATAACGGTTTATTATGTATAACTTTGAGTTTGTGTGGTAGATTCATATTTTGTAATTGATGAAAATTAAATTGTTGAATTCAATGTTGAAAGCTGCATTAGAAACAGTGATACTTGTGTGATACAGTAATGCAGCATTTATTTCATATGGAAATCTTTTGTAATATAAATGCCTTTACCGACACGTTTGATCAATTTAATGCACACTTGCTGAATAAAAGTATCTAAGTAACTCAATTTGCATATACACACACATGTTTTTTGTTTGTTTTTTAAGAAACAAAATGTAGGTTTACTAGCTCAGGGAGGAAATAAAATGAGAGTGAAAAGTGGACTTCTGGGTCACAGAATCCACAGAATCTTGTTTTATACTAAGTTTTAATTTAATGATCACTTGCATGAATGCACACTTTAAAAAATCCACTGGAAATAATACACAATCTGGCCTTTTTCACACACTACTCTCAACGTGCTATGATTTCAGTTCCTGTTTCCTATATTTGGCATGGTCTTTTTTACACTAGAGACAGGATCCTGGTTTGATAAGTCTCAGTGTTGTCCTAAACCTGTAGGGCTCCTCAGCAAACAGTGTAAACTTTGAACAAGTATCATGTTGGAGCAGCTTGGTTTACATTCTCACATATCCCTGTCAAACTGGAATTTCTAGAAATCATAGACCACTTTCCCTAGAAACCTGACCTGAGATCAGTCATCTATTTCCGCCATGAGAAAATATTCTGTCTTGGCTTGTTTAAAGGTCCCAAACTCCAGTATTTGACTCTTGTTTGCCTCTATAGAGATCTTCCCTCAGGCAGCAAACAGTACTTGATTCTGCCCTGTTTGTTCCTCGAAGCTTAAAGGCTTTGTCTGTTGTACCTCATTCACGTCCAGTTTTACAGCCCGCTTATTCATGAGGACGGTGTGATTGGCGCTTGAAAAGGGTGTTTTATCCGGGCTGGTAGCCAGCTATGCTCAGGTTGAGCTGTATGTCAATGACCCCCAGGGAAATTCGGCCTGTGAATGTAGTGGACACACTATGCAAACAAGCTGAAGAACACCACAGAGTAGTTTACTGAGTCACTGAACTGAAAGATTGTTGAAAGATATGAAAAGTGTTTGTAGGAAAAAATGTGTGCGCCTAAATCATTTTGAAATCAGACCTATGTATCCATTTCCAAAAATAAAACGAAGCCAGATGCAGTTCAAATTTCGCCTGTATAGCATTTGATAGATGGTTTACACAAAAATATAAAGTAGCAGCAAAACAATTTTTTTTCTACATGATGAGAAACATAATAATAGGAAGTGTTCTTGAGCAGCAAATCAGCATATTATTTATGAAGGATCATGTGACACTGAAGACTGGAGTAATGATGCTGCCATTATGGAAATATATTACATTTTAAAGTTTATTCAAATGGAGTTATTTAAAATTGTAATAATATTTCACAATATTGTGGTTTTTAGTGTATTTTTGACCAAATACGTGCAGCCTGGGTGCAAAAACATTAAAATCTTACCAACCTCAAACTTTCAAATGCTGCTGTTTATAATATGAATTCATGAATTTAATAATGTCTTTCAGTGCTATTAATTTCAGGTACTATAAAGTGTTACCTTTGTAAAATCATTATGGCAGCGGTATAGATACATTAAGGGTCAGCTGCTATACATTCTTGTGAGACTACTAGATGCTGAATGTGCATACGGTATATATGACACTGTCATCACATTCTGAATGAATAAGCAATGTTCAGCACTCATTTCCTTAAGGCTTCAATTAAACTTTATTCTATCAAACAAGAGAGATGCTGAGCACTTCATTCCTGGAGAAAGATAGCAGTGTGACTGAGAGGCGGTGGGTGGCTGTGAGTGAGGATGTGCAGAAATTGTGTTCACATGGGCTGCGCTGTGTCCTTTGTTCTCTATCATGGAGACTGCCATGCCACTTTTTTCCCATAATCCTCTGTTTCAACCCCTTTTATCCCTCCCTTGTGCCTCTTTTCTTTCACACCATCCTCTCCACCCTCCTTCCCAGCTCCGCTTTTGTGTTTCCCCACCTCTTTACTGTTCTTTCTTCTTTCCCCACCCGTCCTTCTCTCGCCTGCCTATTTTATTTTTGCCTAGACTTCTCTCTATACGCTTGGATAAGATGGATGGACTGCAGAAATTGAATGATACAAGTAATGGAAAAACAAAAAAGTGGAAGAGACAGGGTGGTTGCTTTTCAACCACAGCGGAGCAGAAACAAACAACATTATAGAAGACCTGTCAGCAGCATTCCCCTTATTTACATTCATAGTCTTAACAAGCACAGAAAAGCTTGCCGCTTTCTGAAGAGCTGCATTGTCAGACCTCGCTCATTTAGAGTCAACATGAAACAACAATCGCAGCCAATTTTGCATATAGGCTAGAATGTAAAAAATATTTTTTCACAGTTGTAAATAAAACAGATAAAATACTATTTCAGACTTATTTTTTTATTAATTCAGTGTGCTAAATGTTTTTTGTTTTTTGTAGTAATTTCTGAGTAAAAAATACTTCTACATCAGTTGTTTTTCATTGTATAATTTAATGCATTTCTGAGTAACACATGTTCAGTTGGGACAAAATGTGGGATGGGACTTGATTTTATCATGTAGGGTAAACGTACCTGTTAAGCTCACGTACCTAATAAGCACACTTCCATTTTTGAGATCAGATTATAAAAATAAAAAATAAATTCATTATCCTTATTGATGTCTTAACCAATTGATATTTTTGTAACTATATACCTCCTATAATTTCAAGTCAATCAGATCATTGCACACTGAGATATGGGTCTCCATGTGTTCACTCTGTCTGGCGGCTTTTTTGAAAGCTATCTAAAAACCTTCACCAAAAGAGGAGCTCCTTAAATGTGCGTTTTTTAGATGTTTAAGCGTTTATTTTGTGTAGGTTTCACTACTTATTGTAAAATTAAGAGATTAATATTTAGACTTTTGCATATTATAACCAGGAACTTGGATGTGGAAAATAACTACATTAGATCCAAAAGATAGTTTTAGCAACACAGCGCGGATGCTACAGAACACAGTTAGCTGACTAGCTATATCAAATTGTGTGCTACGCTAACATATTACTGGCTTGTACTTTTACATCCATAATATTATAAATTGACAGTTTATTGCTGGTCTGTCGTTTTACACTGCTGTAATTTTTCAAGATTTCATATTTTAAGGTGAGCTTAAAGGGTGCACTACTATGAAAATACACAGCTTCAGTGTGACATCAGTAAGAAAAAGTATAATTTCATAGATATTGTTAATAATCGTTGTTCATATTAAACTATTTATGAACTTAATACATGACCTAGACTATTTATTTAGCAAAATACTGTCATTTTAATAAATATTACATATAATATTACATAATTTATTAAAAATGGTTGCTGCTCCAATTAAGCTCTCTTTAAGCTCTTTCACATTGAACGTCTATGTAAATACTTCATAAACAGACTTTAAATATAATCTGATGGTTGTCACTTTAAGTTAAGTTAATCGATTTTCTATGGATTCTGTCAACTCAATCTGCAGACTGGCTCTGACTGGCAACTAGCATCAACTTCTCCAGACTGTAAATCTGTGGAAAATCGGGGCACAAATCGTGTAGTGTATTCCAGTCATAAGAGAATATAGATAAGTTGACATCCATTTAAAAAGAGGTTGCATAATGAGGCTAGTTTCTGTATTCATCCCCATGAATTGAATGTTTTATTGGTTTGTTTTATTTGATTTTTGAATGTGTGTCACTTAGCTGAACGTGGACTAGTATAGATGTTGGTATGTGCTTAGATGACACTTCATTATGAATATATAACTGATCGACTTGAATGCCTTGTTGCTTGGTTTTAGTGTTCTGGCTTTTTTTTTTTTTTTTTGTGATTGACTTTGTACCTTCAAAAATACATGTATATTTACTAATATTATTTAAAAATGTTCCTTAAAATAAAAAATAATTTTTAATAAAACATGATGTGAGCTTAATGTGAACAGGGGTGTGCTTAAAAGGTACAAAAATTGACCTATTAAGCACAGCCAGACTTTTTGAATTTAATGATGTATATCTTAATTTAAATGCTTTTGTCATTTAAAATAAAATTTAATATTTTTGTGTGAGAGATTGATATTTTATTTGAACATAACTTTTTGTACTGAAACCAATATCTTGTGCACTACAAATGTCTCATTGTAGATTTTGGTGAGCTTAATAGGTACGTTTACCCTAAATTTACTGGAGAGCAGTTGAAAATTAAACACGTAATTTAGGTTTTACATTTTAATAAAAACATATTGACATGTTCCCATTATGAATTGATCACCGTAAGGATGATTAATGAGAAAGTAAATCGATGAAGATTTGTTTTCTAAAACATGTTTTTTTTTTAGAAATTAGCTTTCTGTGGTCATGGAATATCAGGGGATTTTTTTAAAATTGGGACTTTCATATACAGTCATGGCCAAAAATATCGGTACCCTTGGTAAATATGATCAAAGAAATTAATCTGTATTGTTAATCCTTTTGATCTTTAATAAAAAAATAAATGTTTTTAAATCTAACCTTTCAGTGAATAATAAAAATTTAAAATGGGGGGAAATATCATTATGAAATAAAGGTTTTTCTCAAATACACGTTGGACACAATTATTGGCACTCCTAGAAATTCTTATGAGTAAAATATCTCTGAAGTATATTCCCATTCATATTCACAATTGTGAGCACTCCAGGGTGATTATGAATATATGAAATTATCCAGCCATGGCTTCCTGTTTCACAGAAATATAAATAGGAGGGAAAACAAAGCCCAAATTACCTTAATCATTCATCACAATGAGAAAACCCAAAGAATATATTTCTGATGTGCAGCAAAAGATAATTGAGCTTCACAAATTAGTGAAGTGGCTTTAAGAAAAGAGCTAGAGCAGGGAAAATTCCCATTTCCACCATCAGGGCAATAATTAGGAATTTCCAATCAACATAAAATGTTACGAAACTGCCTGGAAGAGGACGTGTGTCTCTCCAAGGACCACAGCTGGAGAATTGCATAAAATAGTTGTCTCGGGGTCAGAAAACCTTAAAAAAAATTGCCAAACATCCCCTACATCACTACATGTTGTTTGGGAGGGTTTCAAGAAAAATTCTCCTAGCTCATCCAAAAACAAACTCCAGCATATTCAGTTATCCGATACGACTGGAACCTCAAATGGGACTGGCTTCTATGGTCAGATGAAACAAAAAAAAAATTATCTTTTTAGCAGCAAACACTCCAGATGGGTTTGGTGAACAGAGGGATAAAAAGTACCCCATGTGTACAATTAGGGCTGGGCGATTTTTCAGATTTTATCGATTCATTCGAATTTAATGTTTTGCCACGATTTTATTTTTTATAAATCGAGGAATCGCGATTTTGAATTGAAAAATTACCAGCCGTTAGAATTAGACACTTTGACAATATGCCATTGATAACCTAGTAAAGAATTGAACGATCCAACCGCATGTCGGCGCACATGATTAACCACTCACGTGAGACACGCTCATATGGCTAGGCGTCGTTCTCTATTATAGATCCTCAGTGCTAGCGCCATTCACACAAAGCGTGCTTTTTTTTTAGTGTGATGCAGGCAGTGGAATAGGACAAAATACCAGAAGATGGGCGTGAACTTCTTTTAACTTGAGCGCCGCATTTTTATAATGCCGTTTCTAGGGCTGTAATCAACCAAAGAAAATCTTGGTCGACTGAAGTCCTGAAACTTTCGACTAAAAATCGACTAAAAATGACGTTGTGGAGAGAAAAAAAACGTACGTTACATTAATTAGATACGCACTGTGCTCAGTACTTGGTAGCCTTGTTGTCTGCCTAAATTAATTATAAATAAACATAAAAAACTAATAGGCTATTTGCAGTATATTAAATCGTTTTTGACCTAATTATTTTGCACTGAAATGAGTCTGACACACGAGTCTGTCGTCTCTGACAGCGGTGCATCACGTGCACCTGCGCAATATCATAGCCTGTGATTTCTGAAAACAGTACTATGTTGTCAACTAGTGATATCACAAGAACTTTTGAGGAATGTGCAACATAATTTAGAAAATTATTTTTGTCATATGTTATAAGTATAACTGTCAGACACTATCATTTCAGCCGCTCTGCGCAGCTCGCACAGAGCGAGGCTGAAGATAAGAGCTCAGCTTCGCGGCTGAGACACGAATAGACTTAAAGCTTTTACTCTTAATAAACACAAAAGGCGCGTCCACTTTAATAAAAAAAGAATATTTATTAAACAAACAAGAGCAGAAACCAAATAAAGTGCATAACTGAAAAATAAAGCATCTTAGGCTCAAAACTAACACAAACAGTGGGCACAGCGCAATTGCGCAATATTGTGAGAACTGAGAACTGATCGCGCGCTGTGTGAGAACTGAGAAAGTGGAGCACTTCTATCAGAGTGATTCCGCCTATCGCGCCTTCACTAACTTTAAGTTAATCAACAACGAATTGTGACTCCTGGGAAAAACGGGATGTCTGGTCACCCTATCCCTATAACCATTCAGTTGCTGAGGCCATTGTTTCAGATCGCTAGTTTGCGTTTTGGTAGCGTATCCGCCCACTGCGGCTGCCATACTGTGAGATATACAAACGCCCCTCATCTGATTGCGATCCAGTGACAGGGACGCACATTTTAAAAGACAAGACAGTCAACTTAGCCTATAGGATGTATTTTGAATGTCCGGTAGTCCTCAAATAACATTTTAGTCCCGTCTCGTCTTGTTAACGAAGACGCGCATACATTTCGTCATAGTTTTTATCATCAGATATTAGTTTTATCTCGTCAACTTCTCGTCTTAGTCACAGAAAAAAGGTTCGTTAACGAATATTTTTCGTCGTCCTCTTCGTTAACGAAATTAACACTGGTTCTTTGGAAGGAGACAGCTTCTTGTTTTTACACTAGCTTATTATTAAATAAATAATATTCAGCATCAAACCTTCTAAAACCTACTTATCTGTCTCTCTTCTCCAGTGGGTTGGGCTAATCCAAAAAAAGTGAAAACAATGGGGGTGTTCTGAAAACAGACTGTTACCTGTGAAACAGGGGTGCTCTGAAAACACCCCCATTAGCAATTAGTGCTTTCCACCTGATGAAATGAGCTGATGAAATGACTGATGAAATGAGCGCGGCAAAAAATCGACCAATCAGATTTTTGGTCGAACCAGACCATATCGACCAATTAATCGACTAATCGACTGGGACGTTACAGCCCTAGCCGTTTCATGCATGAGACACTGCAAGAGACGTGAGTGCAACAGTCAAATGCGTCCATGTTTACATAGAAAAAACAATGGAGAAGCAGCGCAACTGAATAAAAAACCTGTGAAGATGTACGTTTACACACAAGGAATTTGACTTGGTGACATATTTACATCATGTTGACAACTTCATGTGTGGTGCACTTGGAACAGAATTTTCTTTAACTAGAGCGTTAATAAAGAAAAAGTTACTTGAATCATGTTGTAGTTTACATTTTTAAGTTGACTAGTTAAAAATCTTTTAAAAAAATCGAGAATCGGTCAAACGTTCTGAAAAAAATTTATTCTATTTTTTTGCTAAATCGCACAGCCCTATGTACAATGAAATATACTGCTGCATTTTGGATGTTGTGGGCCTATATTTCTACTGGAGGTTCTGGACATTTTGTTTAGACACATGGCATCATGGATTCTATCAAAAACCAACAGATAAAAAGTCAATAAGTGACTGACTCTGTTAGAAATCTTATAATGGGCCATGCTTGGATCTTCCAACCGTACAATAATCCAAACACAAACCTCAAAAACAGCACAAAAATGGGTCACTGAGCACAAAACCAAGCTTCTGCTATAGCTATTCCAGTCCTCTGACCTGAACCCTGTAGAAAATGAGTGAGGTGAACTGAAGAGAAGAAGCACCGACATGGAGCTGTGAATCTGAAGGGTCTGGAGTGATTCTGGATGAAGGAATGGTCTCTGATCTCTTGTCAGGTGTTCTCTAACCTCATCAGGTATTATAGGAGAACATTTAAATCTGTTAAACTGGCAAATGGAGGTTTCAAAACATATTGAATAAAAGGGTGCCGTTAATTGTGGCCAATGTGTATTAGAGAAAAACATTTATTTCATAATGATATTTCCCCCTATTTTAAATTCTTATTATCCAATGAAAGGTTAGATTTTTGTGAATGTTTTAAATAAAATATCAAAATTAAAATTAACAATGCAGATTCATTTTCACAACCTTCTTTGATCATATTTACCAAGGGTGCCGATATTTTTGCCATGACTGTATAAATTAATATAAACAAAAAGCCACGACAACTCCTGATAAAATGTATAAGCAGGTGCAAAGTAATTTCTACAAGCAAATAATATAACAAAAAATTATGATTTCCAAACACTGCTGTTGCTTGTAATACAAATTTTAGTAAAATTTGCATACGGTTCTGTCATTAAACCTTCATCAGGTGTTGTTTACAGTTTACGATAAATGTTGCATGACTGAAACATTAACATTTGCAAGCTATAGCAGTAAGTGGGATTCATCATATTTTGTTAGTTGAATGAAGGAAATCTTGAAAATGAAAGGGAAAGTTTTATATAATTTACTAGGAATCAGCTCTTGAATATTGGCTAGAAATTCTATTAAAAAATCCAGTTATCACAAACGGATGGAAGTGCCATGGAAATGCATTGGTGAAAAGGTGTGGGAACTTTGCGCTGTAGTCTTAGACATTTGTAAGCATTAGCAGCGGCTAATTGAAAAACAGCTCTCAGTCTTGTTGTGTCCTGTCTGTTTGTGCGTTTGAATGACAAGGGAATAGGTCGGTGGAAATGGCTTGGTGAAGAAGTGTGGGAGTGTGTAAATAATTCCTCTTTGCTTTATTTCCATAGAGGATAATGCAGGTGTTCCATTATTCATGTGTGCCTGGTATTAATGCACACCCTCTGTGTGTGTGCATGTTGTATTTGTTTGAATGTTATAATTACACACTCACTTTTGCTGTGCCAGTGTGTATGTTTGTGACGGAGAGAACATTGCTAAGGCCAGATAAGGCTGCAACACGGGTGTTGTTTATGCATTTTTGGAATATATTCTGAATGTATTCTGAAGCGATTCATTATATTCATCATAATGACTCTGAATCTTTATTGCATGCTTTATCTCCCTTCTGTTTCTCTCTTGCGCACACACAAGCAATATTTTTCTCTTCCCTTCCTATCCTTTTTTAGTTTACAATTTCTACATCATTTTGTGGGCTTCTCCATTTCTTTACTTGTATATCTTCTGTATGTGACAGGGGAGATGTGACAAACATTGTTTTGCTGTACTGTGTTAGAGATATTGGGTTGGTTATTAGTAGGACTGCTATATGTTATTCAAACAAAGATAGTCAAGGCAAGGAAGAACTCCATTTGAATTTTGTTTTATTGTATTGAGTATTACATAATGCAAAGCTGGTTTTGCACTCATGCCAGACGTGATAATTTGTTATGACTAATTTTATGTTTTGGTTTGCATCCATCTGACTAAAAAAAAAACAAAAAAAACACATATATAAGTAACGTTTTTAGTCTCGTATGCTCATCAAGGGTGCATTTATTTGGTCGAAAATAGACTAAAAACAGTAATATTGTGAAATATCAGTTCAAATTTTTTTTTTTTTTAAGAGATTCAATCAACAAATACTGTTTTGTGGCTCTTCAATGTGTCCTGACAGATTGCTGTAAGTCATCAGTTCAAGCGGAACGATCATCTCTTCATCTTTACTAGTTATAGTACAAAATAAACATGAATGATCATCAGAAGGTATCTTGTTTCAACCGTGAAAAGACATCAGTACACACCATTGTTCAAGTCCACCACATTAATCTACTCTCCTGTCTGGTTTGTTGAGAAGGGTCAATTGAGCATCCAAGATTGGGCAAAAGTTCAGAAATAACTGGGGCTAAAGACATGCCTGCAGCTAATGCCATGTGCTGCACTTTTCACACATCTTTTTTTAATGATAGAAGGTCTTTGTGTCAGCGACCACTCATCATGTGGTCCGACCAATAATAGTAATAACTGTATTCAATTAAAAATAAAATCTAATTTATGTGGTTGAAATATGAATCACTGCTACAGTATGCTTAAGTGAATGGCATTTTTAAAACATTCTTATCAATTTTATGCAATTTACAGGACAAAAGTCTGCTAACTACATTTAAGAAGGCAACTCTGAAATTATAGACTCAAAATATGAGATCATTATTTTAAAAAAACTCAATACTTTAATTACTGAGAACATCTACAAAAAATGTTAAGCATATTAAGGAAATTAATAAATTTGTATATAAATCATGGTCGCACAACATGACATTTATGGCTACGGCCAATTCATCTAGATGAAGGAAAAAAAAACTCAAATCTAATGTAAAATTTTAATATGAATTTATGTACACAACATTCTTAATGTTTGAACGATTACAATAGATAATATTGTTATTTTTTGTATTTTAAAATCGGCCTGTCAAATCCTTATAAGTCAATGACCCATATATATATGTATTTATTTATTTTATCCAAAATACCTATATTTTAGTGTACGCAATTCTGTTGCTGCTAAGATACAGGATTTATCTTACACCACCACTAATCTCTAGGCTTTTCCCTGTCAGAACAAGTTTCTCGTAGTTCACGAAGATCATGGGATTTAGTCAGGGTAATTCCAGCCATATAGTCACACGCAGCTTCATTAAAATAGTTTGATAATTCCTCTTTTCGCTTTGTCCCAGGTCTTAACTACAAGGGCAGCAAGGAGCTAGAGGTTGCCATGGTGATGTTTATTTATGTGTGTGAGTTTTTTTTTTTTTTTTTTTTTTTTTGCTGTCTCTGGCCAAAAGCATTAAACATAATGCCAGTCTTCTTCCCCTTGTTTCCACACCAACTGCTCTCCTTACTGATTAGCACCCACAGACACGCACACACGCATATATGCCTCCCTCAAACACACACCCTCTCACATCGCCACTCTTCTGTTGGAAAACACACACTCATGCCCTAATATGTCCCCCTCCCATAAGACCCCCCTGTGGCAGTCTGCATACCTCCTCCCCCCATTTCCTCATCACGGTACCTTCATCAACCCCTATTTGCCCTTCACAAAGGCCTGATGGGGGAATTCTCCATCCTCAAAGGTGGAGGAGGGGCCTTAGACACAGACTCATCTTTTTCAGACAATGTGACTGAAATGAGACTCTGCAGGTTTCATCATGAATTTTACTTGCACAACTGATGTTTAATGGTTAAATTTATGCTCTACTACATCATCGTTCAAAAGTTTGGGGTCTGTAAGGCTTTAAGTTTTATGTTTTTGAAAGAAGTCTCTTATGCTTACCAAGGCTGCATTTATTTGATCAAAAATACTGTAAAAGCAATAATATTGTGAAATATTATAATTTAAAGTAACTGTTTATTCCTTAGTTTTTGTTTATTCTTGTGATGCAAAAAAAAGAAAATAATTTTCAGCAGCCGTAAGTCTAGTCTTCAGGATTTCTTTCTTTCTTTATTAATCCTGATTTTTGTGAAAACCATGATATATGTATATGGAATGGAAACCATGATGAATCAAATATTAAAATAATATATTAAAATAAAAATATAATAAAGTGTATATTGGTCAGTTAATAAATGATAAAATTGTAAATATGTTACAAATACATGACATTTAATTTCAGCATTCTTTTGTAGGTCTTATTTGCTAATTTGTCATTAAATTGTATTATAAAGTGCTCATTGATCATATTGTGTTATCATCAGCATGGGTTTTTCAATGGCCAGTGGTAATGGAGTACAGGACAGACTATTTTGGTTAAAATGATATAAAAAACACCCATTGATAAACTGTCATTCAAACCATTATTTGTAATGTTGACATGACTCATATCATCTCACATGAGATTTAGTGAAAAATTTAATTGTATAACCTAGTTCTTTATGTTGTTTGTTGTGATTTCGAAGCAGGTTCTTTGACTCATTGGATGAATGCAGTCACTGGAATTGCGGGTAGAGAGGTTGACTCATTAGTCTTAGAGTTATAGGAGTGAAACAGATGGCTTAGGATGTCCCACCACCCACAGAATGAAAGAGAGAATGTTGGCTGTAACCAAGAGAGACAGAGACAATGCAGGAAACAGGGATGGTGATGCAGCAAATATAGGCTCTGGGCTGCTTGCTATAGCTGTCCTACTTTCTCTTCAGAGCCAAGAGCAGGATGGGATACGACATGGTGTGTGTATATGAGTGTGTGGCTTTGTTGAATAATTGTGCTGCCCCATCAGTTGTCATATTTATTTTCAGTCACTGCTTAAAGGCCATTGATTCCTGTCCGGGTAAAGGTTTTCAGCACTATTAAGACCATTTTCAATGCCAAAAAGGAGATCATGCTCCTTTTACGATGGTGTGTAGTAGGCTACAAAGCATTGGCAGAGTGTTACCTTGTGCCCCCATTAAATGCTTTGAGACTAAAATAGCTCCTGATCTATCAACTTGAGCTCTTAAGTTATATGACAGAGTGTTGCAGCCGGAAAGAACCTCTTTGTTATCAGTGTAATGCGTTGTTTGCATGTGCTCGGGAAAAATATCTCAGGATGTCGTGAGTTCATTCTACATTAACAACAAACTTGCATTAGTGGACAAGGTCATGGAACAATAACTTGCCAGCCCTAATTTTTTTTTTTATTATTCTGCACATTGATAACTTTTTTTTTTTTTAAATTAAGTACACTATGTTAGTCAGGGTTTCTTGAGCTATCTTGTTCTATTTCATTCGCTATGACTATGTCTCTGAACCTTTTATTATTAAGCTGGCTGTTTTTGCTATTCTACTGATATTTAGAAGCAAAGTTTTATTTTTGTACTCATGTCAAAATTATTATTTTTAGAGATTTGTTTAATACTGGTGACTTTATCATTTTTAAAATCAAAGCAGCATCATAATTCATTTACTTGCATAGTTTAACATTTTTCACATTGAAACAGGAAAATTACAGAGGAAAAAATGTTGGACTGATTGATTTTACCTGTTAGGAGTTGATTGGATCATGAAATATTTTACTCTTAAAAAACATAACCCATTTTTTTATTGTTTTTTTTTTTTTTTTTCCTAAAAATAAAAATGTTGTCATCCATACAACACGTTGCACATCCTTTTAAAATCAAGAGCATTCATAACCCATTTTACTTGGGAAATCATTTTTGGACCTGTCATGATTTTGATTGAGAGTTTATTGGATCATAAAGAATTTTTTTTTTAATAGTACAGTAAATATTTTTAATAATAAAGACAAACAATTAGGGCTGCAAAACGATTAATCGTGATTAATCACATTCAAAATAAAAGTTTTTGTTTACATACTATATGTGTGTGTGTACTGTGTATATTTATTATGTATAGTATATAAATACACACACATATGTATATATTTTAAAACATATTTGTATGTGTATTTATACTTGTATATAATTTATATTATAATATTAATATTTTGTATAAATTCTTCCATATATATATATATATATATATATATATATATATATATATATATATATATATATATATATATATATATATATATATATATATATATATATATATATATATATATATATATATATATATATATATATATATATATATTAGGGCCGGGACTTTAACGCGTTAATTTAGATTAATTAATTACACAAAAATAACGCGTTAATTTTTTTTAACGCATTTTAATCGCACCTATTTTTGCACCGCGGAACGTTTCTCACGGGATGAGTTTCGGCGGACCGATTATACTGGAGCACCAACTAGCGTCAGAACGGACTTGCGTTCGTGGAGACCGGTCTTGGCTAGGGCTGGGTATCGAGTTCGATACTTTTTAGGCACCGACCGAATTGCCTCGATACCACCGAGTATCGAAAAACGTCTTGTCGTTCGGTACCAAATTCCGATACCTAAGGGGTTAATCTCATCACATCAGTGAGCCAATAAGCCTGCATCACTAGCTGTGTTTGACTAGAAACGGCGACGTGCAGATTGATCAGTGTTTGACCTCCGCGAGAGCGTTTCGAAAGCGCACGGAGCAGTCAGCTCTTTAAATCGCGCGGTTTGTTTATTATACACAGACTGAAGCTCGAGTGACGTTCGCGGTCATTTCAGCGTCTGCCGCCTCTCTAAATGAGGACATGAACAACATCTCCAGACCTGCTCTGAAAGTCACTTCATGAGCATTTTACCGTTTGATTCGAGTAAAACTAACTCATCTCATATACACACAGAACTGTAAAGGTATTCCAGGCAACCCGTCAAAATAAAAGTTCGGTTTTAATATTAACGGTATTAATATTGTTCAGCAGACAGTACATACTGCTAATACTAGGCTACTATTAAAATTATTAAAACTTTTTTTTTTTTTAGTAATGATCACACAACAGTTATTCCATGTTTTAATTTTAATAGTAACCTCCCTTTGTTTGCCAAAATAAATAAACTTTGATTTTCAATAATTTAAAGAGAAATTAAATTAATGTTTTATGTCTTCATTTGAAAACCAGATACAGAGCACAGAATTTCTGAGGAAAAATAAAACATTTCATTAGGCTATTTTAAGAATAAATTTAAACTAAGTTGTTTTTATGCATTCAAATAATTAGACATACTACACCAGAATTTAATAACAATAAAACATATGGTGAAAGAAAAGAAAACACCCACTTGTGAAAGTGGATGAAGGTTTTACATTTCTTGAAGTCTTTAACAACCTAGAAATGATGATTCTGTCTGAGCTATGTGTTTTAAAATGAACATGCACTAATGTAAACGTAGCCTAACAGATGTGTAAACTGAAAACAATTTGAACTTTATTAAAATTATTTATTTATTTATTGTGTTGGATATATTTTGTTCCTTTGTGCAGTGGCTCAGGAGATGAGACTTTGAGTCTGTATAAATATCAACAAGCTAAAAAAAAATAGTTTTTTCAGATAATGTAATCTTATTAAAACTGATTTTATAAAATTGGTATCGAAAAAAGTACCGTTCAGGAACCGGTATCGAACTCAAGGTATCGGTATCGATATCGAAATTTTTTGAAGGATACCCAGCCCTAGTCTTGGCAAGCTTCCTTGGAAGAACAAACTCGGAAGGACGCGAGAACACAGAACGCACACTTATGAGAATTGAGATGTAACTTACTGCATTCCTGCTTAACTGACCACATAGTCTCAGCATAAGAAACGGCCAAGGAACAATAAATATTACAAAATGTCATATCATAACTTATTAAAACATTTCATACTATTATAGATATTACTTTCATATAATTGTATTGTTTTATTTTACAGCGTTATATGTTTTACTGTTAAGATTCATTTTAATATGCCAATAAAAATGCAGACTTTCTCCGGGTCTTATAACTTTATTAAAATTAACCAAAACAAAACGATAAATGTTTACTTTCAACTTGAAGAGCCGTTAAGTATTTGTGAGAGCGACTTTAAAGCTTACAGGCTTCCGTACACCGGCCACCCACAGCGTTTTCTGGGATTTCTAACGGCTCGATTCTCTTAAGTCTGCACTCGATGCATCCTCAGTTTCAAGAACATATCCGGGCACTTTCATGCATCCTCTGTACTTGCGTTCTTGAGAATTGGAACTGAACTTCGACGGTTAACGAGAACACAAGGACGCAAGATCGCTGAAGAACGCATATTGAGAAACAGACAAAAACAAACCACAGTGAACATGGACAAAGAAGCTGATGAGACCGCTTTGGTTGGCCCTGTGGATGGGAAATTTAAAAATCCATATAAAAAAAACTTACTTCTCACTGTTCTCAGGTCAAATATTTATATGCGATTAAAATGCGATTAATTTCGATTAATTAATTACAAAGCCTGTAATTAATTAGATTAATTTTTTTAATCGAGTCCCGGCCCTAATATATATATATATATATATATATATATATATATATACATACATACATACATACATACATACATACATACATACATACATACATACATACATACACACACACACACACACACACACACACACACACACACACACACACACACAGTGGTGTGAAAAAATGTTGGCCCCCTTCCTGATTTTTTATTTTTTATTTTATTGCATGTTTGTCACACTTTAATGTTTCAGATCTTCAAACAAATTTAAATATTAATCAAAGATAACACAAGTAAACACAACATGCAGTTTTTAAATGAAGGGTTTTTTTCAGGAACAAATGAGAAAGAAAGTAATTGAGATCTATCAGTCTGGAAAAGGTTATAAAGCCATTTGACTGATAAGGACAAAACTAATTTCCAAAGAATGAGAAATTTCCCTCGTATATCTTTTAACAAAGAAACTCATATCTCATGTATTTGTGTGTTCCAGTCGCTCATCTTCCTGGGCTGTGTAGCAGCAGCTGGGCTCGGTGTGAACCTGCTGTGTCTGGCCATCTACCTGAGCTGTCTGTGCTGCTGTCGGAAGGATGAGGAGGAAGAGGAAAGTAAGGAATCCAACTCTTGCTGTGTCACTTGGGCTGCTGTTGCTGCCGGACTCATCTGTTGGTACGTACCACCCACTGTTCTCACACTGAGAGGATAAAGCCGCTCAAGATGCAGGCAGCATAGTTAAGCACTTTAAGTGTATGGGAGAATTATGTGGTTATATATTCATCGTGGTCTCTGGCATGGTAAGATTTCATTAAGTCATCAAGATATGTCATCTGTCACACAATTTTCGGTGTTGAAATGAGTGATGGGAAAGCTTTGCATCAACATGGCAAATACTACAAAAATCCCCTTTGGCAAATTAGCTCCTAACTTCTGGCTGACATATCTTCCTCATTATGTTCCACCTCTTTTCTTTGTGTCTCTTCCTTCCATTGCGCTCACTCTCTCTTTCTGCATGTCACACTCTAGCAAACATGCTTGGTTACTTCTGATGCACAGAGCTCTGGTGATGAGTCTTGTCATTTTAAAGCCCAGTGTCTGGAGGAACAAATCAACCAGCGAGTGAATAAACTGCAAAAACGTACTCGTGTAACAAAAGGAAGAGTCTGAGAACACTAACGAATGAGACAGATTAAAATGATGTATGATGTGAAAAATGGCCTCATTTCTGTGTTTAATGGGTCATGTCATGAGGAATCAAATTGTCTTTTGTATTTTGAGAGAGAGAGTTCATTGTGTTGAAAACTCTAATTTTCACAAATCAAAACTTTTTCCACATTCCAAAACTATTTAAAAAATCAAGTTTAATGTTTAATATGAAGTTAAACACGTGTGGGTGTGGGTGTTTATTTATATATATATATATATATCTATCTCAATCAATAATAATCAATACTAATTTTATTCCGGTCCTCACAAACTAATTTTCACAAAATAAATAAAATACATTGTTACCGAAAAAGGAGTAGGCAGAAGCCTTGCTTATTATGCCTACCCTTTATACTGTGTATAGAACACAAAATATATATATACAATATAACAAAATATTATATAACATACAAAATACAATATAACAAAAACATTTCCCAAAATGTACAAACATAATTCAAAACAAACATAAAAATAAAAACAACCACAATTTATTTATACTGAGTCATATAATTATTTTTCACCTTGTTTTTATACATTTTCTTAAATAAGCAACGTGAATAACATGCTTTTAGTTCCTTATCACATTTATTCCATAGATTTACCTCTTTAACAGATAAACACCTACTTTTTGCATTAGTTCTTGCCCTTACTTTTGACTTTTTTGAACATATACAATCCTCTTAAATTATACTGACTTTCTCTTACGTCAACCTGTTTGTTCTAAAACCATACTGATGATCACTCAATAATTTGTGTTTATCTATAAAAGTATCAAGCCTACGCACAAATATTTTCTCAAAAATTTTTGAGAACTGGGAAAGAAGAGAAATTGGTCTGTAGTTGGAAAAACAGTGACGATCTCCATTTTTAAAAATAGGAACAACAGCTGTTTTCATATTACTAGGGAATATTCCTGTTAAAAAGGACTGATTACAAATGTGTGTAAATGGTTTTACTATATGTTCTATAATACTTTTTGTTAACGACATGTCAATATCATTACAATCAGTGGAATATTTATTCTTACAGTTGTTAACAATGTCGAGTATTTCCTTTTCGTCAACTCCCCTTATAAACATTGAATAATCATTACTGGAAATATTCATTTCATCTATCCTATCCCCAGTTCTTTGCTCCACGATCACTTTTGCTAAATTGCTCCCAATATTTACAAAATACTCATTAAATTAATTGACAATGTCATTCATTTTATTTATACTTAATTTATCATCGTTAACAAAATAATTTGGGTAATCAACTTTCCCAGTATTCTTTTTAATTATACTATTAAGTACTTTCCATGTTGTTTGTATATTATTCTTATGCTTGTCCAATAACTTACTATAATAGTCATTTTTACTAAATCTTATAATACTTATTAATTTATTTTTATATATCTTGTATTTATTTTCCGCTTGTATAGTTCTAGTTGCTATAGATTTCCTATATAATGCATTTTTCTTTTTACATGCTTTCTTTATTCCCTTAGTAATCCATGGTTTATCCTCATTTTTGTTGCTTCATTACGGTCTTAAACAAACAATGTTTTTCGTATTTTTAGATTAATATAGACAAAAAAGCATCATGAAAAAGCATCTCGTCTGTGAAATGCGGCACTTCTGGTATTTGGCCGGTTAGTCGCCGCGAGCAAAATGAAGTCAACGATTTTTAAAAATCGATTAGTCGACTAAAATCGACGACTTGCGACAGCCCTAATATATATATATATATATATATATATATATATATATATATATATATATATATATATATATATATATATATATATATATATATATATATATATATATATATATATATATATATATATATATATATATATCATAATCAGAATTAGCTTTATTGCCAGGCATGTTTGCACATACAAGGAATTTGTTTTAGTGACAGTAGCTCCACAGTGCAACAGAATCACAGCGACAGGACAGGACACAGATAATAATAATAATAATAATAAATTAAATTAAATAAAAAATGAATAATAATAATGTACAAATATACAAAATGGACAATATGCAAAATAGCACAAACACAATATACAAAATTGACAGGTATGTTAGGTGCAAATTTGAAATGTAATAAGTGTGTGTTAAATAAAAAATAAAAATAAAAAGTATGATAGTGTTGTGTGTTTCATGTTTATTGTTAAGAGTTCAAATGTTCATGAGATGGATTGCCTGAAGGAAGAAACTGTTCCTGTGTCTGGTCGTTCTGGTGCTCAGAGCTCTGTAGCGTCGACCAGACGGTAACAGCTCAAAGAGGGAGTAATTTCAAAATCGTGCGTGTGCGTGTGTGTGTGTGAGAGAGAGATATGACCCCTTTTGTACTGAAGCAAGAAACAAAGCCTCTGTATCTCACTCACACTCTCATTTGCTCTCATTTTCTTTCTCAGAGGTTCATTGCACTGAGCTGTCAAGTTTATTCTCTTGCTCTATAAAAACAATGGTTCACTGGGTCACTTTAGGTAGTGCTGTTCTGTGCTCGGATGGAGAGTGCAGTCTACATTCCTGTCTAAACACCATACTGGTGATAAACACTTTAGTTTTGTTTTGGGCCACATTGTCCATCAGGTCTGAGTTGGAGGAGGGGTTGTGGGAACACTCAGAGTCTGACTAGTTTTTAAGACTTTAACAAGGGGTTGAATAGCCTTGGACATACCGAGACGGCCCTCTGACCTCTGCTCAGACACTGTGCACTTTTCTGCTTCCGTCATCCATAAAGAACGAGCAGCATTCAGCTACAGGTCTTAGTGACCATGGCTGTCAAGCTCCAAAAAACACCATAAAAGAACTAAGAAAGGAGTCCATGTGACTTGTGTGCTACATTGGAAGTCTTCAGAAGCCACATAACGGTTGTATTTATAATAAACAGAAACTGAAATGTAGGTTGGTATTCACCGAAAAGTTCCCCTCTGTTGCATTTCTTAAATCTCTTTCTCCATCCTAAATTTTGGAGCTGATAAATGTGATTTCAAATAAAAGTTCAGTGGAAAATGAAGATTATCAATGAAGAAATAGCTATTGTATGACTTCAGAAGACTTGAAATGTATGGCTCTCTTGTAATCTTGTTTTATGTCAGGGCTTTCCCAACTTTTCCAAAAATAATGAAGCATGATATTTTAAAGATATTATTTCAAAATCGATTAGTTTTTATATTGTCATTGTACTAAAGTCAAAGCAAACTACTGGGATATTATCTGAAGAATATTTACTTTGTATTAACTTGACAGCATGTATTTTTTTACCCACTCTTAAATTTAATATATATATATATATATATATATATATATATATATATATATTTAATATATATTTTTTTTCCTATTTTGACAAATATCCAAATGAAAAAAACACAAAATGCTCGGAAAATCAAAACGGCTTTATAATTGAGACTGTTTAGGTTTGTTGGGGAATAAAAAAGGAGTGAATGGATTTTTATCATTGCAGTTTGGTTGTGTCCACACACTGCTAAGACACATTTATATGCAAACACCATGTAAAAGTGAATTTTGTATCCAATGTCCCCTTTAAAGCTTGGCAGTCGTGGTGTATTAGTCAGTTTTGGTTTCATGTTGTCATGAATTGGTCTGCAAAAATGGACCTTCAAGGTCTTAACTCTTGGGAGCTTCACTACACAGAACTCTCTTAAAGGAAGTAGTTGTTACTTTGAAATGCTAATAGCAGAAGGGGAGTTATCTAATCTAACTCAACGCTCAAGTCTCCCAGCAGGCACTATCCCAGCTGTAACATCATCCCAGCGCTGCTGGAGAAATGCTGAGCCCTAAGTGCTCAATTGAATTAGTTTGTGTTGTGTATGAATGTGTATATAAATGCATGTGAGACACCATCCTCTCTTTTAATCCCATGACACTCGTCTTGATGTTATTAAGTTAGCATTACGACTGTCTGTATTCTGAAAGCTTCTGCCGTGAAACAGCCCACTGCTGGGTTAAATACAGAAATATGGTCAGAGTTTAACAGCAGGAATTTAGTCTGAATGTCACCGCTAAGAAGAACATCGTCTTGGCTGATAATTCTGAATTAGTCTTGCGTATCTTGAATAGGGGGAGGGGGATCAAAATGTAATTTAATTGTAAAAAAAAGGAGAAAAAAAAAGAAAGGGAAGTAGTGTGTGTCCAAGTATGGTAACCCATACTCGGAATTTGTGCTCTGCATTTAACCCATCCAAGTGCACACACAATAGTGAACATTCACCCGGAGCAGTGGGCAGCCAATGCTGCGGCGCCCGGGGAGCAGTTTGGGGTTTGGTGCCTTGCTCAAGGGTCTCACCTCAGTCGTGGTATTGAGGGTGGAGAGAGTGTTGGTTATTCACTCCCCCACCTACAATCCCTGCCGGACCTGAGAATCGAAAGCACAAACTTCAGGTTACACGTCCAACTCTTGCCCTCCAAAAGTATTGGAACAGTAAAGACAAAATTGCTCTGTTGGCTGTGGAGTCAAGACATTTACAAATATGATTAAAATATGAATATGAGACAAAACTACAGAATGTCACATTTTATTATTAGCTGATTAAACACATAGATGTTTTCACAGCTAAGAAGTTCAGCACTTTTAGAGTTTCATCCCTCTATCTGATGTGAGCATAAGTATTGGATCAGTTGCCTCACAGGTCTTTCAAAGTGATCAGCTGTGTCCTGTTGCATTAATTCTTCAGATATTATAAGCAGGGGATGTGTCGTATCAGTTATATCCATTACTTCTGTATTCTGAAATACATACGCTGTGAAATACACGCCCTCTTCAAATACATGCACAAAGGTGCCAGCGCACGCTGTAGCCTGTATCATTTCATATCAAACAGCGAAAGAATGTATGCGATGTCATAGTTATGCCGTCAGTTAAGGCATGAAGTTACTAAAAAGACGATTAAAGCTGCCTTAAAACTGTGTGCATGCATGCAATAAATTATATATGCGTCACATTTAAGAATATGTCCCTGAATTAGTTTTAAAAACTGTCCTGAGGCACCCCAGCACTGTCTCCCTCATCTAAAACACCTGATTCAACTCGTCCGCTCATTAGTAGAGACTTTAAGACCTGAAGTGTGTCAGAAAAGGTAGAGGTTTGTGAGAAAATAAGATGCATGTCAGATCCGCATCACGTTCAGCAGCAGCTTTTAAAGCAATAGCAGGCAAATAACCAGCTGCTGTGATGTCTATTAATCCAAGAACAAAATAAAAAAGAGGAAATCAATAACTTTTAATGCTTTAAGGGGTGTATCTATATTTAATTTAGTGTTTGGTAACACATTTTCTATATATTTCTGCTGAAGGTCACAGGTAGGTAAATATGTCATTTATTATAATGGGTTCATGTGAAGATAAGTTCACTTAAATTAGAATATATAAAAAAATATGTAAATTATTATATATTCTCTGTAGTGTTTTGATTATATTTAATATATAAATATATATTCATTTATTTGATATTTATGTGCAATTTATGTATTAGTCAATATATCACCCGGCCTTAATATTTTCTGGTTCAGATGATATCAGCATACATTTTTAGTTACTTATTTTAATATGTTCTGGAACCTTTCATCGGTGTCACCTTGCTGGCATTGTATCTTATAAATTGATCATTCACTGAAGTCTGTGTGTTGTTGCATTTTCTGTATACAGTAATCTTTGGAAACTTTACATTAAACACTCCTAACCTCACCTTCTATTATTTGTGTTTTTTTTTTTTACTTGCAGGATGTCTCAGCAAGGCTAACTTCATCTATATTAAACGTTAATGTGGTTTGTAGCAGAAGTGTTTCTGCAGTGTCCAGAAGTAAATCATAGGGTTGCTTGGTTATTTGGATAGTTGGGTGAGCAAGTAGATAGACAAGTGATTGTATGGCTCCAAATCAATTTTCTGTTTCAGCGAGGGTCTCGGGTCATGCAGTGCAACATGATGGAGCTCTATAGGGGTCCTAGATTGCTCTCAGGTGAGATGATGGGTATTAGAATCTAAAACTGCTCACTAATACATTTGAATTTACTTTGAACAATTTGATATCAGATGATTGTAAATCTTGTTTGGCCAAATATAAATGCCATCATAAAAGGTCTTGATACAGTTTCCCTGTTTTATATAAATGGGTCATATCATGAAGAATTAAATTGTTCTTGATCTTTTGAAATGCAATTTTATTTTAATATCAAATCATACTGTAACTTTCAGAACTCAAAATTGTATTTATTTAAACAAAGCTGAAGAAAAGAATCAATAGCAGTAACACTCAAATGCTAGTATTTTCTGCAGGTGAAACTGGCCCTAATTGCAGACGTGCTTTCCAGGATGCCATTCTAGATGTAGAGAGTTTAATTGTGACTACATAATGTGAGAATCTTTCTCTTATTTTCTCCATTATGTTGCTGAATGGCAGGAGCTGTGCAATAGCTTCTTTGGTATTTCGATGCTCAGTTAATCTGCGGCATGTGTTGCCATGGTTGCCCTGTGCTCGGATGTACTGCTCTTTTTCAAGAGTCCCTTAGATCACAACATGAAGAGCATTTTCAACTGCTTTGATTAAAGTAAAATTAAATTGAAAACACTTAACTAGTAATGGCTCTAGCCTTCAGTGATTGTAATGTCAAAATTATCACACAAATATAACAATTATACAAACTATTATTAAAAACAGAAAAAAAATCCATTAATAGAACTGAGTTGACTTGTTCTGTAGTTGCTATTTTTCTGTTGTGAAAAGACAGATCCTTGCACATGCTGTGGCTGTCATTGTTTCAGAGCCTCCATGTGATTCATGGTCCACAGCATGACATGACCTCTATATATCTCACAATAGCTTACACTGACAGGTAAAAGAGAAGAGGGAGAGAAATCTCTTCTGCCTGCTCTGCTTTTCCTGTATGTGCATGTATGTTGACACCAGTTGTTCTCTGCCACACACACACCTGCTCTCTGACATCTGTAACCTATTGTCAGATTCCTATTTGGCGTGTGCAAGGGCTCATTCCTGACACCCACGGTTCAGCATATGGTTGATGGTGATGATTTTAGAGCAGCGCACTTTAGCCTTGTCATTATTTTTTCTATATGGACTGATGTTTAGCCCTGAGCAGTGTATGCATTTCATAACACCTGCCATATCTCTATAACTAGTTCAGTTTTCATAAAGGTGTTTTTGTAATGTTATTTGAAAATTTTATTTTCAAATCAGTGTCTCTTCTGTGACCTCCTTTTTTTGTAAGGAAAGTGACATCAAATTGAAGTGAATGGAAAATTCATTTCATGCATTAAACCATAAAAAAGCCACTAAAATGCTGTTGTATGATCTTATATTTGATGTGATGTAGATATCACCATTTACTGCAATTCTCATGTGATTGTGTGGTATTTTTTTCTTTTGAAGAACTTGATGAAGCAGGAAGTTGTGGCCTACAGTTTGAGGGTGAGTGACCAATATGGTGTTCATCAGTCATGTTCTAATGAATCATGCAGGACCAAGATTGCTTGACAGATGGTTATAGCTTCAGCAAACAAGCCTGCCCACCCCCTACAAAATAATGTGGGGCTCTTGTCATTTTGAAGCCTGTGGTGGCATGAACAAAGAACCCAACGACTGAATGAATGAACGCAAATGTATCGTAACGAAACGCTGCCCCCTCAGGGGAGGAGACATCTGAGGACATACTGAAATCATATTCAGTTGTGGAAGATGCCTCATTTTACAAATAAAAAAATATGAAAATTAAAGCAAGAGAACACAGTGAGAGGCTGATGTAAGGTACTGCTTAATTGTATTATTAAAATCTATACTCAACACCGTAAACCCTCTCACACTCTCTTTTTATCTACATCCAGTTTATAAAAGCACAAGCACTATTTTAGCCATTATTTATGTGCCTGCTTTCAGACCTGGTTTTTGAGGCCAGAGTAGAGCTTTTTTGGCACTGTTTTTGACCATCTAAAGTCATTTCTAAGCAAAATATCTTAAGGCACTGAGGTTCTTGTGGAAATGACAGCATTAGCACTTTGGTTCTATTTTAAGGACTCCTACGTTTATTATTGCTGTTACGCTAACTGTCCATATGCCATGCATGCATTTAGTGGGTGAATGGTTACATTTACAATACTGTTTTAAAAGAAGATTTTTTTCCCACCAGCAAGGATGCATTAAATTAATCAAAATTGGCAGTAAAGACACGTATTATATCACAAAAATAATTGTACAAAATATTATAATTGTTACATTTCTGTCATGAGGAGCAATTGCCTACAATCTGGTATTCTTGTCATAGATTAAACATCAAAGTACCCCCCAAATACAGGCTTTTCCTCTTTATTGACCAGTTTGGGCTGTCTGTTGAGGGATTCTAATTCAGTTCCGTCCCAGCAACCATCTACAATATTAATACCTTGGGTAGCTCATCTTGCAGAGTACAGCAAAAAGAGCTGTTCTCTCAGCTGTCTTTTTCTTTTTGCATTTGATGTGTTTGGTTAAACACTGAAAGATGAAAGCGCTTTGTCTCATGATGAAGTCTTTTTTTTTGTGAGCAGTGTGTTTTGAATACATCTGTGAGCTAATCCATGAAAGGATTCATATTCTGATGTGCTTAGTCTTCTGCAGAGACAGACTTTTGAGTATTGGTATAAAGTCTAATCCAGTTTGTAGCTTATTTTGGCCAAGAATGAATGACTTGTATAGTAAAAGATCATCATAACTGACATGAAAAGCAACTAACCACAGTTTGTTTTGCTTTTTATTATTCAGCTAATTTTTACATTCAAATCACTACTGATTATTTCACAGAATCTACATCTTTTGTTTTCCATTTTAGTTTCCGTTAATAATAATAACGCTAATCGAATCTGCCAATTTAAGTCTGCTCTTGCCATTTTTATGAGAAAGCTGGCGTGTATCTCTCTCTTTCTCCTTCCTCTCCCCAGTGCAGCTCAATTTTCCTGTGCACTTTTTAAATCCGAGATGGATCAGGAGAATGATGCAGTTTGGCTAGAGGCATCCAGCTAATGAGAATTCAGTCTTCCCATAATTTTAATAAAGTCCCCTGTTCCAGGCCGCACACATTCTCCTGCGCGTCGTTTCAGCGTAAGGCGGCAACCGGCTGCAGGGAACTGTGCATTCTCTATGTGTTTGTGTTTGTGAGTGCGTCTTTATGACTCTTTACCCACTCCACAGGTAAGAAGCTTTGGAGGAATCTTTACACTTTTCATTTCCCCAGGAGTCCCCTGTGCAGCTCCATACTGTGGAGTCTGATCTAAACTCACTCTCAATTCTTCAGCTGACACGGGACCGAGAACAGGTTTTGCATTTCATTACTCATTGCCCATTAAGGTCCCGAAATGTCGAATTCAAGTTAAACACAAAGGAGGGTCGGTCAGGAATAGAGTTTAAAGGGCAGCTTATATGAACAATGCAATGCAGGATATTACTTCACTTCCTGTGCAGTCTTATTGACCTTATAGGGTCTCTGGGGTCTAATAAACCAAATACCAAGAACTGAGATGAGTCTGGCCATTTTGATGACATCATTAATTTCTATTTGAGATGCTTCCTGTTTCCATTGGTGAGAAGATCATTGCTTGGGGTGGAGGGAATGCACACTCATGTGAATATTCTTTGTTTCATGACAAAAACTCATTAGCTTGTTTCTCTGGTATTGTGGATGGTAGTTATCTCAAATGGATTGCGTTAAATCCACATTTGAACCATTGTCTGATTTCATGAAGCTGTGTAGTGAGCTAGATTTTGGTTTGGAGAAAGAAATATGATGCTTGCAATGAAATATTATGAGTATGTCTTCACCAGTCCAATATTACTGGATATATCAGTGCAGTTACTTTTAATATACAGCCCAAACAGTTGTAGAGACTGTCCAAAACTTAGTATGATACTAGGGTGTTGTGGGTGGTTAGTAGGTGGTTGTTTACCAGCCCAGAGTCTCTGTGGCATTCTAGTACTCGGATATGTCACAAGCCCCTACAATGTAAGTTTTATGAGATTTTTCAACAGAAAAAAGTAAGTTATACAGGTTTGAAACAACAAGAAGGTGAATAACTGATGACAGAAAACAAATAAGATGCACATTTTTTCCTGATTCACAAGGAATCACATTTTAAATATCATTTTGTTCCCAAAGGTAATTGTATAGGGTTGGTGCAGAGTCATTTCTTTGATGGTGACGTTGGCCTATGAAAAATTACAGTGTAGTGATCCATTGGTTTTGAACACTTCATCTCTTTCTCTCGCTCTCACAGTGTTTGTGAACTGTTCTCACTGGCAGAAGGCACCATCTTGTTTGTCATTTACTCAATCCTTGTTATTTGTGTCTGGGGAACAGTAGCCTCTGGCTCAGTACGGCTCCTGCTGAATACTAAAGACCTGCATGTGGCACGCGTGCTCTACCCATCCTACCACAGCGCCTTTATTTTCCAGTCATTTAACTTGAGATCCATATCAAGCCTATTCATTCCAAAGTGATGTTTATTTGAGCTCAAGAAACATTTTCTGACACAGCTTACTTAGCAGCTGGCTTCAGAGTGTCACAGTTGACGACTTGACAATATCAAAAATATTATAAATTCAACTAGAACTGTTAAATCTTTTTTGGTAGCTGAAACAAAGCTGGAATAAAATAAAATATAAATATTAGATGAAAAACATAAACTTAAAGAAAAACCTAAACAAAAATATAAATGTTGCATTGGAAATAAGTGACTAAAACTGAAAGAAATATGAATTTAAAGTAATATAGAAACATAAAAAAATAAAGACTAAAAATAATGACAACTGCATAAATTACTGAAATTTTATTTAAAAATGAAAGCTGAAAATAAATATTAAGAAATATTAATAATAATATAAAATATTAACTATAATACTTGCAGTACTGTAGCTTTTGCTTAAAGTGAAGGCCAAGTGCATAAAGCACAATTTATTAACAGCTTCATTTGTGGTATGTTACTTTTTTCCATATTTTTCAGCCGTGGTAATTAAATATGGTAAAATGTGCATGCTTAGTGGTAGCTAAAAAGCATGATAAAAACAGCCAAAATATTTAATAAACCACCCAAGGAGGGAGGGACATGTATAACTTTGTGAATGACAGGTGTTTTAGATCTCTGGATTTCTGCATATGCATAATCCGTAAGGGCCTGATGATTACAATGTGCGAACTAATTGTAACTTTTCACCTTGTGACTTTTCAGTGTTGCCGTGGGAGTTGGTTTCTATGGAAACAGTGAAACCAATGATGGGGTGTACCAGCTGACCTATTCTCTCTATAATGCCAATCACACGCTGGCGGGAGTGGACAGTTTGGTAAGTACAAATATAGCAGCGCTGACTATAAATAACACACTGAGACTGTTTTTGACTCCCTGACCAACTTTAGTCTTGACTGATTTCAGCTGAAGTGTCCCAATAGACTTGCAGACCTCTCCTAAGCAAATTTACTCCCTCTAAAGGCTCTAACATTATCTCTTTTCCCACCCCGCAAATAGTTCTGCACTTTCTATCAAAGCGTTCCTTCCAACCAAACCTTAGCCAGATGGTCCCTATATCCAGTTCAGTTGCCTGCTTTTGTTAAATCTTTTTTTTTTTTGCCAATCAGCAGTGCTAAGATTTCATGGGATCCCCACTGAGTGCATGATTGATTTTCTGACATCCCTTTGCAATAGCAAGGACACCGCTGAAGATATATGCAGCTACGTGTAACTGCTCGGTGTCTCTGGAAAGATGTGAACGACAAGGGGTGTATCAGTGTGTGTTAGAAAATGCACACACACGCTAGTGTGGTTCTGTGATATGGAGTGGTTGGAGAAAATACCTCAAATTGGTTTTTACAGCCTTTTATGTTTGTGCAGTTATGAAGGCCTCTTTTTCCTTTCGTCATTGTCCTTTTCAAGGCCCTGAAGGCTGGGGCATGAATAAAACCTCATTCATGTATCGTCAACCAGACCTATTTATATCCGTCTTCGTTTTCTGATTCAAATGCGTAGAGCTGACAGTGACACTAAGACGCTTTAATCCTGCTTCACGCACCGATTTCATGCACTAGGTAGGGCCTTTCATGCCTCTGGATGTGAGTTTTGACTATTTCATTGCATGGTGGACTGAAAGACTGCAAAAGCAATGATTAGTTCACATTTCCCCTCATTAAAGTGAGTGATTTCAGCTGCAAAAATAATGAATTTTCAAACAGGTTTCCTGAAAACCCATCTATCTATCTATCTGTCTGTCTATTGTTCTAGTGTTTTATCATTCTATCTATCGCTCCCATCATTCTATCTATAATTTTATCATTCTGTCTTTCAGTTGTTTTATCTATTATTCTGTTTGTCTGTCCATCCATCATCATTCACTCCATCCATTCATCATTTAGTCCATTCCTCCATCCATCCATCCAATTTTTAGTTTGTTTATCCATCCATTCATCCATCTGTCAATGCATCATTCTGTCATTCTGTCCATCTACTGTTGTCATCCATCCGTCCGTGCATCCATCCATAATTCCGTCCGTCCATTATTCTGTCTATCCATCCATCATTCAGTCCATCAATCCACCCGTCATTTAGTTTGTTCATCCATCCATCCATTCAGCCATCCTCTCATCCATCTGTTCATCCATCATTCTATCATTCCGTCTGTCTATCGTTCTGTCAGCCGTCCCTCCGTCCATCCATCATTCTGTCTATCATTCTGTCGTTCGTCCGTCCATCCATCCATCGTTTCATCTACTGTTCTGTCATCTGTCCATCTATCAATCCATTGTCCTATTCAACCACCCATCCATCTACTGTTCCATATTTCTTTCTGTCTATCCATTGCTCTACCACTCTATTCGTCAGTCCATAACTCTATCTACAGTAACTCTCTTTTGCTCCATCACTCTATCCGTCATTCCATCCACCTATCAATCCATATGTCTCTCCACATTTATATACAGATGCTATTATAAGGTGTTGTATGAAGAGGACAATTTGAGAATCACACCTGTTAGTAGAACAATTCTCATTCCCAGATACCGTCAGTATGAGGTCCACTCAGGGCCGCTGCTGCCTAAATGTGTGCCCTAAGCAGGATTGTTGCGCCCCCTCCCTCAAATATTATGGAAGAAAAAAAAAAAAACACCTACTATAGGGGTCAAAATATTTAATTTTAATTTAATAAATAAATTATAAAATTGTATTATTTATTAATTACAATTGTAGCTCTAAACAGTAACCTATGGCTATGATTTTATAAATACAGTTGTCTGATTTTATAGTCTCAAGCATTCAGAAATCACGCTAAAGAAAAAAAGCAGTTTTACTACGATAAAACCATGGTTAATTTTTTGTAAGGGTTGTGATGTCCACATTGTTTTGTTGAAGAAATTATACAGGCTGTGTCATATGGCAAAAAGGTGGCCAAAAATGAAAGATTAAGTGAATATTTGAATTAAATGTTTGGTCAATAGCCTATTAAACAAGGATTTGATCATCCTTTAAGTATACCAACAACAATTATCAGGCCTTTGTCTCCCTTTACAGGCATTTGTAACAACATTTAATGTACATAAATAGTTTATTTTGTATTACATTATGTATTTTAACAGTGTTATTCAATGAAACCATATAATTATTAATTAACCAATCTTTATTGCCTCTTTGTTTTTATATAGTGCATTTTAAGTCATTTTAAAGGCTGTTGTATAAATCTGTTTTTATATCCACAAAAAAAATATTATCTTAATACTTCATTGTAAGTTATTATTTGAAGTGACAAAACCATGGTTAATTTTACGGCTACCATGGCTACAAGAACCATGATTTTTGGTTTTAAACATGGTTCATTTTCGCAAGGGAACATGGGAACTCATATTAGATGCGCTGCTGGTGGTGAAATTATTTCCGACATTAAAACAGGTTATTAACGTCAACAGCCAAAAAAGGTTTTATAGGATTATGAATGTAGCCTACCTGAAAGTGATGCATGGGCTTCGTTTTCATCTTTATTTTCTTTTTTTATCGGTGCCGGATTGATGATGTCTTTTCACAGGCATAGTTGTCCATCAATTATGATAATTTGCATTCAGCCGCAAACAGGTGCGTGCGGGCCCCGGTGCGGATGCGGGAATGGCGCTTCATGTTTTTTTTTTGTTGGCAGCTGTGATTGTGCCCCCCCCAGAGAGTTGGTGCCCTACGCAAACTGCTTACTCTGCATATAGGGAGCGGCTGTACTGGCTCCACTTGACATTATCTCAAGTGATTGCATCATTAACCCAAACGTAACCTTATGTTTATTTCCAAGTCAGTAGCTGATGACAAATGTATTTACTTCCATATAGATTTTAACAAAAATTTTGTAAGTTTGAGTGCAAACATCTCACAAGCTATAGATCAGTAACCCACAGCTGTTCAGCTCACTTACACCTGTTGCATGACCCTTCAGGGAAGCGTTGATGCTGTGGTTCTGAACTGAGCGGAGACTGAAGGCGCGTCGAGCATCTGCCCGCTGAGGAGTTGAGGATTAACTCCCCATCTGCACTAATGGAGATTAATGTGGCTGTTTCTGTCTCACTCTGAATTATGAAGCACACACTTATCTGAGGTCAACTTGATTCCCTCAACACACTCTCTGAGTCATCACAAGCCAAAAGGAAAAGAAAAATCAGCCGTAATTTTCATTAGCAGTTTGTCTCAGAGAGATAAGAGCATGTTGTTGTGAAAAAATGTTGTAATGGTGCTCAAAAGGACTAGAGATGTTTTTGATCTTCAGGTCATGACCTCAGATTAATGTCAGCTAGCTTCGAGAATCATCAATACATTTATCTAAGCTTGCCATCAAGTAGAAGAGACCCTCCTTTCTTGAAATACTCCCTAGAAACCAGGTCCTTCAAATGGTACAAAGTGTCCACTGTCTGAAAACCCAGCACGCAATGCCCATAATTAGCCATGAACCCTGCGACAAAGGCTTTGATGAAGTCACTTTTGGAAATCCTTTGACTTCCTGATTGAGGCTCTTCAATGGCTCTGCCTGCCTGAAAACAATGATTTAATTTGGCATCCATTGCACACAGATGCTTGTTCTTTCTCACACACACATGCACACACTCTCTTTTTGTTTGAAAGCACTGGGCTGCCCTTTCAAAGGAGTCAAGAGAAGGAATAGCAGGACTTGTTTTTGCAGGAGCGTTGAGCGGTGACTGCTTGGTTTTCGGGTTTATTGGTTCTGGGCCATAAGGTCTCTTGTTCACCTCCTCTCAGCACCCCCTCTGTGCTTGCAAATGAACTGCGTGGCTTCCTGTGTGGATCTGTTTTGTGTTCACAGAGGCACCTAGGGATTAACAAGGACATAAATTACTTGGTTTGAGTTACAGGAGAACCATAATGCTGTAGATACATTGTGGATCAAATTGTTACATGTGTTTTATGTATATAACATTTATATTAATGTTTATTAATTATTTAATAATTAAATTATATGTTACTGTATTATAGATAATTATAATTAAAATACTAATTATTCTCATATTGTAATTGTACATCATATTTTTTTATTTTCAGCTTTTATTCAAAGATATTATTCTAAAATCTGTGTCAATAAACAACATGGTCATTGTGACAACTTACCCCATGTAGTGTGATGACATGCTTTCTGTTAAATGTAACTGTATTTATTTTCCAGGTAATAATTCTGAAAATGTCCAATACTTTTGTAGTCAATACAAGAAAGGGGAATATTTTCTGAATTTTTATCAGGGTGGATAATGGATATTATATTACAGAATGTCAAACCAGATCTCTGTTGTTCTATAAATACCTCTGTTCTCTGCACGGTGTGACATGACGCAGAGCACTGGGCCATTTGTACCGTTCTCTCAGCTTTCGAAGGTCACTTTTGTAACGCTTTGACCAGAATGCGGACATTTTCTGGACTCAAGCCAGCTGCTTAATCATTACGATGTTTTCATTGAGTGTAACCTTATCCAGAGTTTGGATTTTGAGTGAGAAGTGGTTAGTGAAATGTTTGACAGCATAGATTAAAGTGTCACATTTGTGGACATCTCAGTTAAGGCAAAAGGCTTCAGAATGACTCGCTCAAGAAAGCCTGGAGGAAAATAGTTTGAAGGCAGAGTCTGTTTGAAAGGGTTGTGATTTATAGAGTACCTTTATTTTCAATCTGTGGAATGGAGGTCGACTGAGCTCTGTTAGGCTGGGCTCCAGGAGCAGGAGTATGAGCCACTTCAGTGCTCTATATATTGAGAGCGCTGTCGGCCCCTGGCCCTTCACTGTCCCCTCCTGACCATTCAGGATGGACAAAACTGAGTCACAGGTGAATGCTAATTTACTAAATTGTTAACAACAATTGTTAACAAGGAGGGTTTTTTCCCTCTCTCTCTTGTCCTTAATGATCTTTCTTTTCCTTTTTTTCTTTTCCTTTTCTGCTTGTTTACTTTTTGACTGGCAATGTGCAAATGACTGCCAATATTCTAATATTTGGACTATATTTAATAGGGTGGAACATTGCAAATGTGTTAAAGGTGCAAGAATGCATGTTCTTCTGCAGTTTTGAAAGTTTTTGCTAGTGGTTGGTGGAAAAGTTGTGAGATTCTTACCATTTCAAACAAAAACTCACTGAAAAGTCTCAGTCTTTCCCAGGAAAATACCCACAATTCTCCTGATATTCTTCACACACATCAGTTAACTGCAAGAGAAAATTGATAGAAAGGACCTGAGAGCTGTTTATTCATAACCCACGAGCCAGTTAATCAAACATTCGTCGAAGGTGAATTCTTCACTCTTCAACTCTCCCATTCAAATTTAATTGCAGAAGCTCAGCGCCTACAGAAACCAGAGACAGTCAATTAGAGCCGCAGAGCTGGGAGAAAAATCTTGCTCTCATATCTTAACCACTTGCTCACATATGCATTACAGTTGTGGTTTAAGAAACACAGCTCAGATGTCTAGCATTTGTTCAATAGCTGGATTTTTGGATTACGTTCAGCTGAGATATTAAACCCCACTGAGGAGGTTTTCACAGTCGTGGCCACACAATAAACTTTGCTATTCCCAAGAAACTTACAAAATGTTTCTCAAAATCACCCTCATAACTAAAAAAGCATCAGGACTTTTGTGTTTCATGAAGATGAAAGGATTCAGGAGAGTGCATTTCTGATGTGAGATAAAAGATTCCATGAAAAACGAATCCGGTCAAACTAGATAATCAATGTGGAATTGAGTTTCTCACAGCTTTGGCTATGAGATCACTTCGCTCTGGAGTAGTGATGTCACAACCCAAAGAAAACTGCTGGGAATTGAGTCTGGGCCATGAGTATTTGATTTCAGGATGAAGAAAATTTGCCTGGGAATCCCTTGATTCTGTGCTGTTTTTAGCTATTATTGAAATGTAAATATGCTGTATGTACTGTATATGCATGCACTCATCTGGCCTCATCTAATTTTTTTTCTAACACAACACACTCTATTTAATGAAGCTTTTGGGTGGGTCTGTTAGAAGGGATGAGGGAGCACAAATCTGGTTACAAACCGACTAGTTCTTCGTGACTATTCACACAGAAAACAGCTCTTTTTTTTAGAGCACATGCTATAGCCTACTTTCTCAAAAGTCTAATTTTGGATATTGAATAAGAGGTTATGTTAAGAAGGACATCATGTGTCTTTGTGTTCTTGTTTATTCTGCATTTAATGTGCACGTCAGCCAGATAAACAGATTTTGTGATGTTAAATTAACTCTTTTCAATTAGTTATTTTAAATTGATTATTTAAAAATGTGGTCTTAATGTTTTCAATATTGAAAAGTACGCAACCTGAAATAGTTTGAAAGAAGTCTGTAATGCTCACCAAGGCTACATTTATTTGATTAAACTATAATGTGAAATATTATTCTATTATTATTTCTATATTAATATATTTTAAAATGTAATTTATTCTTGTGATTGCAAAGTTGAATTTTCAGCATCATTACCCCAGTCTTCAGTGTGACATGATCCTTTAGAAAAATTATAATATGTTGATTTTGTGCTCAAGAAACATTTCTTCTTATTATCCATGTTTAAAAAAAAAAAAAAAAGTCGTGCTGCTTATGTTTGTGAAAACATTAGGGATTCTTTGATGCATAGAAAGTTAAAAAGAACAGCATTTAATTGATATTATTAAGTCTTTACTGTCCCTTTTGGTCAAATAATGCATCCTTGCTGAATAATGGTCCCAGTTTCTTTAAAAAAAAATCTTACTTACTCCAATTTTGTAATGGTAGAGTATGTCATTATAAACCCATCACAGTATGCCTTGTGCACTAACAGTGTCGTTCTCTCACAGGTCACTGGTACTGTGGGAGGCATGCAGAGCGGCCTGAACGAGCACTTGTCTCGACTGGGTGAGATCTTTGCTGCACGAGGAGACTTTGTACAGACACTGCAGTTCATGCAACAGATGTCAGAAAACATCATTAAGCAGCTGCTTGGGCTTCCTGACTGGGAAATGGCGAAAGTAGACCTGGCTGCCATAGCTGATCAGACAGCATATGTGGAATATTACAGGTAATGATGAAAGTTGCCACCTTAAATCTTTCCATAATGTACCTCTCCTGGAATACATTTTCTGTGCAATGCAGGTTTATTTGTAGCAGACAAAAACATTATGAAATATTGCATCCTTGACTTTTCATATTATTCTAAGTGTGGTTGAGTGAAGCACCGTAGTAGTCCATCAGCGGCTAATCCATGACTGCATGTGTGTACAGTCTGTTTTATAGTTGCATGTAAAGCCATTTCCTCGTGTTAGACACTATAGATGACACGTTATTTACTGCCGCAGATTCACCGCTGGTCATCCATCAAAACATCCAACAGTACCGCATTCATATTCCTGTCATTATTCCACATTGCAGATGACAGGTTGATAAGTGAAGATGTCACAATTCTTTAGTTTAGGTTACCAGAAAAGTTCATCTTTGATAGGAAGCATATTAATATAGTTTCTCAAGATGGCGCCGTGCATGCCAGCCATTGTGCTTGGCTCTCCAGTTGTTTTAGTGTTTTTGTTAGTTTTTCCTGTTTTTTGTTTGTCCAACATGATCAGTTTCATCAGGGAAGAACTGCTGAACATTCAGCAGAGCACACCACAAAATTTCCAACCGGTTTTCGATTATTCGGATGTTTTGCTTCAGGACGCGCAGACTGGGGAAGCGAGCCGGTGTGCTCGTGAAGCTCAGACAACGTGTATTTCGAATGCCGTTGCCTAGCATCCATCTGGCTAATCGCCACTCTCTACCCAACAAAACAGACAAACTCCTTCTGCTTTCCTGGTTAAACAAGGACAAACTCTGCAGCACCATCTCTCAGGACCTGAAGTGGGATATTCACATTCACTCTATTGCTAAAAAGGCCCAGCAGAGGTTGTACTTCCTTCGCCAGCTGAGGAAGTTCAACCTGCCACAGGACTTACTGAAACAGTTCTACTCTGCCATCATTGAATCCGTTCTCTGCACTTCAATAACTGTCTGGTTCAGCTCAGCTACCAAATCTGACCTCAGAAGACTACAGAGGGTAGTCCGGACTGCTGAGCGAATCATTGGTACAACCCTCCCCACTCTCCAATAACTGTACTTATCCAGAGTGAGAAAAAGGGCTGGTAAAATCACTCTGGACCCCTCACATCCAGCACACTCTCCCTTTTGAACTGTTACTGTCTGGTCGACGCTACAGAGCTCTGAGCACCAGAACGACTAGACACAGGAACAGTTTCTTCCCTCAGTCAATCCATCTCATGAACATTTGAGCTCTTAACAATAAACATGAAACACACAACACTATCATACTTTTTATTTTTTTATTTAACACGCATACTTATTACATTTCAAATTTGCACCTAACATACCTTTACATACGGAATTGTCTATTTTGTATATTGTTTGTGCTATTTTGCATATTGTCCATTTTGTATATTTGTACATTATTATTATTATTATTATTATTTTTTTTTTTTTATTTTTTTTATTTTTTTAATTATATTATCTGTGTCCTGTCCTGTCACTGTCATTCTGTCGCACTGTGGAACTACTGTCACTAAAACAAATTCCTCATATGTGCAAACTGCAAACACACCTGGCAATAAAGCTAATTCTGATTCTGACATGTGATAGTGATAAAGTGAATGTGGGTGTGTCTGAGAGCAGTTTATAGGAAGAGACACATTCATCTATTCCCCTCTGACAGGGTTTCAGCATATGAAATATTAATACCTATAGAAGTTGTTCATCTATTATGAATTATTTCCAGAGACGAAGAGCTCTCTGGAGTGGCCTAGGCACAACACATGCGCTAACAAGAAGATTTTATCTCTTAGCTATTGTGCTTTTGTAGCTCAGGAAAGTCTCAGTCATGTTGTACTTAAGTATATAACTTTAAATGCAACCTAAAATTCATGAGGAGAAATAAAAAATGACACACATGGAACAATTGCTGGCATGAAAAATGCAATGTGGATTGTATAGCTCTGATAATAACTTGGTCTTTAGATAATCTGATGTGATAAGAGAAATGTTTCCTATTTTTATGTATTTATTTAGTTTTCTTGGTATTGAGTCAGGTTTGAGAACAGTTTGAGACGCTGTTAAGATATTTCTGAAACTCTAGAGGAGATGCTTTTGAGATACTGGGATTGTTTTTTCCCCAAGAGGAAAATCTGAGAAGCAGGTCTGTGTGGAACAGCTGAGAAATTAAAGAAATTTCGTTTGTAATTTGCCTTTTAGATGGATACACAAACACTCTCTTGCTTCATACCCTATTTATTTTTCACACATATCTTGATTAACAGTTTCTAAACTTGGCAGTATATTGTGTGATTTATTCCAGCATCTCTGATCACGTCATTTGATGTGCATTCATTAACTGCTTAAAGTCAACTGCTGGTTTTTCTTTCTTCTGAAGGTGGTTGACATACCTCCTGATACTGATCTTGGATCTGGTCATCTGTCTTGCTGCTTGTCTTGGCCTGGCCAAACAATCTCGCTGGCTCCTCACTATGTGAGTACAAACATGACATTACACTGGGTTATCATGAGATAATGAATACTGGAAAGTATATACAAAGATATAAAAAGAAAGTAGCCTTGGAATTTTTAATGGGTCATATTGCTCAGATTTTCTTCAAAATGCAAGTTCATTGTACCATCAAGGTTTCCTATAATGCTCAGAAAACATCCTATCCAAGACCATTTGTTAAAAATAAGCAAAAACTGCAGTCAGAAACCAAAAACGTTTCATTTAAGGGTCAGATCGGGTATGAAAAATGGCTGTTTTGCCGCAAAAAAAAACTTGGCTAACTTTATCTGTAGGAGAAACTTTATCTCAGGGCAGAAAAACAATAATAAAAAATGTATGAAATGACCCCCTTTAAAATGTTACGACATAAGATTGAATAGAAATAAGTTAATTAAAAGAAAGATCAAAGAGTAAAGAACAGCAAAAAAAAAAATGATCCTCATTCTCGAAGGATTGCCTTTTAATGCTGTTCACCTGAAAAGAACAGAATGTTTGTTTTTATTACAGTTCTCATCTAAATGATAAATTAAAAAGGAAACCAATAGCTTAGACGTGAGTAATTGTTTAATTTACCAGCTGGATTTTACTGCACAGTATTTCCTAAAGTAGAAAGTGTGTCATTTAGTAGCAAAGTGGGTTTCTGAGTTCAGAACACTTGCTGTCATGTTCAGTATAACGTGAAGTGCTGGAAGTGTTCTGCAGTCTGAAGTAAAGGGATTGTGCTATCAGAGATATCCTAAATTGAGGTCAGTGATAGTATATATGGTACAAACCCTTCGTTTATAAAGATTCATAGGCGGTGAAATCTGTAGAACAAGCTCTGTTGGGTACGGTCTACCCAAATTTCTCTCACACACAAACACAAAACACAAACTGCATTATGCTTATGCATGGTTATATCTCATGAAAACAAAGTCATGTTTCAGTCCCAAAATAGTCATTAATTTTTTGAATAAAGAAAATCAAACATTTTTATTTTTCACCCGTATTGTCATAATTCAGACCCCAGATTTGACATTGGACATCAACTGGCAACCCACCATACTATTGTAATTGTCAATGGTGTTTTTTATGGTGTTTGTGCAGGATGATGGTCTGCGGTGTTCTTACTCTGATATTGAGTTGGGCGTCTCTCGGAGCTGATGTGGCCACTGCTGTGGTAAGTACAAACCAATAAGCCTGTTATTCAATCAGTGATTCTGTTCATTATCTGAGATTATGGAGAATTCAAGACAAACGCATCAGTACTTCCATTAAGAACACTTCATGTGATTACATATCATTGTGTATTTGTACGTGATGTTATTTGGTTTTTATATGCACTTGAGGCAGGTCACAGTCAGTCTATCGATATCAAAAGCTTGTTTATGTGGCAGAGCATGACAAATAATAGTCAACTGCTGTCTGCTTGCCTGAAGGAGGTGATCAACTTCCAATTTATTGCGTTTGATGTGGGTGTGTGTGCAATCAAAAACACTGCAGTTTATGTGTTTATTGGGAAAAGAGTTAAAAGTGCCAGATTTCATTAAACCACATCAATGAAGGAGGATGAAATAAAAGAAAGGGCAAGTTTTGAATGGGGGTCCACCTTCAGGTAAAAAGACCCAATGGCCTTTTTGATTCAGACATTACTTCCACAACAGCATTTTGTTGACAGTCTAGATGAAAGTCTAGTGCATTGCAATCAAATTAATTCAGATGAAATAAAATGAATTGAATTGTTCATAGTTTTTTGTTTTGCTTTTTGTTTTTGTATTACTGTAGGCTTTTCATTTAGTCTCAGAATTGAGCTAGGAGAGCTTCCCTTTAGAGTCTTGGGAAAATCAGTTTTTTGGCGAAGTTTTATGGATGAGTGTGATTCATTTAACTTTTATATCCCTTCTGTTTTCTCTTACAAACTATTTCACTCATTCACCCACTTATTCTCCTACTCATAACTGTAACTGGCAGGTTATGAATGCAGTTTAATATCTACCCACGAACCAATTATATCCATCACAAAAGCAAACAGTATGGAAGAATCAATAGAGCCAGTCAGTGGAACTTGTAGCTAGTGCTGTGTGTGTAGAAAAATAGTTTTTTCTATGTAGACAAATTACTGTTCATGCATTCCTAACAAATATATTTCCAAATACAAGTGTTTTCTCCACAGCTGTTCTCCCACTACTGAATGTACACAGTCCACAGCAAAAAATTAATATAATATAATATAGCCTACAAACTCACTTGTTATGGAAACTTGTTTCTGCTACGGAATAAGAATATAAAAAGATAATTGTGACTTTTAATCACGATTATTTTCAATTATCTCAAACTGTTATCTTGCAGTTCAAGTTTATATCCCACAATTCAGTCTTTTTTTCCTCACAATTCTGAATTCGAATTCTGAAGTCCAAATTGTGAGATATAAACTCTGAATTCTGAAAAAAGACATGCAAGATGTTATTTCGCAACTGCGGGAAAAAGTCAGAAAAGTTGATATCTTGAAATTCTGACTTTTTTTCCTCTCAGAATTGCAAGGCAAAACAGTTTGAATTGTGAGATAAAAAGTTGCAATTATCTTTTTTATTTTTATTCCATGGCAGAAACGGGCTTCCATAGTATACAGTCTGAATATGGTGAGAAAGTGAGTGGAAGTCAGAAACAACAAAGTTGGAGCTTTACATTGAGCTTTTTTCACTGGTTGCATTAAAAACAAACAAGTATTACTAGTATAGTCGGATTCATTAACAAATTAGCCTTATATACTTAAGTACTTGAGTCTATTCTTTTAAAGAATTGCTTAAAACGATTCACAAGATATCAATTTTAAAATTATTATTCACTAAAACCATCAGAGAGGGGACTAAACAAAAATTTGACTCACCAACTTGATGGTTATGTGTTTTAACAATGTTACATTACAAAATATTACTATTTTGTTGATAATGTGATGTCGGAAACACTGTAGAAAACACTGAGACCCTGTTCACACTAGCGCGTTTTTGTTTAAAATTGGCGTTTTAAAATGAAAATGATCCTCGTCTACACTGGTGTTTTCACTGCGTTTTGAGAAACGATCTTCGTCTACACTACACAA
The DNA here is from genome assembly GCF_936440315.1 of Barbus barbus. Taxonomy (NCBI): domain Eukaryota; kingdom Metazoa; phylum Chordata; class Actinopteri; order Cypriniformes; family Cyprinidae; genus Barbus; species Barbus barbus. The sequence goes on from NC_136716.1 coordinate 22,937,084, forward strand.
CCGAAAACGCATGTCACATGACCATTAATGCATGTATAACCGTAGAGGTAGATTCCCTATTATTTAGATGGCGGACGTGTCTGTGTGCTTGGATTGGTAAAATGGGGAATCTACCCAAACATATCTATGGATACTACAATTAGCATGATGTTATTGTTTACACTGTTGTCAAGGATACGCAGAGAGATGTGCATTTTGTCTCCGTTTTGGTCCGTTTACATTGAAACGCAAGCCTGGAGTTTTCCAATTTAAACGGGGTCTGCAGCATTTTCAAAAGTCTCCGTTTTCGAGGGTCGAAAATGCCAGAGTAGTGTAAACAACAGGCGTAACCGTAGCAAAAGTTATGCGTTTTAAAACGAAAACTCACTAGTGTAAACGAGGCCTGAAATATACACTCACCGGCACACCATGTGTACTGTTTGCAGATACACCGAGTTATGTTTCTCTGTGTGTGACTAATTTGGTTTACTTCCACCCTGCCAATATTTCCCCTATCAGCTCATTAAGAGAGAAATGTAGATGCGCCACCTCTTCAGCATCAGTGGACACGCTCAGTTCTCTGTAATGAACTCATCTTTCCTGCAGGCGTTAGACACAGACACACAGGGCTTTGATCCTGTCTTCACGGCTAATGAATTAATGCATAACACAAGGTATTGAGCCTCAGGAGTTCAACAGGATGTGGGCTTGACTTTAAACTTCCATGCTCTGAGACCGGATGTGGGGAATGTTTTAAAGTTGATGGACATGGATCACTGCAGAAAAAAATGCCCCTAATGGGTTGCCATGTGATTAAAGGCTGAGAAATTTCAAATATTGAAGGCAGTAGAATTATTGACACGTGGTGGATTTGTGATATGAGGAGTCAGCAGTCAATATTACCACTTTTTAATTTATTTATTTTCTATATTGTATTCATTTTGCTTCTTTTCTTGCCTTGTAAGAGAAATTGCTCCTGGTAGAATGGATCAATGATGTCATAATTGAATGCAAATGTATTGTTTGCAAATGTATTGTTGACAGAAATATGTGTTCCTTTCACAGCCTGGGGATGTTTATGTGCAGACTATATGTGAGAGTGTGTGCGTGGTGTTTCTGCATGTCTGTTTTTTCCTTAGACAATATAGCATAATGCCTGCATCCCAGCTGCCTATACAGTATGCTTAGAGCCTGTGTGATGACTCTTGTCGTATGTTCCTTCCTGTCGAACAGATAGCTTTTCTTTATTTGGGCCCATGAATTTATTCTGCAAGCCAACATTGTATGAGTGTGTGTTTGCAGCCATGTGTGCTTCCTGTAAAACGGTATATTTATTGAATATATATATATATATATATATATATATATATATATATATATATATATATATATATATATATATATATATATATATATATATATATATATATATATATATACACTATCATTCAAAAGTTTGGGGTTAGTAAGATATTTTTTTCATAAAAAATGTATGCTTTTATACAGCAAAAAATAAATTATATAAATTTAAATATAATTTTATGTTAAAAAGTAAATTTGAAGTTTTGCACTTGATCAAATAATCCTGAAAAAAATGTATTACATTTGAGTAAGAGTTATTATAGAAATAATTATTGTAAATTGTAATAATATTTCACAATATTACTCTTTATGATATTATTATAAAATAACAGACATTTAACCATGCAAAAAAAATAAAAAAATACTACAGACATCAAACTCTTGAATGGTAATGTATTTTATTTTTATATTTAATTTATTGCAGGATTTTTTTTACTTTTTTTGTGTGTTTTACGGTCTAGGGCACAAGTGATTTCTGTGTTGCACCAGACAAATTTCTGATGAACCAAACAAAAGATGCAATTAGCTCAGGTGAGTGTATGTCTTATTCTGAATGTATGTACTGTACATTTGGAGAAAAACAGACATGGACACATACACGCACATACACTGTCACAGTTCTTCAGTGAACAAATTTGCATGAAATGGCATTTTTACACTATCAAGTGCTTAAATAGTTTAAAGGGTTAATCTGAGAGACCTTTAATCCTGCTCTGTAATCACTGTGACTGAATACATCGGTAAAATGGCCATTCCTATGATTACGTAACTTTAATCCTGTTCTCAGCTATAATATGTTCCTGCACTACCAGACAGACAGAAGCTCCCTCAGGTGCACGAGGACGGAGCCTCCCAGAGGAAAATTTCATTCCTCAGAGGCTGCTTTTCCATGGCGCGCAAGACTTAAAGGAATATTTCACCCAAAAATGAAAATAGCACCATAGCCTGAATAGTTAAAAGTGGCTGCTACACATCTGTGTAATTTAGTGGATGTCATCTATCAGAAGATTAATTTAATCTTAATGATGACCAGATTTTGAAGACATGTCACTTTTTTTATGGTCTATATGCCATGCTGTTCATAATGCACTCTTTCTTGTTGTTTCTTCTTTTCTAGATATTGTGCATTATTACCTGTACTGCAGCCAGACGCTTCCCAACCCGTTTCAGCAGGTATTACGTTTAATAGAAATTATCACTTGCTCTTTGTTCTTTAATTTCCTACTAAAAATGGTCTTCAGTAGAGATGTGAATCATAAGGAATCCAAGGATGCTATTTTGATTCTCGTTTTACTTAATACTGATTTCCTTTAGTTCTTTAGAGAAAACAACTTTGTTCACAACTTGGTTTATGATGGTTGCATTTAATGTTTGTATATCAGCAAGGGCAATGTAGTAGAGGAATGTTTATTTATTGTCTTTTGTATTTCTTATAACATTTCTTTCAAATTGCAACCTCATAATTCATATTTAATCTTTTTCATTTTACTTAATATGGAATTCTTACAGTTCTTTTTTAATTTAGAGAAATATTTTTTTTAAGTCAAACATATACTGAGTGAGTCATTACACTGCTTCAAATAGCTAATAACTAATATTTTTGAAACTGAATTGACAATTTTTGATCGATTAAATAAAAATAAGAGGTTTGTAAGTTTTTTTTCATATTGCTATATGTTTGCATGTCAGCAAGAGCAATGCAATATAAATATATGTATTTATTTTCTTTGTATTATTGTTTCTCATCACATTCTTTTCAGACTGCAAGCTTATATTTTATGGCGTTATTGATTCACTAAAATCATCCTAACTTAAATGAAATCTCGTAAGTGACTAATTTGGGATTTATGCACATAAATGCATAAAACAAACATTGGATAAAATATGTAAAATACTGATTTTAAAATGAGATTAAACAATTTGTATCAATTTTCTATTCTGAATTGATTTATTAAGTACATTTGTTAAAAAAAAAAAAATCTCTCACTTTGTCTTCCATCTAGGATGAGTTAATTTACTTATCACATCACAATGCATTATGAAATTGTCTTCTCTGTTTATAGACTGCATTAAAATGCTCTTTACATAATTTAGGTGGTTCAGTTGGTTTTAAAACCGTTAATATGAATCACTTCCCAAATTTAGCTATCAGTTACTGAGACTGATTTATTAATCTCCCTCTCTCCACCTACTTTACTCTTTTCCTGACTCTGTCTGTGGCTTTCTCCCTCACTTCTCCTGTCTCTCTGCATCTCTCAGGGTTTTTAGGTCAGGCAGTAAAAGGCCAGTGTCCTATATCTCAGGTTGCTGCGGTTCAGCTTGACTTGCTATAACAGAGAAACTAGACATCTCTCTCAGATCAATAAAGTTGTCACAAAGATAGAGCAGCAAAGATGTTCATAACAAGAGATCAGTTGCATGTCCTTTACTCGTCTTTCACACACACACACACACACACACACACACAATATCAGTCTGCAAAGAGCATCTTGAGCATTTTTAATGTATGACAATATTCTTGTAATGAGATGGATGTCTTTTTACAAAGTTCCCTTCTTATGTTCTGTTTTTGGTCTCGTCTTTAATTTCTAATCTCTGTTTATTCAGACTCACATTCTCTAAATCTCTTATTCTGTCACTTATTTTTTTGTTTTAGTTGAGTAGTTTTTTTGCCTTTTCATTATCCATTTCTTGCCTCACTTTTCATGTGCGGCCTGGGATAGAGATACATTTCCACAGTGAATTAATTCACTCTCAAATCAAGACAAGGGTGAAAATTGTACAAACAAAGTGGATTAATTTAATCAGGTGTTATGTTTGATTATCTGCTGTTCCACTTGCTGGTGAATCTTGCTAACAAAAGCCTAGGTCATATTTCTCTGTGTGTGTTGTGTGTGTGTGTGTGTGTGTGTGTGTGTGTGTGTGTGTGTGTGTGTGTGTGTGTGTTCCATTAGCACATCTAAAGCCTGAATAAATAAGGATATCATATTTAGCACAGAAAAAAAATCACATTATTATAATATAAACAATATAACAAAATCCATGCCTCCAGACACAATGTTTTTTATTTATTTTTCTTACAAATTTTTATATTAATGCATTTTTGTGGATTTTTTTCTTCCTTTCTGAGATGGTCATTTATATAGATTTGAGAGCTGTCAGTGTTACCAGGTGTGTTTATCTGTGGATGGTGCAGTTTCTCTCTCTGTTGGTTGAGAGTGGAACTGCACGAGTCCCTTTCATGATGAACAGAACCTGTGATGTGTAAACTGTGGATGTTGTTTGTTAGCCCTTAAACAAAACGAACTGATCCTGAATTAGTTTGTTTTGCAGTCCCTGACTGTCTTCCAGAGATCGCTGACCACCATGCAGATCCAGATCCAAGGTCTCCTGCAGTTTGCAGTGCCTCTGTTCCCCACAGCTGAGGTGAGTGTGCACTACACAGATTGAGATAGATTTATGCATTCACCTTAATACTTTGTGCTCTATTCAGTATAGTCTGTAGTAAAAGCCTTTAGCATTAAACCATTTTTATATTTATGCATTTAGCAGATGCTTTTATCCAAAATGGCTTATATTGCATATTTAAAATGAATTTAAAGTAATAATATTGACAGAATTTCTCATATATGTGCAAAATTCAATATAAAACTTATGACAGTTTGACACATTGTTTTATATTATTATTATTGTCATGTAAAATTATTTATTTTAGTCAGACAAAATCTTATGTAATATAATAATTTTATGTACTATAATATTATGTTTATTGTTATATAATGGAAATTGAATGTAAAATGTAATGATTTTTTTTTTAAATATAATGTAATATAGTATGCTATTTTCTTTGTTGGTGTATAAAAATAGCTATTATGTCAATACTTGCATTTTATTGTATTGTATTTAAAGTGTATTTTTTAAATTATAGTTTTTTTCATAGCAATTGTGTGTGGTTCTTTTCAGAGGGATTTACTGAGTATTCAGCATTTATTGAATAATTCAGAGGCCAGTTTACATCAGCTCACTGCACTTCTAGACTGCCGAGGACTCAATAAGGTACGGAGCACAAATAATGTTCCACCTGATTCTGTCTAATGTGATGCTGCGAGATTAGTGAGATTTTAGCAATTAGTAAAATGCATCTGAATCTCTTGTGGGATGTGTGTGTTTGCAGGACTACCTGGACGCTCTGATAGGTGTGTGTTATGATGGCGTGGAGGGGTTATTGTATCTCTGTCTATTCTCTCTCCTGGCAGCCTGTGCCTTCTCCGTCATGCTGTGTGCCATCCCGAGAGCATGGCGACAGATTGCCAACAGGTACAGTGTATATTGTTACGTCCAAAGACGTATACCTTATTCTCTGATGTTCCTCGCCAAACTACCATTCTCACACACGACATTGATGTAGGTGACTCTGTACCTGTTAAACAGCATCCTTACCGTGTCAATCCACATAAACGAGAAGTAATGAAGTCAGAGGTTGAGTATTTGTTGCAACATGGTTTTGCTACACCCAGCCAGAGCCCCTGGAGTTCACCATGCCTAAGTCTGACTCATCATATAGTTTTTGCACGGACTACCATAGAGTTAACAACTTAACGAAGCCCGACTCTTTTCCTCTTCCTCGGATAGAGGACTGTGTTGACCGAGTTGGTTCTGCCCGTTACGTCACCAAGTTGGATCTTCTAAAAGGACACTGGCAGGTGCCACTCACTCCTCAAGCCTCGGAGATCTCTGCTTTCGTTACCCCTGACAACTTCCTACATACACACACACACACACACACACACACACTCACACAGAATGCATTAAGATCACTCACATTGACTATAGTGCACTTAACTCTAATCAAACATCCATAAACTAGCTAAGTTCTTTGGGAGTCAGTTGAGAATTACAGACAGTTCTGTTAAAGCCTTTGCATAAAGAAAGCATGCCGAAACCTGGTACCTATCATTACAAGCATGCCCTGAGGGTGCTTGCAGAGTTTCAGCACAGCACTACCTGCTAGTAATTTCTGAAGTTTGAGCAAAATTCAAGAGAGTGTTTAGATTCTGTATGGCATGCTGAGTCACACTGTACATAGTTTTCATATGTTGGCTGTTTGCAGCATCTGCCATTTTAAATTTTATTGTAAAATACTGTATTTTACAAATGCACTGGCATATTATTATGAAACTTGACTTTTGTCTTTAGCACCATAACTGGCACCAGCACCGTGTAGTAGTCACGAGAGATAACACAATGTACAAATATGATTACATTGCTTTCTAAAACCATTATTATATAAATCGTAGACAAATTTGATGGCATGATGCCGAACTGGACCTAACCACACCAGATAAATTTGGTGGCAGCGTCACCTGTTGGTCAAAGTGATAAGCAGTTATGTCACATTACAATTGATCTATATTTATGGGTTTTCAACCAATTTGCTTGCAACCATCAACAGGTCTTCAATTACTCATTTTCTTTTTGTAACAGTCTTTAATTTCAATTTTTTTCAGTTAGTCTAATGCTCCCTGCCATGCTTGCTTAACTCCTTATTTTGCCTCGGTTATGCTTGAACGCTTAAAGGGATAGTCTAACCAAAAATTAAAATGATCATTTACACACCGTCAAGTTGTTCCAAACCTGCAAGAGTTTCTTTCTTCTGTTGAGCATAAAAGAAGATATTTTAAAGCAGATAAAATGCCTAGTATGAAACAATACTGTGGAATTCAGTGGGCACCAAAAATGGTTTGGTTACCCATATTCTTCAAAATATTGTGTTTTATATATTCAACAGAAGACAAAAACTTCTGTTTGGAACAACGCTAGGAAGAATAAATGATAAAAGTTTAATTTGGGGGTGAACTATCGCTTTAATTATTGTATTTTTAATTTTGATGGTGTTGTAAATTGCACTTTTGTTCTGTATTTTTAATAATATAAATGCAGCCTTGGTTAGTATAGGAGAAATATCTTACTGGCCTCAAACTTTTAAATGATAAACAATGCTTCTCTTTCCCTCCACAGAGATAGAGATTATGATGACATTGATGACGGGGACCCGTTTAACCCTCAGAGCCGGCGAATGACATCCCACCATTCCCACCAGGCCAACATGCACAGCTTCTGCAGCTACAGTAGCAGCGTGGGCAGCCAGACCAGCCTGCAGCCTCCAACACAGGCTGTGACCAACGCACCCCTGTCAGAATATATGTAAGAGGCCACCTTACACATGATTTATTCTTTTTCATATTCTGTGATTTCCTGTTTTCAGATCGATGTGTCTGAATTCTGTGTGACAGCGCAATTCAATAACATTTGGATGTTATAGAGAGGAGATGTTGATTGATTTTCCTTTCTTGAGGAATATTAGATAAAGTTCACTTTATTATTTCTAAAATATTTCTTGAACTCTCACCCTAATTCTCTCTTTTCACTCATCACTGTCTTGTTTCGACAGGAACCAGTCTGCGCTGTTTGGAGGAAACCCGCGTTATGAGAACGTGCCTCTGATCAGGAGGGGATCTCCTCCTCCTTCGGTGCGTTGGGCTCCAGAGGCCAAGCCCTTCTCATGATCACATATGCACTCATGTTGACACAATGACAATAATTCATACCAAAGATTAACCTTTTTCACAATCATTTTAAGGGTCAACATGAAATCAAAATTGGCCGTATGTACACTCGTATGTTCAAAAGTATGTATTTTATTTAAAGAAATTAATACTTTTATTCAGAAAAGGGTCAGGACACATTAAATGAATCAAAAGTGACGGTAAAGACATTTAAAAATAGATTTCTATTTCAAATAAAAGCTGTTCCTGTACACTTTCTGTTATCGAAGAAAAAGAAAATATATAATCATTTCCACAAAAATGTTAAGCAGCACAATGCTTTATGAGCATCAAAAATATATAATAGCATATTAGAATGATTTCTGAAAGATCACTAAAGACTTGAATAATGGCTCAAAATTCAGCTTTGCCAGCACAGGAATAGTGTTTTAATATTTCACATTTCATATTACTGTTTTAACAGTATCTTTGATTAAATAAATTCAGTCTTGTTGACCGTAATATACTTCTTTCATAAACATAAAAAAGACCCAACTCCCATTTTTGAACAGTAGTGTACTTCCTTAGTAACAAAAATTAGGCTCAATGGCAAAAATTTGAGTAAATGGGCTAAATTTTGATTTAATGCTGACTTCAGACTCTTGCCATGATTATTTCTAGCCTTAAACTTCGATTTGTCCTTTGATAGCCAGTGGCTTTCTACTGTCTTCTGCTAATAGCTTCTTTTACGGTTTTTCTTTGTTTGTTCGTATGTTTCTCTGTTTGTATGTTTCTGTTCTTATTTTTTCTTCCTTATTTTAACCAAAAAATAAAATTCTTTTTGGAGCTTTACTCTCAGCCATATAGAAACCGCGTAAGTTGCTGTATGATTACAGTATTATTGTCCCAGTCCCTTTGTTCTCTGATCCTTCCCTTTTTTCCTTTTATTTCATCCCTTGTTTTTTCCCATGCGTTTGAATAAATTCTGTGTGGGTGATTTTTCCCTTTTTCACTCCTGGCATGGATCCTCATAGACATACCCACATATGTTGTATGTTAGACACAGATGAGCTATGTAGAGCACGTAGAGCATTTTTCTGTCAGATTGTATTGTCTGGCCACTAGCATGCCTTGCAAACCCTTTTGTTAGCTAATAACTTACAGGTTTAGATAGAGGAAATGAATTTTCATTTTCTTACAATCTAGCTAAAAGAACCTGCCTCGGCGTCATTAGTAAACTTGTAGTCCACACCAAACACAAAAGTGTAGTTCATTTTCATTTCACTCTTGAAAAATGGTTCTTGTTTGCTTGAATGTTCTTAGCCAGGTATATATTGTCAGTTTGTGACTTCTGTGTGGATGTTTTTCACAGTACTCTCCAACCATGAGAGCCACCTACCTCTCCATGACCGAAGACCAGATCAGACACTTTGGGGAGGATTTCCGTGCGTAGAACAGATCTGTTGTCCTCTGGTGTGAGTCTTCACATGCTGGAAATAAGGACACATGGAAAACTCTCACGCTAGCATGCGTGCGTGCCCATCTTTGTTTTAAAGGAGCACAGTCTGAAAGAAGGACGTCATTTTAAGAGCACTCAGTGTGTCTGTACAGGTGCTGGCATGCATGTGTGTGTTTGTCAATCATTCTGATGGTGCGACGCTTCTTTTCCCTCACTACTGAAACATTTGTGAGGTGCTGAAATATCCTCTATCTAATAATCTGTTTTATTTGTATGTTTACACCGTATTTTTCATCAAATAGACTGTTGGTCTTCCCTGTTGCCTTTTCAACTGCAGAAACTGTTCGACGTGGGTGACAAAAACTATTTTGGACCCACTTTATATTAAGTGTCTTTATCTACTACAGTACGTACTAACATTTAAATTATTCATTTGATGCAGTGCACTTATTGTGTACATACATGTCTTTACATTGTACTTATATGTATGTGTGTGTGTATATGTGTATGTGTATGTATGTATGTATGTATGTATGGTAATGTAAGTAAAGACATGTATAACTCCATCCAATCTCAATAGCAAGTGTTCTAAAATATCTATATCTACAGTTGTGGTCAGAATTATTGGAACCCTTGGTAAATATGATCAAAGAAGACTCTGAAAATTAACCTGCTTTGTTAATCCTTTTGATCTTTTATTTAAAAAATTCACAAAAAGCTAACCTTTCATTGGATAATAAGAATTTAAAATGGGGGGGAAATATCATTATGAAATAAATGTTTTTCTCAAACGCACGTTGGACACAATTAACGGCACCTTTTTATTCAATACTTTTTGAAACCTCCATTTGTCAGTTTAACAGCTCTAAATCTTCTCCTATAATGCCTGATGAGGTTAGAGAACACCTGACAAGAGATCAGAGACCATTCCTTCATCCAGAATCACTCCAGATCCTTTAGATTCACAGCTCCATGACGGTGCTTCTTCTCTTCAGTTCACCTCACTCATTTTCTACAGGGTTCAGGTCAGAGGACTGGAATGGCCAGCAGAAGCTTGGTTTTGTGCTCAGTGACCCATTTTTGTGTTGTTTTTGAGGTTTGTGTTTGGATTATTGTACGGTTGGAAGATCCAAACATGGCCCATTATAAGATTTCTAATAGAATCGGTCACTTATTGATTTTTTTATCTGTTGGTATTTGATAGAATCCATGATGCCATGTGTCTGAACAAGATGTCCAGGACCTCCAGTAGAAATATAGGCCCACAACATCACAAATACAGCAGTATATTTCATTGTACACATGGGGTACTTTTTATCCCTGTGTTCACCAAACCCATCTGGAGTGTTTGCTGCTAAAAAGCTAATTTTTTTAGTTTCATCTGACCATAGAAGCCAGTCCCATTTGAAGTGCCAGTCCTGTCTGATAACTGAATATGCTGGAGTTTGTTTTTGGATGAGCTAGGAGAATTTTTCTTGAAATCCTCCCAAACAACATGTGGTGATGTAGGGGCTGTTTGACAATTTTTTTTTAAGGTTTTCTGACCCCGAGACTCAACTATTTTCTGCAATTCTCCAGCTGTGATCCTTGAAGAGTCTTTAGCCACTCAAACTCTCCTTCTCACCGTGCATTAGGACGGTATAGACATGTGTCCTCTTCCAGGAAGTTTCGTAACATTTTATGTTGATTGGAAATTCTTAATTATTGCCCTGATGGTGGAAATGGGGATTTTCACTGCTCTAGCTCTTTTCTTAAAGCCACTTCACTAATTTGTGAAGCTCAATTATCTTTTGCTGCACATCAGAAATATATTCTTTGTTTTTTCTCATTGTGATGGATGATTAAGGGAATTTGGGCTTTGTTTTCCCTCCTATTTATATTTCTGTGAAACAGGAAGCCATGGCTGGATAATTTCATGTTCATAATCACCCTAGAGTGCTCAAAATTGTGAATATGAATGAGAGTATACTTCAGAGATATTTTACTCTTAAGAATTTCTAGGGGTGCCAATAATTGTGTCCAACGTGTGTTTGAGAAAAACATTTATTTCATAATGATATTTCCCGCCATTTTAAATTCTTATTATCCAATGAAAGGTTAGCTTTTTGTGAATTTTTTAAATAAAAGATCAAAAGGATTAACAAAGCAGGTTAATTTTCACAGTCTTCTTTGATCATATTTACCAAGGGTTCCAATAATTCTGACCACAACTGTATATATCTATATCTTGGTTTTCTAACTATTTATTTAACAGATCCCAATATGTAAAGATTGACCAACAATTATCCATACCATTAACTATTAATAAAGAGGTCCCTCAGGGCTCTGTGTTAGCATCAACCCTGTTCTCAATCTACATTAATAATATTTCTCAAATTATCTGTGGTCAGAAAACCTATATTCACCTATATGCGGATGATACTATTCTTTGTGTTGTGGGATCATCATATGAAGTTTTAAAACAAGCACAAGATAGTTTTAATAAAATTCAAGAGGCTTTTAATGACTTGAATCTAGTTTTAAATAGCACAAAAACAAAAGTAATGTGGTTTGGGAAAAAACAACAAAATAATAAAGACATTATAACTCTGGATGGGGCAATAATTGAGGTAGTATCTTCGTATGAATATCTTGGAATCTGGCTTCATGGTTCCTTGACATTTACTACCCACATAACTAATCTCCAGAAGAAAGTTAAATCTAGACTTAGTTTTTTGTTTCGAAATAGATCTGTGTTTACCACATCAGCCAAGAAACATCTTGTTGAAACGACTGTTTTGCCCTTGTTCGATTATAGTGATGTGATATATAGAAATGCACGTAAAGGCGTTCTGGAGAAATTAGATGTGTTGTGTCATGCAGCAATTTGATTACTAATGCACCTTACAGAACATATTGTGAATTATACTCCCTTTTGAATTGGACATCATTGCATATAAGACGAGAAACTCATTGGTATATATTTATTTACAAAGTCATACTGGGTTTATTACCTCTATCTTAATACATATACAACTAGATCATCAAATTATATTTCCTTGGCAATTCCTAGAAAGAAAACGTATGGTCGTTCTGCTTTTGAATTTGCTGCCCCAAATGATTGGAATATGCTACAAAAGTAATTGAAATTAGAGACAAATATACCAGTGTGTGCATTTAAAAAATTACTAGTGAGTGCTTTGACCTCGACCTGTAAATGTTTTAATCTCCAATATGCCAATATATCATAATAACAATAAATTATGCGTAATTACATGCAAGTATCCCTAAGACAAATCCTAACCCTAACCATATAGTATGCATGGAGTTAATTAATATTACTCAGTACCTAAAGGTAAAATTACATTGTAACAAGGACACCTTAAAATAAAGTGTAACCATTTTCTAATATTTTTTAATCTAATTATATTTGTTTTATGACTGAAAATGATTTCTAATTAATTTTAGTTAACAATAACACTGACACTGATTTTTTTTTTTTTTTCTTCATAAGTACGTAGTAGTTAAAGACAACTAATATAAATATAGTGGGACCACTATTTTTAGGCATAGAAATTGAGCATTTTTTCTTACCGGAGTACATAACCTTATATAGGTTACACATTTGCCATTTTAAAGATTGTGTACATAAGTGTGGACACTGGTTGACGTATTAATATTCTGTGCATTGGACATTTAGTCCTACACAGTGCACAGCATTGCTAGCATCATCATAGTAGGTTTGCTAGGTACTTTTCTAAGCAGTTGCTCATGAAACGGTGTCTTATGATTTTTTAGCTACTGTGCAGTGTGGACTTCATGGACATCTCATCACTTTTTATGATGGCTAACTGTACAGAGACTAATGCATCTTCTTATTTTGAAGTGAAGCCTCTTTTGCTTTCTAAATGTGTTTTGTGCCAAGAATGGAAGCATGTTTTGTGCCTCTAACGCCTTTGTTTTCTTTCCCTTTCATTATTATTTTTATTTTTTTTCAGTGAGTGACCGTGTATCTATGGGAGAGGGGAATACAAGCTTTTCTGTTTGTTTTTTTTATGCATGTAAAGGCATTTTAAGCACAACGTGATTAAAAATTGTTCCACAAGTGATGTTTCTGACATCCTGAGAGACGTTTACCTCATTTCCAGCAGGCACAAATGAGGAGTAATTTTACTTGGAACTTAAAATCGCAGATCTTCTTCTCAGATATCAACTCTAGAGAGCACTCTGAGCTCATTTCTTCCCATGATGCAAATGCATATGGTTTGTATTAACCTGTTGACCAGCTGTAAATAACCTGTATGATAACCAATGTTGTGTGATTATTTGTATTTCTTTCTTTGCTCTATTCTTGTGTGCTATTTTCAGTATGTTGTTTGATAAAATCAGCTACTTGGACAGATGCTTGCACGGCGTGTTCTCATTTGAGATTTATGGTCTCATCCATTTGGTTATTGCATAGTTAGACTGTTTTTAATACATTTTTTTAAACCGATTTTAATACTTTGGGTGCATGAATAGCACATGGATAAACATGGATATTATAAAACCATTTTGAATTGAATTAAGATTTATAAGTGTAACATCTATTTTTGAAAGTTATAGGCACATAACATATTTGGGCATGCTTTTACACTATATGGGGTAAGTTGTCACTGATAATGTTGCCATAAAACACTATTTTTCACTCCTTTAAACAATTACGAAACTGCAAAATATAAAGGGCAGTGTACAAAAACAAAAAAAATAGTTTTGGCCAACGGTGTTATTAAACTGTTTAAGTTACATGACAACGTGCCTGAACCTGACCATTATAATGTTTTTGTTATATCTTATCTACAGTGCCTATAGAAAGTCTTCATACCCCTTCATTTTTTCACATTTTATGTTGCATTATGTTAAACTGCTTTAAATTACTGCTTAAAATTATTTTTTTCACATAAATCTACACCCCACTCATCATAATGAAAAAGCAAAAACCGGATTTATCACAACTTTGCAAATGTATTAAAAGGAAACACTAATGTCTTCATACCCTTAACTCAAAACTCAGTTAAAGCACTTTGGCAACAATTAAACCCTCAGGTCTTTTGGGGTATGATGCAACAAGCTTTGCACATCTGCATTTGGGGTTTTTTCCATTCTTCTCTTTAGATTGAGGTTCATCAGACCAGATAATCTTTTTTTTTTCATAGTCCGAGAGTTATTTGGGTGTATTTTTGTAAATTCCAATCATGGTTTCATGTATCTTTACTGAGGAGAAGCTCGAGTTTGGTCTCTTTTCCATCTAGATTGGTGGAGTGTCACAGTGATGTTTGTCCTTTGTAAGTTTCTCCCATCTCCATGAGATCATGGAGCTCAACCAGAGTGACCATCAGTGTCTTGATCACCAAGACCCTTCTCCTTCGATTGCTCAGTTTGGCCAGGAGGCTGGAGTCCTGATTGTTTAAAACTTCATCCATTAAGGATTACAGAGGCCAAATGCTCCTGTGAACCTTCAACAAAAATGAAGGGTATGAAGACTTTCTATAGGCACTGTGTTATTAGCCTTAGATTTCATATGGTGGTTTCAGTGTGTGTGTGTGTGTGTGTGTGAGAGGAATATGATTAAATGAATGTTTGAATACTAGATAAAACAAGCATTTATGTAACTGGACTTGACTCAAAACCAGGCACTGACGGTCAGTGGTAATATTTGATAAGGATGCGTTGCTTAAAGTTAAATAAGCGCTTATTTTAACCATTGTATATTTATTATATAATTCCTGATATATATATATCTATGTGTGTGTGTGTTGATATATGGCGTCATCTACTGGCAAAAAAAAAGAGTAGAAAGCCTGAGGTAGAACAGCCAACGTTAGCTTAATTCTAAAATAACTCATTTATATCTATATGTACAAGTCTACGCACAATTAATTGCTTTTGGTATTTAGTAATGTTATTTTAAAGAGAGTGAAGGTGACGTCTGTAAACGTGACGTCGCTTGCGCCGCGTTGCTAGGATACGGTAAACTCCTCCAGACCTGAGGCACTAAAACCAACACAAAATCAGGTAAGATTAATAACATATCTTATTTTGAAAGATTTAACACCAAACGGGTGCCTGCCATAGACTGATGCATGCCTTGGTATGTTATGTTTGTTCCAAAGCAACCATTGTTATATAATAATCATAACGTTACTTTGTTTGTGCAGGAAAGTATTTCAGGGCTACTGTTGTGCTGCTAGTAGCTACATAAACAAAGCAGGTTCAGACTAAAGTTTTTGTTCAGGAACAAGTCGTTTAGTAAGCAGACAGAGGTTTTGTAGTCAGTGTTGTAATTTATAAACGATAAAACAGTTATATATTACACTACACACACATATATTATGTAAACAAAAACTTTTATTTTGGATACGATTAATCGCGATTAATCGTTGCCCAGCACTAGTAAAAAGTATATGTATAATAATTATAGAACCATTTATTACATCATTTATTATTAAATAAGTTGTCACCAGCATGATTTTCTCATCAGTAAGCGGGTGACATACTATAATTCCTCTATTTAACTATTTTAAACAAAATATCTTAAAACGTTATGTATACTAATTATAGAGACATTTATGACCTTTTTAATTGAAATATTTATATTTACCAAAAAAAAAAAAAAAAAAAAAGCAAATCTCACCCTACAGGACCATTTTGGTGAAAGCAATGCTAAAAAAAGTATAAAAATGCATAGTTAATCATTTTAATCTTTTAACATTCCTAGCTAAAATGGAGATTGTGTACGTGTACACAAAGAAGCGCAGTGAGTTTGGACGCCAGTGTAACTTTTCCGACCGTCCTGCTGAGCTGCATGTGGACATCCTGCCTGACACGTCCCTCGCTGCAAACTTCACTGTGAGAGATCCCTGTAATGTGACCGTTCAGTGTGCCGAGGAAATGTCCGAGCATGAGGTGAGACCAGCATTAACACTATAGCAATACAATGTGAATTATTTTCCATCATGGACTGAATTGTCATGAAATTCTTGTCATTTTCAGGTGAACACAGAGCGCTTTGAATCAGAGTCACGAGGAGTAAACCATGTGGAAGGAGGGTGGCCAAAAGATCTCAATCCAGAGGACATGGAGGCGACCATCCGCTACAGGAAGAAAGTAGAGAAGGATGAACACTATCAGAACACCATCATGCAGATTGTTGGTGTGAGTGCCTTAAACTGTTAAACATCAAGTATTATAAGCAATATATCAGATGAGACTTCAATCTCAGAAGACATGTTTTTGATTTATTTATTGAAAAACAAGCCCAATTCTGCCCACTGCAGCTCATGGAACACTGTTGCAAGCAGAACAACGCCACTGACATTTACCAGGAGTTCTTTGAGGATGAGGATGAGGAGGTAATGGAGGAATCGGAGGAACAGCCATCAGCCAAGACAATCAATGTCTTCAGGTGAGCGCACTAAACTGTAATGATAGAGCAATACATCAACAAGGTCACTTTTTTAAATGAATAATTTCACTTTTCAAACATTTAAGGACATTTTGGATAAATATTGTGCCCTTTTCAGCCATTTTTTCAAAATATATTTTAATCTTATTTTCGGTCATATATGTTACCATACAAAATGTTTGGGATCAGTGCGATTTTTAGCTAAATTAATAGTTTTATTCAGCAAGGATGCGTTTAATTGATCAAAAGCCATAGTTAAAACATCTGTAATGTTTCCATTTCAAATAAATGCTGTTCTGTTAGTCAGAGAATCCTATCAATTATTTTCCATAAAAATTTGTTTTCAACATTGATCATGTGTATGTATGTATGTATATGTGTGTGAGTGTGTGTGTGTGTCTGTATTTATGTATGTGTACATAAACCCTGACAGAACCCTGACAGTATGTATATAAAATCACAATTAATCAACAATTAATTTATTTCTTTTGGAGCACAGGAAACATTATTATCAATTATCAATAATTGATTTCTTATTATTATCAATTATCCAAAAATGATTAACCCCTATTTACAAGTACACATTAGAATAGACGTGTTCTAAAAAAATCTAATTATTCTTTTTTTTCTGGAATTATTTTCATCATTAGAACAATAGAATCATATAATTTTTTATACTTTGGTTATCTGTTTTTTTCTAGAGACCCAAATGAAGTGAAGCGCACAGCCACCAGTTTGTCCTGGCACCCCGATGGCAACCATAAGCTTGCTGTGGCCTACTCCTCCCTGGAGTTTCAAAGAGCACCCAATGACATGAGCTTCGACTCCTACATATGGGACATTGGTATAACATAAGAACAGCTCTTCTGTGTCACATATAGTAAACACAAAAATATTGAAAAAAAAAAAAATGTTGTTTTCAATTTCAGAAAATCCCAATAAACCTGAAATGACACTGAAACCTGTATCTCCACTTGTATGTCTGGAGTACAACCCAAAAGATTCACACATTCTCGTTGGGGGAAGCTACAATGGGCAAATCGGTGAGTTTGATCACCTGAACGCCTCTCTGGATGCACAATTAATCCATCTGAGCTCTTTTAGTCGTGTAATTAGATTGGCCTCAGACGCTCTGTGCCTTTTTAGTTCTCAATAAATTATGGTTAATGGAAAATAAAGAACCTTTGACCTTGTCTGAATAGCATTTGCTAGATAAAACAGATGTGGCTTTTTGTAAAGTCTAATGACTAGACTAATAGCCTATGGCACTGAATCCAAAGAGGAAATGAGTATGTACTTTGGAATAGCATCTGTAGATGTATTTGTGTAAATGCACAATAATAACCTTGAGTTTTTTTGTAAGATTATGCATGACCACCTTGTTATTTAACCAATTATCAGCATATTGGGACACTCGTAAAGGCAGCCAGCCAGTAGAGATGTCCACCATCGAACACAGCCATAGAGATCCCGTCTACAAAGTCATCTGGCTGCAGTCAAAGACAGGCACGGACATCTTTTCTGCTTCTACAGATGGCCAGGTCTGTGTGCAATGACACAAAAGTCTAAAAATAAAGAAATAAACCACACAGTATTTCACTGAGACTTGCATTGCATGCTAAAGAAGTCATCAGAGATAAAAGATACTCTCGCATCTGACCCCAGGTACTGTGGTGGGACATTCGGAAGATGAGTGAGCCCACTGAGAGACTCGTACTGGACCCTAGTAAAAAGGGGAACCTTGATAATGCCCTTGGTGCAGTCTCGCTGGAGTTTGAGACCACTATGGTAAGAGGAGTTCTTAGTTTTTTTTCCTTGTTCAGTTCTTGTTTTTGGCTCACTTGTAGAAATAGATGTTGAGATTTGAAACATCCTTTGTTTCTGATTACACAAGCCCACTAAGTTCATGGTGGGCACAGAGCAGGGTTTTGTGGTTTCATGCAATCGCAAAGCAAAAACCCCAGCTGAGAAGATTGTATGCACATACAGCGGACACCATGGTCCCATTTACGCCCTGCAGAGGAACCCATTATTTCCTAAGAACTTCCTGACCGTGGCTGACTGGACCGCCCGCATCTGGTCGGAGGACATCAAAGATTCCTCTGTCATGTGGACCAAGTAACTTCTGTTTTGTTGTTCAAATGCTGAATTACGAATTTTTTTTGGGGGGGGGTTACTATAAACTATAAACTTTCTATTCATCAAAGAATCCTGGAAGAAAAAAAACAGAAACCGCAAAACTGTTTTCAACATTGATAATAATAATAAATGTTTCTTGAGCACAAAATCAGCATATTAGAATGATTTCTGAAGGATCTTGACACTGAAGACTGGAGTAATGATGCTGAAAAATCAACTTTGCATCACAGTAATAACTTACATTTTAAAATATGTGACCCTGGACCACAAAACCAGTCATAAGGGTTAATTTTTTGAAATTGAGATTTATACATCGTCTAAAAGCTGAATAAATAAGATTTCCATTGATGTATGGTTAGGATAGGGCAATATTTGGCTGAGATACAACTATTTGAAAATCTGAAATATGAGGGTGCAAAAAATCTAAGTATTGAGACAATTTGCTTTAAAGTTGTCCAAATGAAGTCCTTAGCAACACATATTACTAATCAAACGGTAGACAATTTACTAAATATCTTTATGGAACATGATATCCTAATGATTTTTTGCATAAAAGAAAATGTGGTCATTTTGACCCATACAATGTATTGTTGGCTATTACTACAAATATACCCATGCTACTTATGACTGTTTGTGTGGTCAAGGGTCACGTATATTGAAATAGAAAACAGTCTTTTTAAATTGTAATAATCATAATATTACAGCCTTTACTGTATTTTTCATCAAATAAGTGCAGCCTTAAGATCAAAAATATTAAAAAATCTTACCAACCCCAAACTTTTAAATGGTATTGCAGATGTTTGGTGTAACTAGCACAGGTGCCAGTATTTCTGATCTGTTTCTACAGGTATCACATGGCCCATCTGTTAGATGGCTGCTGGAGTCCAGTCAGACCCTCGGTTTTCTTTACGGTAAAGATGGACGGCACCTTGGACGTGTGGGACATCTTGTTTAAACAGAACGACCCAACTCTCAGCCTCAAAGTTGGTGCTTAATGTCTCTTCCTTGTAATGAACCCATCTCACAGTCCCATATCTCAGCGTTATGTATTTTAAGTATTGACAATGTCACAATGTGTGTGTTTTTTCTCACAGGTTTGTGATGAAGCCCTGTACACCATCCGAGTGCAAGATAACGGCCGTTTCCTGGGCTGTGGCTCTCAGCTGGGAACTACCACACTGATGGAGATTTCAGCAGGCCTGTGCACGCTGCAGAAGAACGAGAAGGCCCTGGTCTCAGAGGTCAGACACAAACACACCTGAACATGTGCAATATAAAGTTTTCTTTATTTTCCATATAAAAATATACATGATATAATACTGTTCAAAATTGACCATGGCTGCATTTATTTGAACAAAAATACAGTAATATTGTGAAATATTATTACAATTTAAAATAAATTTTAATAAATTCTAAAACATCATTTCCTGTGATGGCAAAGTTGAATTTTCAGCATCATTAATCCAGTTTTACATGACCCTTCAGAAAGCATTCTCATATGTGACCTTGGACCACATAACCAGTCACAATGATAAATTTTTTAAAGTTGAGATTTATGCAGCATCTGAAAGCTGAATAAGATTTCCATTGATGTATGGTTTGTTAGGATTGGACAATATTTGGCTGAGATACAACTGTTTGAAAATCTGGAATCTGAGGGTACAAAAAAAAATCGCATTTAAAGCTGTTCAAATTAAGTCCTTAGCAAGTTAGCAACACATATTAATAATCAAAAATTCAATTTTAATATATTTACAGTAGGAAATGTACTTAATGGAGCATGGTCTTTACTTACTATCCTAATAATTTTTGGCATAAAAGAAAAATCAATAATTTTGACCCATACAATGTACTGTATTGTTGGCGATTTCTACAAATATACCCATGCTACTTATGACTGGTTTTGTGGTCCAGGGTCACATATGTTGATATCTAATATGCACAATAAACATTTCTACGTATTATCAATGTTAAAAACAGTTGTGTGTGCATCATATTTTTGTTGAAACCATTACACTTTATTTCAGGATACTTTGATTAAAAGAAAGTTCGGTAACACTTTAGAATAGGGAACACTTATTAACTATTAATTATGACTTTTCCCTCAATAAACTCCTAATTTGCTGGTTATTAATAGTTATTAAGGTAGTTGTTAAGTTTAGATATTGGGTAGGATTAGGGATGTAGAATAAGGCATTAATATGTGCTAAATTACTACTAATAAATGGCTAATATTCTAATAATATGCATGCTAATTAGCAACTAGCTAAGAGACCCTAAAATAAAGTGTTACCGAAAGTTCAAAAGAACAGCATTTATTTGAAATAGAAATATGTTTTAACAATGTAAATACCTTTGCTATTACTCTTGATCACTTTTGAAAACAGAAATCTGGCTAATCTAACATTTTGTCCAATGAAAACAAAGTAATTTACACAATAAAAAAAATCTATTACAGTCTGTAATATAAAAGTAGAATGCTTTTAAAACTAGATTTTAAATTTTTTTTTTTTTTTTTAATTATGGTAAGAGAAAGAAACTTACCCTAACTTACACCCAGGAAAAGGATGTAAAAATACTTTTGTATGTACTGTACATTCCATCTATCATACGCTGAACTTGTGTATTTTGCAGATGTTTGAACGTGAGACCAAGCGGGAGAAGATTCTGGAAGCTCGGCACAGAGAGATGCGTCTGAAGGAACGCAGCCGCTCTGAACAGAGCCGAGAGGACGAGGGGAAAGACGCAGACGGGGAGGAGAGCGCAGAGGAGCTGCTGGCTCGTGCAGAGAGAGAGTTCTTCAACATCATGGAAGCCGAGAAGAAGAAAGAGGAGAAAGAACGAAACACGGTGAAGGATGTTCTGCTTCTTGAGTGAACATGTTTATTCTAATGTTTTAAACGTTAGACCTGATGTCTAAACCTTTAATCAAGCTTTTTAACCACACATCTGTGTATTTTGATGGGTGTTGTCATACGTGTGTGTTTTAAGAACGGCCTGTCAAATGAAATTGCCCCCCTTTGTTGAGCTTAAACAAATTGCACCCCATGTTTGGACTGTTGCTTCAATAAGATAAGGGTCCCGGGCTCTATATATAACCCTGATAGCTGGGGTGAAAAAGCTCTATTGTGAAAGACAAAGAAAGAAAAATCTATAAAGTCTACTTCATCTGTACCCAGAATGCTTTATGCTCCTCTGTGATTGGTGAGGAGGCATTTGAGCTTGCGTGAGCATCAGAAGTGTATTGCTATAGGATTTTCTACTCAAAGGCTTATGTGATTAATGGGTTTGGCCTTTTCAAGGACCTAAGTTATTTGAAAATAAAGAGGGGGTTTATAATTAGGTTTGTTGTATATGTCTCTAATGATTTCTAGGCAGTTAATTGGACAAAAAAGTAGTTTGGTCGGTCTCATAGTTTTTGATCTGTCTTTTATTTTTCCCTTCAGGAGAAAGGTGTGTGTGAAGAGAAAGATTTCTAGGAGGAGCATGAAGCTAATGGTGCATCTTGCTTTACAAGAAGAGAAATCTCTCTGTAGATTGCCCAAACAGAGCTGCTCTCATACACAGATATCATGTTCACAACCCATTTTACTTCCATAATGTGATGTATTTCTGAGTGAAATGGGATATTCAGTGAGAAAACTTTTATTTATCATGAGCATATTAGATTATTAAATACTAGAAGTTTCATAGTATGACCAGCAACTCTGTAAAGCTGCTTTGGAAGAGTGTGTATTGTGAAAAGTGCTATACAAATAAACTTGACTTGACCAGGAATGTGCATTAAGAAAGTAAATTAGTGATTTCATGTTGACTTTAAGGAAAAAATACAGCTGGATCCTTGTCATGTACGTGTCTGATTAAATAAAATACATTTAGCATTTTTATTTTTGTAATGTGTGATTATTTCAGTTAGTCCAGCAGTTGTCAGTGTTGTTTCAGACTCATCTTTCATATCCTCAAAATAGCATAAGATGTTGTCGGAAATGGAATTGTGAAATTGGTAGTGACTTTTTGTAATAAAATATAAAAATGTTCATAACAATAAGTTTAGTCAATTGTAAAAAAATTTTTTTTTTAAATTATATTTGTCATTATATCCTCCCAAATGTGTCTTAAGATTGTAAAATACTGGTTTTGTGTGAAAAGGTCAATAACATGACAATAAAATCTAATAAAAAAAAAATAATACAGAAAATGGACCCTGAGCAGACCTCTAATATTATTATGAATATTTTTTTTCAGTTTCTGAATAAAATAAGTAGTGGTGTGAAAAAGTGTTGGCCCCCTTCCTGATTTTTTATTTTTATTTTTTTGCATGTTTGACACACTTTAATGTTTCAGATCATCAAACGAATTTAAATATTAATCAAAGATAACACAAGTAAACACAACATGCAGTTTTTAAATTAAGGTTTTTTTTTATGAAGGGAAAACAAAATCCAAACCCACATGGCCCTGTGTGAAAAAAAGTGTTTAAATATATATATATATTCAATTATTTATAGTATTTCAATTATATAATATTACTGACAAAACAGGACTCACGGTTTTGAATCGAAGGAAGAAAGCTGCAGTACAATTCCTGACCAGCAGGTTTCGCTGCTGCCCCAGAGTCTCTGTCCAGCAGCGGCGGTGAATGACGCCTCTCTGCTCTCTTCTCTAGGGACATCACAAACACAACACTCACAGTTTACTGTGGGTGGAGAAACACACATCCTCAGACATGGACCTGACGGACTTCACGGGCGTTTAAGAGACGCGTTTGACCGTTCAGCGTGTTTTATAATCTGAGAGAGAGACGCGCAGGTGAATCATGACCGCGCGGCGTCTGCTTTGCTCTCTTCACGGGACGCGCGGGTTTTAGTGACAAATAGCCCTGAAAACGTCCCGCAAGACACTACGATGAAGGACACTGGAGAATCAAAGGACCAGCAGCTGACAGTAAGTCCACTGACTGATTATTTACCTGCACTTGTGTCTTGTAGAGTTTATAGACCGTGTTCAGCCAAATATGTGTTATGTATTCAGACTGTTTACATATTTGTTCGTGTGTATCATCAGATATAACGTTATAGCTTATATTCTAACAACATCTTGTAGCTGTAGACTTTGTTTCAAACAATAATAATCTATAATGTTATATTAAGTATATACATTTATATGCATTCTAATGCACTAGAGTTACAGTGTGCATATATACAGTATTATGAGATATACTTAGCTTATGTTTTATCTGCATATCTTGTATCTTTACACTGTTTTACAGACTGTTTGCAGTAAATAACTGTACATAACGTTTTTTATTTGTGTGGGTGGTTCACACGTCATTTGGTGGACATGCTAAACTTTATCTAAACAGCATTTTGATCTTTCTGTTTATATTTATTATGAATGCAGTTCTTATGAGCTTATATTGAGAGACTATATGAAGTGTTTATATTTTTAAAATGAATTTCTTACATTGCAAAACAATTTAAAATGATGCAACGAGGCAAAAAGATGATTAAAAAATGCGAAAAACTAAATATGGACACATTATGCATGCGTGTATACTTGATTTCTGCATATCGCATGTAAATATGAGTTTCAACTGTGTTTAGCCAATAATTTTATATGCAAATATGTGATAGAACGACATGAGTTAATATAAATCAATGTATATAGAGAAGCAAGTGGATTTTATTTACTATAGTCACATTTAATTCCCTGACAGCTTGTCTACTTTAGCCCCTGGACAGATTTCAGTCTGACAGTCTGTTATATTTAGATTCTCTGGGAGATTAATACCTGTTTTCTAGTGATCTTTTGCCCCCTTCTCAATAATTCACAGCGGCAGTTTAAGTTCCCTTTCTCTCTTTCTTTCATTAATGTGCTTTAGCTAATGTAAATGTGTGACCGTCATGGACCTTTAGGCCAGTTTCTATATGATTATTAAATTAGTAATATATTAATAATGAAAAAAAAAATTGCTCTGTAAATCTGTGGCCCATATTTTGGTGGAGACATTTGCAGTGACTTTATTATCCCGTTAGCATATTAAATGATGGCATTTGTTGCTATACAAGCAATAATAACCTTTAGCTATAATATTCATAATGCATAATTAACTACTTAGATTTTAAAGTGCATTGCTGCACTGTGACCCATCAGTGTTTATTTCTGCACAAGAAACTTTGCTGTGTGCAAATCGATTCTCCTGCAACTCAAACAGAAATGCCCTTGAAATACAAATTAATGAGAGTATTGTGCTCACATTTAATTAATTAATGTAAACTGCTGCTATCTTTTATTTCCCAAGGAAATTGCAATCACTGTATGAATTTCACTACATTTGATCCAAAATATCACTCAACGCAATGATAAAATAAGTAAATATATAAAATATGTAATATAGT
Organism: Barbus barbus; assembly: GCF_936440315.1. NCBI lineage: Eukaryota > Metazoa > Chordata > Actinopteri > Cypriniformes > Cyprinidae > Barbus > Barbus barbus. The sequence goes on from NC_136716.1 coordinate 22,962,389, forward strand.
AACAAAAGCATAATGATAATATTATATTGTGCTATCTTGTTAGTGTTGTTGTTTTTCTTTTAAATTAATGCCATTTGGTTTATTGTTATTTGATTCAGTGGAATGCATGCTTTTAAAAAATAGTTTAGGGTTCAAATACTTTTTTTTAAATTGTTTTGCAGGTGGCCCTGCGGATTCGGCCATTGAGTGATGCTGAACTGGAGGAAGGAGCCACTGTTGTAGCTCACAAAATGGATGACCAGGTCAGACCAAACAGATATATCAGTCATTGTGTGTGTGTGTGTGTGGAGCGGAGTCAGCACTACATGGTACTGCTCCTTCTCAATGAAGAATATATGTGCATAACTGCCTCAAAAAGGCAACACTCATTGCTCATTGCTCCTTGCACTGTATTTGTGTATTTATTTTCATTGAGTACATTTTGTGTACTCTTGTGGTGGATCTCTGTTGTTTTCGGGCTAGGCACTAAGCAGGTGACTCTGGCCATTAAAATCAGCCAGGTTCTGAATAAAGCATTACTTTAAATGAGTCCAGCGCTCATGCTATTCAAAGAAAAATGCTTAAACTAGTAACAGGTAAACATGTTTTCTAGGTCAAGCGGTCTCTTCCTGTACAAGTGGGTGGTTATTGGCCAGAATAAGATGCAAAGCAGTCCAGATTTTATGCTGTTACTCAAAAGTCAGCTATGCGAGACTAATGACTGAAATTATGGAAGGCTGTTTCTGCCACAGAATAAAAAAATAAATTAAAATAGTACTCACAATTCTCACTCTAGTTTGTTTTACAATTCAGATTTTTTTTTTTTCTCATAATCTCAGAATTGTAACTCTGAGAAAAACGAGATGTTAACTTGCAAAAAATATAAACTCACAATTGTGAGATAAATAAGCGCAATTAAATTCAGAGAAAAAAGTCAGAATTCCGAGATATAAACTCAGAGTTTATAATATCTCACAATTTTTATATTTAATTTTTTATTTCTGTGACAAAAACAGTTTTCCATGCTGACATTAATCCTTTGTGTATGTAAATATAAATTTTAGGCTACATTTTATATATGTGCACATAAAAGAGCTTAGATGGTGAGTACAGTGTCTATTTATAAAGCCTTGTTTTAAAATCGGCTGGAAAATCATATGACGACATTAACCACAGGTCTAGTTTAAGTGTCTCTAGACTCTCATTGGCTGTAATAACCAGGTGCTAACCAGGCCCAGTGTTTGAGAATAAGACGAGTGCGGTCAGATATTCTCTCACAAAGTCACAAAGACAATTAGCCAATGCTGTGAGACCTCAGCAGGCAATCATTATAATTATTTTCACCCATTTCACTCTGATCTTGGATTGATTAATTGTTATAATTATAACTATTTGCTGGCATGTGTCGGACAGGGTGACATTCATTTGATTTACAGTTATAACAGAACAATACTAAAGTGCTACTTCTGAAATTCAAATTATAGACTGTGTTGCTAGTAATACCAAGGTTTGATGCATTTAAAATGAATAGCTTGATTGCATGAATGAATGTCGCTTTGGTTAAATGTATCTGGCAAAAGAATAAATTATAATACTTTTCACATTTAAATGGAGCAAAACTTGATGCTAATTATATGTAGTGAGATTTTGGTAGCACTTTATTTTACAGTCCTGTTCCTCATGTACATACTATATACTTATTATAGTAATTACAATAACTAGGTAATAAGTACTAACCCTGAACCTACCCCTAAACCTAACCCTTTCTGAGCAAGTACACTGTAAGTACATATAAGCACACGTACCGTAAAATAAAGTGCAACCGAGATTTCAGTAGAATTTGGTTGTATGGTACTGTGCTAATGGCATCATGCATAAAAATACGGAATACAGGGTAAAATAGTCCATTTGAACTAGACCGGACACATTCAAGTATGTTTTGGTATTTTGAAATAATTATGACAAAATTACTATTTTTTTTCCACTATTTATACTCCACTATCTTCAATCAGTTTTTCACTGTGATTGTTTAGCTGCACCAAGCCTGTTTCCGCCACAGAATAAAAAATAAATAATAATAATAAATTGAAATTACAAAAATATAATTGTGATTATAATTTTTTTTTCTCCCTCACAATTCTGAATTTGTCTTTCAATTACGGCTTTCCCGTACATCTCACAATTCTGAATTGAGATATGTATATGAACTCACAATTGTGAGATATAAATTTGGGGAAAAAAAAAAAACAGAATTGTGAGATATAAATTTGAAAAAAAAAAAAAAGAATTGTGAGATATAAAAAAAAAAAAAAACAGAATTGTGAGATATAAATTAAAAAAAAAAAAAAAAAACAGAATTGTGAGATATAAATTTGGGGAAAAAAAAAACAGAATTGTGAGATATAAATTTAGAATTCAGAGGAAAAAAACAAAGGTCAGAGTATATATCGATATATATTATACTTGTATTGAGAAATCTTGCCATTTTAAATAAAGTCAGAATTGCGATTTTTTTTTTTTTTTTTTTTTTTTTTTTTTTTTTCAGAATTTTGCGAAAATTCACACTTCTCAGGAAAAAAAAAAAAAGGCAGAAATGTAGACTTGGAATTGTGAGAAAGTAAGTCAGAATTCTGAGTTTAGGCTATATCTCACAATTCTAAGTAAAATGTCTGAATTTTGAGAAATAACGTTAGGTAAACATTTGCAGTTACCGTATTTATTTATTTATTTATTGTGGTGGAAACAGGCTTCCATAATCATGTGATTGTCTTCAAAACACATTTTGTTGTTATGTTTACCTACAGTGTAGCATATTATTAAGTTGTTGGTGTTAACTAGATGCTAACTTGAAACAGTCTTCCTCTGTGGTCCTGGTTTTCAGTTAGATACTGTATATTGTTGAATGGCTAATGTTGACTTCAGATTCATGGACGGTCAGCTGTGGTGGTCATGTTTACATTCGAGGACTTGGACATAACAATGCAAACTGGTTATACAAGGGCTGATGGGATTAGTAGCATGTACAGAAGGTTTTGACGCTGTGTATTATGTTTGTGCAGTCATCCTCATGAATAGAGAAAGAGAACAAGACTGCCAGTACCAACATATAATGAGCTTGTGTAAATGTAGAAAATGATATAAGCACATGCTCAAAAACATGCACGCATGTTTGCTGGTAAACAACAAGACCAGTTCATGCTGGTCTAAGCTAGTAAGTAATTATCCAGATTCGCTGACAAACCAAACTAATCGCCTTTCTTATCTGTCTGTGCCCAACACGCCATATGGCAGCGCCATCTACGAGTAGACTAACAATTTTTTTTATTAGCTGTGTCTGTGGTGTTTTTTCCCCCGATGGCAGACACTCATAGAGGAGTAAACCTTAAGAGGATGAGCTCACCGACAGGGGCTTTGGGTGGCTTAGACAGAAGCCACCTGCTCTTCTGTACTTCCAAACACCTGACGGCTGTAGGATCATGCCAGGGTTGGTGCAGCATCAACACCAACGTGTCCTTCAAAGCTAAATCTAATGAGCGCAGATTTATTATCATTTTTTTTTTAATGATAGAAAAGCTAATGTGCATTGGCTTCTTTGATTAATCAAACACAAGAGCTTGATTTAATGTCACCTGGATTTCTGGTGCAAATCCTGCACTAATTCTGTATTCTGACAGTGCTAGCCATGGACAAATTGGTATTTATTCCCTACATTAGTGTGTAGTTGTGGTTTTATTAATGAAATCTATGACAGAAAATATTCTGAACTTTTTTCCATCCTTAAGATGAGGCAAAGACAAGACTACTCTGACATTATTAACAAAAGTAGTTAACTAAAATGTAGTTAAAAAAACTATTTTCTCCAACAATAAAACAAGGAGAAAATGCTTGAGTTTGCCAGATGTCAAGAGTTCAAATTAGAGCTTTTCTTCTAAAAGGACACATGTTCTGCCTAGTGTTTTACTTTATCTTTGTGTGTACTTCTGTGGCACTTTTTTGTCGTTCTTTTAATAGAAAGAAAAAACATGAATATAATTACAAATTATTGTATTTACAATTTTAACGAGAAGCTTTTGAGATGTACCAATTTTCATAATGACTACAGACTGTGTTCATTTATATTATAATTTAATAAATCAGGAAACTTGATGAGGTAAAGTAAACCCATAAACTCATAAACGTGTGCGAGTTGTTTTTCAGTAATCAGTAATTCTGATGAAATTCGACAATCATGACCAGTAATCGTGAATAATTTTGAGCAACAGTAATTTTGAGTAATAGTTTAACCATTATGCAGCATGACTAAAACATGAAGTTTTTCTTGACTAAATATATTTGCTAAAAACTAAAAAGAACATTTGACACAGGAGTAAGACAAAAAATAAAATAAAATTCACACTAGTGTGTGCTTTAACTAATTTACCAAGACAAACACACCCAGACCTCATGGTTCTCCTTAAAGTAAGGTGCTCGTGATGATGCACGTGTGCTACCAGACATACACTGCAAAGCGATTGGTTCTCTCATACATGCATATGCTGAGGAGGCTGAACCATGCTGTCACCTCTCCTTACCTGTGTGTCATTATACATTGATGATACATATCAATGAGGCAACTCGGCACCTCGCCGGCCTACAGCGACTTCTTTTCAGTAGTGTTTCACACAGCCAAAGTTTTTCTTAAAAGGTGGGTGCATGTTAATGTTAATCAAAGCATCCCTCCACTAAACCTCAGAATGCAGATAAACATTCACGACGGCCCGTGACATGAGCCATAACTCTCTTATAATCGCATAAGCTCATTATAGAGCGATTAAAGCTTCATCTTCAGCTTCATTGTTCTACTTCTTGTTATTGTTAAGATTGTTTTTGTGCGGTTAAGGTGGTGAAATGACCTAATTTTTCAGTATTTTATAGAAGTTTTAATGAAAAATTGTAAAGTTACTTCCTCTCTTGATGATTTTGTAATGGATTCATTGTAAATTAGTTGTTTAAATTAATATGAAATCAGTGGACATAAACATGATATCCATATGCACCATTTTTAGATGATTGAAAAATTGACGTAATTAAATTAACGTAAACTACTCCATACAAATAGAAAACATGCATGCATCAGTTCAAACTGTTCAGTTCAACTGTGATTTAACGGTTTGTTTACATCGTTTATTTTTTTTAAAGATATTAATACTTTTATTCCTCAGGGGTTCAATAATTTGATCAAAAGTGACAGTCAAGTCATTTATAGTCTAATATTTATAAAGATATATTATTATTATTTTTTTTTAATTTTCATTCATCAAAGAATGTCATATTTCCCACAACAATATTAAGCATCACTGTTTTATGTTTTAAACATTGATAATGGTAAGAAATGGTTCTTGAGCACCAAATCAGCATATTAAAATAATTTCTGAAGGTTCGTGTGACACTGGACACTTTTAGAAATTCAGCTTTCCTGTCATCACAGGAATGTAAATATTTAAAAAAATATATATATTTTTATTTATTTGTGATTTAATAAATGTAGCCTTAGTAAGCATGATGATATGTTTCAATAAGTCTTTCTAAAATTTCCCATTTAAATGAATGCGTTGCTTGCCATTTCTTGTAATTAAGTGTAAATTTACTTGCCATTTCTGGGACAATTATTTCTAAACCACATTTTTTCCGTGTATGTAGATAAATATCCCTGTCTATATACAGTATTGATATATTGTTGAATATAAATGATAAAAAATGAATCTTCCTTGTGCCCATATAATAAAAAGCAGATCACATCCCTACTTGTCATCACTTAAACCTCTCAGCATCTGTCATAAATTCTGCTGTTCTAAACAGTCAAGAAAAAGGTATTGTGCATAACCGAAAGAGACTGGCAGCAGGAAGTCAGAAAATCACTGTGGCCATAATTACACACTCAGTATGCTCCTGACAACATATTGGCAGTGAATGAGATTTGAATGAGGCGAGGGATGTGTCTCCTGCTGCTTTTAAAGGCTGTTAACTGTTCTGCTCACTAGCGTGTCTGTTTCCCCCCTCTCTCCCACAAACAGTGGGCTGTGCCCTGTTGCCATGAGAACCCACAGACAAGGTCAGGGCCATTGTTCGTTTTCCTTTTCTCGCCCCCTTCACAAAACAACATAAGCACTGATGAACTTAAAGGAAAAGTAAGGTTTTCTTAAGGATGTGTGCTAACAATAACAGCAGTTATCCTGATCAGACTCACTTTGGATTATTATTTAAAAAGGTTAATGCACATTATCCATTGACTCTTCCAAAAATTGCATTCATAGTACAGTGTTTACCCATGATGCATCTCGTTTAGGTTAGCACAGGTGGACACCGCTCCTTCTACAAAGAAAGGAAAGACGTGAAAGGAAGACTAGACCTCAGAGTTTCCCTTTAAAGACCTTGGCGGGTAAACAAAGCCCCGCATTCATCTGAGCTCGGGTCGTACCTGATAACGTGGCAAATTCCCTCCATTGTGCACAACAAAGCCACCGCTTTGGCCCTTCTGTATTCAGTTTCTGCCATCTTTCTCCTCTTCGTGTCTCCGGGAGGACATTCAAATTGCTCTCACCTCGAGTCCAATAACGGAGAGAGCAAATTAGCAGAACGAGCCTACCTCATGGCGTCGCTCTTGCCACCCCGCTCCACACGGATCAAAGATATTCATCTCTGGTATAATTATGGTTATGGGCTTTCAAAGCGCTCGCCGCTCCCTGAGTCCTTTCTCTTAGTGTTCTCAAGGTTTGCACTCGACAGCCCGGCTGTTGTTTTCTAGGCTTATTTTGGAGGGAGGATAATAAGTTTAGGGCCGGCGAGGGCTAAGGGAAGCGTCTCACAAAGTAGTGTTTGGTGTCTTTTACAGGCGTTCTGTTTGAATAGGCTCAGAGCTGGGCCGAGAAATAGTTCCCCAAACAAAACCAGCCTTCAACAGACAAGATTTAGACGCAGCGCTGCTGGGGAAAATGCCAACTGTTAGACTCAGCTCTTTTACTGGTTGACTCTCTGCATTTGTGTTTTATGGTGTACGCACCCTGGCCTGCTCTGTAAATGTCCATCACTGGAATACAGTGCCATTGGCCATATACAGGGGGCCATTACGGCCCATATAGTAGTATTCCACTCACAGGCTTTATTAAGACTCTTATCTTTATACATTACAAAGTCTTTTTATAACGTTCTTCATTTAAACACTAAGAATGAGAAGTTGATTTCAAAAGTTTTATAATCTCAAATAAACAAGTTAATGACAGATTTGGTGCTCGCTAATGCTAGTCAGAGGCAGGTGGCATTAATGGGAGGGACATCCTCATTCTAGCGAGTATGAGCCTTATAGCTAATAAACATTGACTGAAAGACAGAAACCCCAATTTTTAATTCATGGGGTCAGGTCGTTATAGGAATAATTTAATGGTTTAAAACCTGTAAAAAAATTTTTTTTTAAATGTAATGGGTTATGGCAACAGGTTTTTTAATTAAAAAATTGAACCAAACTTACGTTACATGAGGTTCAACTCAATTTTTAGATCTGTCTAATATAATTTAAGTTGAAATGACTTCACTGAAAAGAGACAGGTTGATTATTCAAAAAATTTAAGGCAGCAACTGAACTTTGAAATTTGGTGGATTTTTTTACGATGTATTAAGAAACTTTTATTTCTTGCATTCAGTTGAACCGTAAAAAACATGAGCCAAATTAGCAATAAGTTGTTGGCCTATTAGAAGTGTTGACACTCTAAAGTGTGTTTAAAATGATGCCAGTGTTTACAATGCGAGCTGAGAGGTTAAATGGATGTGTAATGCCGCACAAATACTGTCTGACCTTAAAAAAGCTCTTCCTGGCAACATGTGGGGTTTAGCAAATGCTTCTTTACTCGTGTATATAGACCCATCTTATTCTAGACTCACCGTCTGATTTCCTTTTCTCTTTCTCCTTCCCTCCCCTCTTAATCGGGTGGTGTGGGCTCTGTTGATAAGTCTTGAGCTTGAAGAGGATTGCAGTGTGCTGAAGGGTTCTCTAGCAGCATGTGAGACCTTCTCACTGCAGTCTTGATTGCCTCTATGCCTGAGCATTGGGCTGAAATTAATGTAGAGCTCACTGATTCATACTGATACATGAAGATGGTGTTTAACCAGAGGCTAAAATGCATTGAACACAAATTAGACCGATTAACTGGCAAATAAAAGTTTACCTTACAACACGATTGCGCACCATTCAGAAGTGAATTGAGAGTGCCTTTTAAATTAAATTAAAGACTTTTGACAGATTTGTATAGACAATTTAACTGATAATTGAATTTTCAGCTGATTATATAATACCTATTTTTTTGTGTTGAATTGCAATTCAGTAAATTCCCTCTTTCTGTTTTTCTAATTCAAATTTAGCTTCCTCAGAGTTTGGCCAATTCAGTTCAAATTCACTTACAAACTCTCAATGAAGATAAAAATGTGTTTTGTGCATCCTGTTCTCTTCGTAAATGTTCTACTCCGCTGGCCTGTGTCCAGTTCTCCTGCTTTAGGGCGGCCAGTGAAATGTAGCTGGATCTGTCTTATCCCTTGTGGCACTCAATACCTGTTACACAAGCTATGGTCTGGCAAAGCTTCAACTTCAACCCTACCTGGGCTCTCGTTCTCTGCACTGGCAATACCAAACACAGAGAGAGACTGTGAGCAGACCAGATACATGAAGTTAGTTTATACTTTTATATAACGATGACAAATGGAACAACTGGGAAATCAAAACAAAGGTAATTAAAAAAAAATGGAAGGCACAGAGGGGGCACAAATTGTTGGTCTTGTAATACACTAGAGCAGTGGTTACATAAATATACATATACAATATTATACGAGTTTTACAATATAAAATAAATCATGCAATGCAGACACATCAATTTAGTAGCTACTGTTCAAGTAGCTACACACAACCTGCCTCAGTGGGAAGGGTGAGACTGTCTTTTTCTGCAGAGCTTATCAATTCTGGGTGTTATTGGGGACAGGCAAACTCTCGAGTCATCTTCCACATTAAGCCGTGCCCTGTATTTTGTCTTTATTGCCATCATGGCTGAGAAAGATGTCTCACAAAGGTATGTTGTTGGGAAAGGCAGCAATATTCTCATGGCCTGAAGAGCAACCTCCTTGTACTCCTTTTCAACTGTAGGCCAAAATTCTGCTGGGCCCTCCTGATGAAATCTCATCCCTTCAGCCTTTCCACTGAGGCCACTGGCTATCACATCACAAGAAAAGGGATCTCGAACCCAGTCATATTTCTCCATGTCAATGTCTGTGAAGTAGCGTGAGGTGAGGTGACTGGTAATGATGTTGAGCATGAAGTCCACTACCATTCAGTTTGTATCCAAAAATTCAAATATATTTGGAAACATGTCAGTTATGCCTCTTTGTAGTTTACGTACCCACAGGTCAATTTTTCTCCAGAATGCATTTATTTTGTCACTTGCCTCCAGTATTGTGGAATAACATCCCTGAATGGAGAGATTCAGTCCATTGAGACTGAAAATGTCTGCAAGGTAGGCTAGTTTTGCCATCCACTGTTGGTCAGAAAAAACAGTTCTAGATCAGGTTTGTGTTCTTTTAAAAAATCATGAAGCTCACGTCTCAGTTCAAACACTCGCTCTAAAACCTTTCCAAGTGAGAGCCACCGCACCTCTGAATGGAACAGTTGCCGATCATGAGCTGCTCCCATCTCTGTGCATAGTTTTGCGAAGACTTCAGCGTCTTGACTTCACGAAGTTGACAGCCGCTACTTCTCCTTCCTACACATCATGCAGGTCGGGTTCCATTGACTTTGATGCAAGTGCTTGACGATGAAGCATACAGCGAGTGGCTGCGATCGTTGGATTTATGGCTTGAATTCGGGCGACAACTCCACTCCTGTGCCCAGTCATTGCTGCCGCACCATCAGTGCAAACAGACACGCATTTTTCCCAACTCAGATTTTCTTCTACCATAAAAGTGTCCAACGTTTTGAAAATTTCCTCACCTGTGGCTCTCCCCTCGAGTTCTTTTGAAAATAAAAAATCTTCCATAATTTTACTGTCCCATAATTATCGAACGTACACTAATAACTGCGCACCAAGCTGAAGCGTAAACTGCTCACACGATCGTAATCTTTCGGTCAGTTGAGATTCCACATCAAAAGAGATGTCTTTGATCCGCCTGCTTACTGTATCGTTGGACAGCGGTATGGATTTAATCTTATTCGCGGCCTCCTCCCCGACCATCACTCGGCACATATCCACTGCTGCTGGAATTAATATTAGTATTAATTCCTCCCCGATCGTGTGAGGCTTTTTACATTTGGCTATTCGCAGGGCTGCAAGATACGATGCTTGCTGTACTTTCTCAGGTATTGTCGTGATGTTGGTTGAGTTTATATGGTTTCTGTGCTTCAACGTATAAAATCTTCAAGCACAGTGTGCACTGTGGTCTGCCGTCACTATATTCCATAAAGCCATACTTTATGTACCAGTCGTCAAATTTACGCAGTTTTGTTTTTTTTTCACGCTGGGCTCTTCTGTATTTACCTTCTCAGCTGAGACACTGCATCCTCTGTCTAAAAACTTGTCAATTTTAAATAGTCTTAGCATTTATCAGCATGTTCATGTCGTGTTCACTAGTACGTCAACAGTTTGGTGAAGTTTCAGCGTAGTGTGCTGCGTATAATTTAATATTATTTTATAATTATTTTTTAAATATTTATATTTTTTTAAATGCATCATAGGACATTCCTGACTTACATACAGGTAAAATAATTTTTAAAAATAATTTTCATGTTCTAGAATTTCTTTGCGGCCCCCCTAGCGCCATCTAGTGGCCCCCAGGTTAAGAACCACTGCACTAGAGATGCTAAAATCTCCATCACTTTAGGTGACAGTGGCACCACATAAACATGGCCTCCCCAATGAGTCTCACACAACTTTATTATCAACAATTTTTAATCAGTGACCCATGCGTATCAAGTTGGTCTCGAGTGGCCTAAAAATGGCAGATTATCGTATTTGATTTATGTACTGCAATAGATAGATAGCTATATGCCTGTAGATAGAAAGAGGGACTCGAGAAGCTCTCAGGTTGCATTGAGCTTCTCCATTCTCAGAAGAGCACTCAGCAGTGTTAGTCACTGCTATCTGAGGTAATAAAGCTGTTTTGAAGCTCTCTGTGGTCTTGGAGGGCTTATTATGGGCTGTTATTTGGTATTATCTTGCTCTGGACTCTGCATGCTCATTCATAATGAGGCTCACATTTGTCTCGCGTTTTTGCACTTGTTAGCCAAAATGAGCGCGAGGCAGATTGTTTTTTCTCATCATTTGTGTCCCATAGGGAGGAAGCATGTTGTTTCTCCTGCTGCTGAAAGGTAGGTGTGTGTGTGAGGCTGGGCTCGGAGCATGCGAGTGATCGTCAAGGTGGGGTATCCTGGTTTGGGGAGGAGGTTATACTTTGATGTCCTTTTCCTTGGGAAAGATAATACTCAGCAGTGAGACTTGTGAAGAGTTGCTGTCATCGTCATGTCATTTTTTATATTATTCTGGATAAGTTTCTCACAAGAACAGTTGTGTAAGGTCATACTGACCCAAGCAGACAGGACAAAACACTGGTGATGGAGCCTGCTCAGCCAAATACAATAACTCATCACGTTCCAGATTATATGTGATCGGAGTCCAGAGAAACCGCAGCTGGACCCTTTCAGCTCAGTGTGAAGCCCCACTGAAGGTTTCTTTTTGTTTTGAGTTCAAACAGCTATGGAGTGTGTGTTTTTTAATTTTTTTTTCTATGTGAAATATTTAATCTGCAAGTAATTTTCTGTTTGCTATTTTCTGTTTGTTTCTGTATTGCCAGTGGATTATTTGGTGGTAATTATTTTTGGTAATGATATCACTATTTAATATATTTTGAAATTTAAATTGATCTAAAATAAATATAAAATAACTACACACACATAAACACTGCCATTTACCCAGTTGCTACTGATTTTTTTAATCTATGCTTGAATGCCATTTAGCCAGTTAATAAAAAATAAAGTAAAAATCTGAGAAAATACTCTTTATTAAATATAAATATAACTTCTTCTTTTTTATTTTTTATTTTTACAACTTTGGTTTCTAATCTTACATTTACATTAATGCATATAGCAAACACTTAACCACAGCAACTTGCATTACATTCAAGGTACACAATTCTTTTTTTCTTTTTTCATCACTTGCTTTCACTGGGAATCAAACCCTCTAGTGCAGTGCTCCTTGTAGTAATTATCATAATTTTCATCATTTTGTAGTTGTATCTAATGTATGACAGGCTCCAAAGTTTGGATTCCTTAACTGCCAGTCGTACAGTGTTATGTGGAAATGTTGTCCCTTTGGTGTTAGTACAGCCTGCGCTGTTGTTTTTGTCTTTTACTGCGCTCTGTGCAAAAGTTTGTTGTCAAAACACTTAAACTGTCTAGACCTCAGGGTGCAAATCTCTGTGATGTGGTCTCAGCCATCGGTCATGTCCCACTTTGTTGTGCAATGCTGACCTCCATGTCTTGACCTGAAAGTGACCTCTGACCTCATTCTGCACTGGGTGGATGCCGATCGTCCCAGCTGTGAAGCTGTATAAATGCCAAGGTAATCTCAGGAAAATAAGATGCAGTAGTACAGGGCACCACTTGTACGTGCATGTCCAGTTGTGTTTAACCTCCTTTCATTGTATTAACTTTAAAGCTCATCAGAGAATGGAGATCAGCTTGAGACTCAAGAAATATTGGCTCTGATGCCAACAAGGATTTATTGTTTGTCAGAGGCCATTAAGTTTCTGAAGTTTTTACCTCCGGTTTAATCTCTGCTCGAATTGTATCGGTGACTCCCCTGCTCATTCCCAGGCATGTCAGGGCCTGTTTATTCGGTGATGTTTTTCCGCCTTGACCTGATGCGTTGGTGTGTAACTTAAATGTTGACGCACAAGTAGAGCAAGAACTTCTTCAGTGCATGATTTTGATTTTTGAGTCAGTGCCAATGATATTGAGACTGTATTGAGATTAGAAGAGTGTTATGGACTCCATCTTTATAGTGTTTTGACCAAGTTGCCAGGAAACAGTACTTAGGCCAAGGACAATGCAAATGCAACCACACTGCCAAAGCCAAGACTAACATAAAACCAAGACTCCATTTCAGTCCCTTTGCATTTTGATAAATATTCCAATATTTCACAGTTGGCTTGTGTTTTACTGGAACAGCCACTGTTATTGTCGTTGTCTTAACTTTGGCTAGCTTTAGACTCAATTATGACTGTCAAATTATTATTGTAATTGTATACACTGAATCTTAGTTTGAAGTACATACTTTAGGTATGCAAGATTGTAGTATAAATACTAACCCATGTTTACTGAAAAACGTGCATGTTGCACATAGCTTCTTGCATGGTTCACAACTCTTTCAAAGTGCAATTTCCAGTGAGTGGCACTAAAAGTGCATGTGTTCAGTTTTGTCCACAACAGAAGTTGTTTGTTGTTCGTATCTCAGTGTATCAGAAATTAAATGTCTGTTAAGTGGCGTTAAAATGTTAATGCTCTATCGTGTTTGACAAATGATAGATTTATCAAAAGCAAACGAGATAAAAAGCTTTTCATGAAGCAACCTTGCCACTGTATCTCGCTTCTACAAGTATTTGAGTTATTTTATAGTAGCATGTGGTTTACGGGATTTGTGAAAGTACAATTCAAGTGCATTGCTGTACCGGGTGAGCTACCGAGCAAGTTTACTACATCAGAAAAGCCATACATATGGAGCTGATTACATGATGCAATCATCAAAATGTATTAGTTTACAAATCATGCACTATGGTAAATTTGTATTCGAGGCCACAATGACGTATTGTTAAGGGACCATGGGAAAATAAGTCCTTATTAATTCATAATTGGCTCCTGTAATCAGAATGATAAAGAAAAAAAAATGTTGTTGGCGTTTTACTGCCACTTAGGTTCATGTATGCTCGAAATGACCAGTAACCCTATGTTGAATTTACCCAAGTGTTGTTAAACCAAGTACAATTTAACCATAAAAAAAGAAAAATGGTACCAGTATAGCACTTGAGCTGTCCAGATTAGTTAACTTGTTAAATCCTAAAGTTCCTTTTATTTGCAGTACACTATCCAGATATTATTCAGTACTGTTTCTTGAAAATGACGTATTTGGACACCCAACCCAACGTATTTGACCTACTGCTTTTTTCCATACTGTGTTGCAGAACTTCTGTGTTGCAGAAGCATGTTTACAGCCGGCTAGTTTAGCCTTGCATAGCCCAGCACAAAGTGACCTACAGACGGGTGATGTTAAAAAAGTAAAGGAACAAGCATCGCCAAGTAGCTTGTATCAGGTTGGCAGCACTAGAACAGAGGAGGCACTCAAGGCCCTTGTAAGAGGAGACACCATTGTTGGGGTACCGTGTCGGAGAAGGAAAGAAGGAATGATGAAATGAAAGAGTGGAATGAAGGGGGTGGCTGGCCCATCAGATAGCTTTCACCTTCTCAAAGCACAGCTCTTGGCTTTGAAAGGGCCACTCAAAGGTCACCGCCTTTTCAAGACTCAGAGCTGCACGGTTTGTGTTTGGACCTATTGTTTGATGCTGCCTTGTACGTCAGGCTTGCAGACGTCACGTATGCAGAGTGGACGACTCTATGGATCGCTTGCCCTATTTCCAGAGCACAGCATGGAACAGAAACCTCATGTTCAGACAGGTGTCATGGATGCCTGCCTTGTTGCACAGAGTTTCTTGATGAAGGTTAAAAAGATAACTATTGATTCTGCTTCTGAGGGACAACAAAAAGGTTCATGTTTTTTTTCCAGAAAAGGTCAACCATACCTTCATTCATCACACTGATAACTTTTTATTTTATTTTATTTAAATAATTAGAAAATTTCCTTTTATTGTTATTTAAGAAATGTTCATTGGTCTTGTGGTGTAGTTTCTCATATCTCCAGAAAGTAATGTTCCCTCCACCTTTGACTTATTGGCGAGGACAGTGATGTGTCATCTGTTGAAGTGTGAAACTGATCTGCCTAATATATAATGTGGCATCACACCTGCAGCTGCTGTGACCAAACTCATTAAGGGTCATTAAAGGTGTGAAGGAAATTTGACACGTTTGTCTATGTGTGTGTGTATTAATTAAATGCCATGTGAAGATCCTAAAGATCCTAGCGGGATCTTCTTATTGAAGGAATGATTATTATTTTAAGCCCGAGACACACTTCATGATTTTCGGCTGGCCCAGACAGAAGATTGGCATCGGGAAACAATCGTGGCGAATCAGAAATTGCCGCAATTGTTTCACGATGCCAGTCTTTCGTCTGGGACAGCCGATTATTGTGCAGTGTGTCTCGGGCTTTAGTCCTAAAAGTGAGAATTCTGTTATTTGTTGTTTTTTTCAAACTCATTTGACTTTATTCTGTAGAACACGAACAGAGAAATATTTAACAATGTCAAGTCAGTGTCTTCTTTTTTAGTACTATAATTGTCCAACTTGTGTGCTATATTCAAGAGTCTTCTGAAGTCATATGATATCTTATGTAAGGAACAGATTTAAATTTAGCAGATTTAAGTTTGTGAAAAGTAAGTTTTTTTTTTTAAAGAAATTAATACTTTTATTGAGCAAGAATGCATTAAATTAATCAAAAGTGACAGCAAAAGACATTTATAATGTTGTGAAACATTTCTATTTCAAATAAATGCTGTTCTTTTGAGGTTTCAAATCATCAAAGAATTCTGAAAAATAATGTATCGCATTTTCCACAAAAATATCAAGCAGTACAATGATTTTTAACTTATATAATGATAAAAATGTGAATTTATGTTTTTGTGATCAGCAATAAATATATTAATAATAAATAACAGTATATAACGGTAATTTAAATGTTTGTGTGATCTATTCATCTCAAGGTTTTAATAGAGATTGAATGGGACAAGACAGAAGATGCACTTTGTGCATCTTTGTGTTTAGTAACAAACGCATCTCTTCTGCTCTTCTCTTCCCTCCTTTCTGCTCTTCTTGCTATGATTAAGGGTCTATTTTTTCTCTAACCCTAACCATTGGAGCAGAATAGCCATCTGTCAATGATATATTGCTCGCAATGTGTGTGACTCTGTTCCTGTGTGTGTGTGTGTGTCTTCCCCAGTGAGGCCCCTCTAGAGCTACAGCTGCCCCCTCTAATCACCATTCTCCATCAGGCTAATAGCAACAGGTGCCTGAGTCGATCCACACCCGCTTCTCTGTAGCCATGACAACTAGCGTTACACAATTAAGGGAGGGGACAGTATCTGGAAGAGATGCACATATAGATGTCAGCGCAAACACACCTGCATTCATGCATGCTTTATCATCAGCATGCACACACATGCATCTCTATGGATACATGAGCAAACAGTAACCTGCACATGATGGAGAGACACATAAAGATAAACATCTGTCCACTGATCTTCAGCATCTCAGATGGCTGAAATCTCATCTTAAAGCCTGACTCACTTGCCATATGTGACTCAAGGTCATTTTTCACCAATTTTTGTCTGCTCTTTGCCCATATAGTGGCCCACAAGATATTAAAAAATATTAACATTTTACATGTATAAATATATACATTATACAGTATACATTATAATAATTTACTCAAAAGAATCTACATTTTCTAGAAGTTTATATACAGTATATTCAAACAATTCAATAGGTCATACAATAAAAAAATTAAAATAAAAAAAATCCTATGTCCCATATAAATTTAATATATATAGATATGTTTTAATCCTAGACATCTTCATCACATAGCTTTGTGTGCAGTGTGAACAATGAAATAATCCCTGGATTCATTTCCACATCATAGGAATAATGTTTTAATTTCTCGTGTGCATGTTTCAGTAGTGCCAGGCTGGTGGTTTCATATCCCTTGAGCTGCTCGAGTCAGGTTGACTTCAGTGGATTTGCTGCTAAGGGTTTTATTTCCCAGGGTAGCATCGTATGGCCTGTGTTACATCACAGCTTTATCAGTGACTCATAGGTGATGCCTTAGAGAACCAAACTCTCTTATGATAAAGCATGGCTGAGTTTACACACATCACAATGCCTGGATCAGTAATATGAACGGATCGTATCACTCTGTCTGCCTCTGTCAAGTTATTGCATAATTGTGGGTCAATCTGACACCTCCTCATATCTGTGTCCTCATCACTGGCTTCATGTAACCGCTCAGTATCTCATCTTTCTCTTTCATTTTCTCTGCCTTGTTTTTCTCTCTCTTTCTCTGTTTACCTGTCAGTAAAGTTTTATTCATTAAGAGGCTCACCCTGTTCTCTCTAGGGTTTATCCTGCTCAGTCAAACACAAAAACATTTCGAGCTGTGTGGTTGTTCATGTGTTTCAGACGTGCAGATCAGCACCAAAACCACAGCTCTGTTATTTTGGGGGGGTTTTTTGAGCAAGGCAAAAATGCAATTTTGCCTCAACAAATGATATGAGTTTGGGGTGAAAGTATCTGTTTGTGGGAATAATGAAAGATGAGAGGAGTCATTGGGAAATAATGGCACAGAAATTACGCACTGTACTTTAAAATGACAGAAGGCTGCTGCATTTTGTAGTATTTTAAATATAGTTAATCAAGACTGCTAGCATTACCCACAACACCATAGCAGCTTATTTACTATATTTTTTTCAGACCATGGCATCAAAATTAAATTTTATTTTACTTGAAAGTACTTTACGTTATTATTTTATTAAATTTTATTTATTTTATATCTAATGTATTTATTGGTATTGATTTCTGTATTATTTATTACTAATTAATTATTTATTCATGTTTTTTTCTTTCCTGAATTTTTTTACTTTATTTGATTATTTTTCCTGTTTTTTTTTTCAGTTTCCTTATGGTTTTTAACCTGTTTTTTTTGCCTATTTCTTATTAGCTTTAAAGAGTTAAAATGATATTTATATTAAAGGGGACCTATTATGCCCCTTTTTATAAGATGTAAAATAAGTCTCTGAAGTCCCCAGAGTGTATATGTGAAGTTTTAGCTCAAAATACCCCACAGATAATTTTTATAGCTTGTTAAAATTGCCACTTTTAGGGTATGAGCCAAAACGCGTTAGTTTTGAGTATGTTGCTTTAATGCAAATGAGCTGGTGCTCCCAGAGAAGAGGGAGGAGCTTCAAGAGCTCAAGCTCCGGCATTAGAAGTGCTAGCCTTTGCAAATAAACGCACACTAAGTGCAAATAGCATATTTTCTTAGCAATAGATACTATTTACATTAAGTGTAAATACCTATAGATTCTATTCACACTGTTAAAATAGCAAGATGTTCTGCTATTTATACTACTTATTGCAAATAGTGGCAATTATCTGCACCTCAGTATTGTAGTGCATTATAAAACGGTACGCAATAATAACGTATTGAGTGTAAATTATAGTTTTAATTCAAATTATTAAATGGATGTCACCTTATTGGGACAATAAAGCCCTCCCTACACCTACCCTACACGATACTTTTATTTTCAACTTTTTGATTATTTCCTTCATTCTTATTGAAAATAAATGCCTTTCCGATGGGATATGAGATTTGAAAAGGGAGAAAAAAAGTTTGGCAAAAGGCAGATTCGAACTCGTGTCAATCGCGTCAACAAGCCTTACCATCTACACCACTGAAACTGATGCTGAACGAGCGTCTTTTTTTAGTGTTGACTAACCCAATCACACATTGGTGGGCGGAGTTAGTGTAAATAGCCTTTGCCAACAAGGCGGGCCATTTGCACTTAGTGTAAATAGACACGCCGAATAAACATTCCCCTATTAGTACAAGCCTGTTATCTTTACAGAAAACATACTGTGTTTCAAAGTCAGTCATCTGATTATATTGTGCATAATAAATTTGCGTTTATGAATTACATGCACGACGGGATAAAAATAACAACATAGTTGGTCTCATGCTATCACAAACTTTATAAGTCCCACTTCTGATTATGTGCAAGTGAACTTCAAGCGATCGACTCACGTTGCTTTCATATGCAACTTTTAACTACCACATTCCTATTCACGATCATTCTGGTAGCACTTGAAGGCAGCATCAGTGAAAACAGGCAGAGACAATGATAGCTTTAGCAATTAGCCTTACAGAGTGCCAAGAAGCTCTTTCAGAAAGGCAATTTGGAAAACAAACGCATGATACTTACTTTGTCTGGAGCGGACGTTCGCACATAAAGCTTTGGTATTGATTCCTAAACATTTAGGGGACATTATCGATTTTTTTCCCTGATATTTCCTTTGAAAATGAAATTTAACCACAGTGTCCTTGGCTCAGATGGGGGAGATTATGGCGACTCCTATGTTTATTAGTGCATCCCAAAACACAATGCTTGTAATGCCTCTTTGGCGCTGACTCTGTATATATCTCCAGTAATGGCGGATCACTCAGGGCTGTGCTTATGATAATAGGGCAGAGAGCGTCACAAATTTCCCCTCGGTGACGTGAACAGAAGGGGAATCTCTTTTGGAGAGACTGTTCATCATTTATTGGTTTTATTAAAAAATGAGTGGGTAGATTTTTATCATTATAGGCTGGTTGTTTTCACACACTGTGTTCAAAAACGCCTTATAAAAGTGATTTTTGCATAATAAGTCCCCTTTAATGTCTTGTGTCAAAAGAAATAATTGGAAACACTTTTTTTTTTTCAGAACAGAAAAAAAAAGTTTAACGAGAGCCTCACACTTTGAAAGATGACTTCCTTGCTTAAATCTCTTCTAATTTTATGGAGTGAATCTGACTGAATCTGATCTCGGAATTTTAATTTAATTTTTTTATGGAGTCACATTAGTTCTGTGAGTCCATTCTGCAGGAGCCGACACAACCAGTCCACCTCCTTTCTGATGCATTATGACCACTGCTGTGTTTTAATAAGCTGGATAGATCCCAATATTCACCTCCCTTTGCTGCTAATCTTCACCCCGCGGTTAATTGGTAACTCCATCTGCCTGGATGACTTGGACTGTCGCCCCTAACGACTATGCCATTCTTTGTGCTTATTTAAATAACACCATATTGCTAATTGATTTCATGTCGGTGCATTAGCAGGCTGTTGTGCAGACCCTGGCTGATCTTTGACGCCATTTAATATTTCACGACCATGCTTCGCTTTTAATTTTAGCACTCTATATTCACGCATATAGCTTGTTTTGTTTTTGTGCACTAACTCAAATGTTGCAGATATGTGTGTTAGCATGGTTACATTGGCCACTGCTGCCTTCTCAACGAAACTGGGGTATCATTTGCCATTTCATAAAGTATTGTGTAGTAGTGTAATGATGCCTAAAGGCTCTTTGAGTTCTCATGTCATCTTTATGAATGTATGAATTAGTCAGTGGACTAGTGGAGCAGTTAGCGTCTGGCCAGGTGAATGCCCTCTGTCCTTTATGCAGGTGGAAACCAAAGATGGCTTTCCCGAATAACCTGCAGCCCTTAATGGGGCCTCCTTTGTGGCAGTGAGATTGAGAGGGGGGACCTTAGAAACAGCTGGTTTCAGATGGTTGACCACTGATTCTCATTGGTCACAGACAGGCTTGTGTTATTGCCAACATCGGCCAGCATTGCTATGTTTTGAACAGATTATTTAAGATTAAATGTTCCAAATTTTAATGCCCTGAGGTTGCTTTAGGAGATTTAGCTGTTTTATGAATTATGTTTTAGGTATTTTAGATATAAAATTCATTTAAAAAATAGCATCCATCTAGAGTTCCAGAAGAGATGTCAACGAAGTTTTTGTTTTCCTTTGCTTTGCTTTGTTTGTTTTTTGTTTTGCTTTGCTGTTATTTTTGTTTTGTTTGTTATTGTTTGGTCAGGGATAAACATCAGACTTAAGTAAAAATTCTTAACTTGCTTTCATCTAATTGCTATGCAGAATTCAGATTTTAAATGTTTTTTTTCACTACAAGCTAATGTTCTGATTATTTTTGATCCATACATTTGAATATTGATTTTTTTTTCTCTCCAAATGTTTTCATCAATAAATAAAAAAATACCCTACACAGTTATGGATGTATGAAATGCATGAAAAAACATCCTCAAGTAAATTCCAGCTACCTGAGATTTCATGTACTTCTTGCACTATATATTGTACAGTTGTTAGCCTGTGATCTCATTACATGTACTTTCCCGTTAACTGTCTTTTATATCTTAATGGAATAGTTGCTTAGCAGCAATCGTCTTTTGGACAGGACACTGATAGTAGCTTGTCTTTCCCATTGGTCCTTAAGGTACATTGATTGTCACAGGGTTTATTTGCTATGATTAAAACTACACCCAGGGGCTCTTGCAAGAAAAGTAATTAAAAGACCAGTGGAAGATGAATGTGCTTTTACCGTACAATGCATGTTATACGTCTGTTTAATGATGACACAGAGCTTCTCATGTCTGAGGGACTAACTATATCTGGTGAAGAGAAAGTGCGGATTTTTATTTACCCCTGAAGAACACAGGTTTTTTTTTTGTTTTTTTTTTCTTAAACTTGTGATTATTTTATTAAAGGTGTTAGCACAGTCATGGTCAGACCACTCATGCTTCCACTCTGTTGGACCCTCTGTCCAACATTGGTATTACACGAGAACATACAGTAGGTGTACAGTATTAGCCTTTATCAAGAGCAGGGACCATTTCAGGTGAGTGGAACCTGATCAGTGACCCAGTACTGATTACAGTGTGTCATTCGCTCGTGCCACGTAAACTATACTGGCACTTGTGTCTTAAGAACATTAAGACTGGCCAAGCTGCCACTCTACAGCTGTCACTGTGTGAATGGTGAGATAACATAAAATCATGCACCATATGGCTTAGAGCACGAAAACTGCACTTAACGTAAATAAACCCCTCACAAACAACCACACACATGCATGAGACACATCTGACTCATGTGCATTGATATTCTTGGAAGATGCTTTCTTAAATGAGATAATCAGGTTAACAATGTCAGCTATTGTACTATACATTTTCATGCTTTTTGAAAGAAATCTCTTAAGCTTAGCAAGGCTGCATTTAGAAATCTTTCATAACTTTATAAACGTCTTTACCATTTACCACCTTCTAATCAATTTAATGCATCCTTGTTGAATAAAAGTATTAAAGGGGTCAAGGATTAGTTCAAGCTCAAGTTCATCTCAAAATCAGATATCTCAATATCAGAAACGGCAAACCCATGAGAGAGTACAAGATCCAAAATATGGCCCTGAACATGAGTGGAGTCCTTTATCCACTGAACCAAACTAAAAGAGTCAATAAGATTGAGAAAACTCCTTTGATAACAAGTTTGACTGACAGCATACATGGATGTTAAAATCGCCCACTAATAAAAAGCGGTCGTACTTGATGGCAATATTGCTGATAAATTCAGTAAACGTCTGTATGAAGTCCTTTGCTGAATGAGGGGGACGGTAAAACACCCCTAATAAAACAGGACCGTTCCAGTCAAGATGGAGAAGTTGAACTTCAAAACTGGTAAACACATCCACTGAAACAGACCGACAGCGTTCAAGAAAGGAGTCTTTTAAAATAGTTACTAGTCCACCCCCTTTCCTATTTGGGCGGGGAGAATTAAAAAAAGTGCAGTCAGCCAGAACCAATTCGGAGAAGGGAGTTAATTCACCAACCGCTCAAAACTCGCGTTTGAATAGTCAATAGCAGAAACAGGCTGTGAGTCAGAAGCATAAGACTGTCCACGCAAAGTTGGAATTACCCCACTTTATAGAAACAGCCTTTGTGCAAGCCTGCATTGTAGGCTACTCTTCCAGGATCAGGAAATAGTCCTCCGTAAAATGCGCTGCACAGTTCACACACTCTAATATTTGGGTTGAACTGTTCTGGAACAGTGTTGTAAATACAACTTAACCACTGATTTCTAGTTGTGTCCTTTTGGAAGCCCAAAGAAAGTACTTTCACTTTCACAACGAGAAACAGCGTCTCCAGGACATGGCGCCAGCGGCAGCAACAAAACTACAGCGAGAATAATAGTTCCGCCTTCTTTCATTGCGTAAACATTTTGGCAGTGTTTTGCAAATCTCCCCACACCGTGATGTAGACATGTGGGGGCGTGTTTAAATGAGCCGTTTTTCTCAGAGTCTTAACTTTTATAAAGAATATCTCTTTGGTTTTGAGACTTTAGTCTTTGCAACTTCAGGGATCTTATCTATGCACAAACAGCTTGTAACACTCCAAAGAGAAAGGAAAACATGAAATCGCATAATATGACCCCTTTAATTTCATTCAAAAAGGGTTTTACTGACTGCAAACCTTTGAACAGTAGTGTATTTCTTGTAATAAGCACAACATAATACATAAATATAAATCTGTGCATTAATATTTTGTCCATTCCCTTAGACAAATGCAATGCAATTTTTGTCCTTTTCACCTTGTCTCCACCTTTCTGTCATTAATTTCCTCACCCAGTCTTTTCTCTTCCTCTGTTTGCAGAGAACGTCTGTATGTTTGCATTGTGTGCTGTTATAATTGGCCTCTTTTAAAAGTCAGATCTCCTCTGCTGCATTTCAATTGAGAGGTTTCAAAGAGAAAGCTGGGGTTTGTGTTTGAACGGGTCGTCAAACGATTTGGGTGTGTTTTCGCGAGCCCTGACTAACTCGAACATTGGCTCTGAATCCTGAGGCCCTTCAGAACGAGTGGTGCTCTTGATATAACCAGATTAAGCCTCACGGTTACATTTGGAGCCATCAAAGCCTCCCATGGGCTCCTTAAATGACCTCCATCAGGAACATTTTCCAAAATGTAGATGTAAAAATAGAAAGTAAATTAGGCTTGATGTCTTCAATCATGACGCACTCACCTTTTACTTTTAAACCACACTAGCCGCATCTTTCATGTGGATCCATTATTATATTTCTATTTAGAGGTGCTGTTACGACACTCTGTGTCACTGTAACCAAAGTAAATGGCCTTTGTAGTTAATGTTAACTGATAGCTAGCTGTGATTACCAGTAAAGTGTGTTGTCAGGTAGTGAGTAAAAGGCTAGAATGGTTTTGATATACACTCAAAACGCATGAATGGAGTGCATTTAAAAACTATAATAAGATGTACTCCGATTCATGTTTTTCTTTCCCTCTTTTTCAGATGGTGGTGTTAAAGGACCCCATGGAGGATCCAGATGATATTCTTCGAGCTCATCGATCCAGAGAGAAGACTTATATGTTTGATGTGGCCTTTGATTATTCAGCCACGCAGGCAAGCCCATTCTGTGTTTGTGCCTGTGAAGTACATGTATATACAAATGTTAACATGCTTTTCAAAGAGATCACATTTATGCATTTGTGTTCATGTAAGTGAATTTGTGTTTACTATGTGGTTGAACAAAAGATGAAAATACACACAAAGGCTTCAATTAAACGTTTTTAACTTGTCCTTTCCTTAGGACGAGGTGTACAGATCCACCACTAAAGGCTTGATTGAAGGTCTCATATCTGGGTACAACGCCACTGTTTTTGCCTACGGACCCACAGGTACCAAGAGCTGGGCAATATATAGATTTTTCATTATATATTTGTAACCATGGTAATTTCACTAAAACAATTAAAATTTTTAAAAATATTTAGTCAAGAATTAAGGTTTGTAATACAGCCTCTGATTTTAATTTTTTTTATTTTGATGATTTTGCAAGTGTTATATCTTGATAATTTTATCACAAGCTTTTAATAGTGCCTTTGATTTAAACTTAAATTACAAAAACGTCTTAGAGCTAGTAAACTGGTTAGATTCTTTTCCATGAATCGGTTCAAACTCATTTGATATATATATCAATATATAATGTAAACAAATAATTTAAGCTGTGTGAGAGAAAATCAAATCAGCAGGTTATTAAATTCAGTAAAGTGTACTTACATATTATGCAAAACTACAGCAATGGCATTAACTTTGCTTTGTAAACATGAGATGGTACATCCTAAGCGACCCGTATCTGGTCTGGTTAATTAAAAAATAAAAAAAAAACTTTGTATATATGTTTGTATGTTCTTACACTGAAATGCCATCAGCAGTGACCAAATGTCCAAAGTAGTAAAATCACAGACAAACTGGCACTACAAGGGCACATGGATAAGCCTCATCAACCTGATCTTCTTTCTTCCTGTTTACGGAACAGGTTCAGTCAACAAAGTCACATGCACTGATTTCACAAACACACAAAAAAAGCACACAATGTTTTGAAGATGTCAAAATATGATTTAAATATTTCAAATATTAACCTAGCTCACTGAATTCCAGCTGTCAAGAACACATTATCTGGTAATATTTCATCTAAAAAATAAATTCCTTAATTAAAGACCTGTTTTTATGCTGCTTTGAATTGATTAAAAGTTCATTCCTGGAAAGCAGTCTGTGTGGCTCCCATGCTCTAATCTGTCCTCAGAGTGACTCTTACTGACTGTTCCTGTCTGTGGCCGTGGCTATATAAAGCTTAGATCTGTGCTCAGCCTGACAGGGATAAAAGCCACCTGTAAACATTATGTATCACTCACTGTGACTCACCTCACACCTGTGCCTTCCGTTTATGCCATGCTGATGAACATATGCTAATTAGCTACAATTAGTTCACATTTATGAAAAGAGAGAGAATGAGCTTTATTGCCAGGTATGTTCACACATACGAGGAATTTGTTATAGTGACAGAAGGTAGTGATACGCCAACTCTGTATCACAGGCAGCAAGAATGATCCAGCAAATAAAATGTAAATAATAAATAAAAATGTTTGATGTTTAAGGAATTTTTTATTTTATTAAATGTATTTTTATTTTATTTTATAATTTTTTTTTGTTTTGATGTTGTATGATGTCAGGCAATAAAATAAGGTTAAATTGTGGTCCTAATAAGCAGATGTGTGTGTCTACAGGTTGTGGGAAGACTTACACTATGCTGGGAACAGACAGAGAACCTGGCATCTATGTTCGCACATTAAATGACCTATTCAAAGCCATCGAAGAAACCAGTGATGACATGCAGTACAGTGTCTCAATGTCCTACTTGGAGGTGAGAGCTTCATTTGGTTGCTGATTCGGATTTTAGCAGCCTCTTGTTTTTTTTCCCCTCACATACTGTATCACTTGGAGATTTGATATATAACTTTTAAAGATACTGTCACCCTATTAGCACGCTAAATAGATGCACATAGTAAAGTCAACTGCCTTCGTTTAGTTTTAAACAATTAAAAAAAAGGGTAACAGCTTAAGTGTTATGTGATAAGATAATCATCAGGCCCGTGCCGAGCGTCTGATAGCACGTCTGTTTATCAGCTCTGTTTGCTTGAGGGAGGGGTAATCTTGTCGGCTTAGCGACTATATCAGCATCTTTGATTACGGTGATGTTGTATTGATACTAGAAAGCTTGTTTCCCCACTGAGTGATGGACTTGGCCAAAGTTTACTCAAAGCAAATACATGCTTCCCTGATCCCCTACTGCGTTAGCCTAGAAACTTGCATCTTAAAAGAAAAATGGCTTCTGACTTGCAAAAAAGGCCTAATATTACCAATTAAATTATATTATATTTTTATATTATTTTATATAATAAAATGACAAAACACAAAATTAAACTAAAATGAAAACAGAAAATCTAAAAATAAAAACTAATTTAAAAATAGTAATAAAACCTATTATATATATATATATATATATATATATGTGTGTATATATATGTGTGTATATATATATATATGTGTATATATGTGTATATGATACTAAAACTGTGTTGCAAGGTGATGTTTTTTTCCCTCAACAAGTTTACTCTTAAGTCTATATGATATTCTGTTCTCTAAATATGGCTTGGGTACCTCTTTCAGTGCAAGATGTTTTCACATTTTGTCTCCAGGGCTCCAGTTTAGCCTTCAAACTCAATAGCTCTGTCCTGTTTTTGACAGCTGATGCGAGTGCATTTGAGATCACATGTGTGAGCTGACAGCAGCACCACTTCAATTCAGTGTCTCTTTTTCTCTTTCTCTGTCTCACATTCTTTTCTCGAAATGTCTCATTGCCCATTTTGTCAATCACAAGTGTGTTCAGCAGTATTTCTGTAGTGACTGATGTTTGACAATGTGTTATTTCTCCTTTACAATGGTGAAAGTACTGCAGTATCTCTTACAGTGTTCTATAACCCAGTTATATCTGTCTGTCTGTCTATGTTTTTTTAATAATCCTGTGTGCACTCACACTTAGCATGCTTTAGCATCTTAATGTACACACACAAACACACAGATTTGTTTGACTTCTTTAGGTTAAAGGGGTGTTTGGGATGTGCAGACCTATGAGTAAGCCACTCCGTCCACACACAGAAAGAGCAACCTTCAGTAAAGAGCACAATGCTCTCCTGTCCTCTGCTTTTCTTACACCTTCACATTAAGATTCCTGTTTACATTGGGCCGTCCAAATGCTCAAGGGAATGCTTCCCTGGAGAGAAAGCGTTTTTATTCTCAGCTTCTGTGGTTTAGGTTCAGACCTCCCGGTTTATCCTGTCTCTTTTTTCTCTTTCCATCCATCTATATCTTTAGCAGGTCTTCTACTCTTTCACTGTCAATGGATTCTTTTCATGCCGTCAGCGTCACCCTAAAATTATCACATGCTTACGGCAGATCACAGTGACCTCACTGTCAGTGATGAAATATTACGTTTGGGATGACTTAAATTGAGTGTTTTGAGGTGACCGCAGGTGCTGCTCAGGATGTGGCCTTGTTCTAAACCGGGTTGAATGAAGCTTATTGAAATACTCTAAAATATTAAATCTGACATTCATCTCTTCACTAGAATCCTGAAAATACTGTGTATGACAGTTTGTACCATAGATTCTGGATTTTGATTGGTTGAAACAGGTGTTGATTACTATATTTAAAATTAAATTATTATTGCTGCAATCGATAGTTCTACAAATGAGTATTTTGGTCATGAAAATTTGAAGTGCTGTGAGGTGGATGCTTCAGATATAATCTTAATGCGTCACAGCTACAGTGTGCACTAAATGCTCAATAATTCAGTGGTCTGGTGTCAATAGTTCCTTTCATATTTCAGAAATTACAGCATTGTCCATGTGCTCAGCTGATAGAGCATGCTACTAGTAATGGAAAGGTCACAGATGGCACCTTCTGATATTTATGCACTGCAAGTCACCTCAGATAAACGCGTCTGTCTGTCAGATGCATGAATGTAAATGTCAAATGCATAAACAATGATGGTAATCTTGAAATCTGAGCATGGTCTTTAATCTGTTTAATTCTTTTGTTTCAGATCTATAATGAGATGATAAGAGACCTGCTGAATCCATCATCAGGGTTTCTGGACCTGAGAGAGGACTCGAAGGGAGAAATACAGGTCGCAGGAATAACAGAGGTCTCCACCATTAATGCACGAGAGGTCAGTTAGACACATTATTCAGACAGCATGTTACTTTGCTATTAAAGTAAATAAATACTGTTACAGTAGTCATTGTTCATGTTCATTCTATGACACTTACTAACAACAATAGTGGTATATATTTAAATAACTAATTAATAGTCATTTAGTAGACGCTTTTATCCAAAGCAACTTACAAATGAGGACAACAGAAGCAATCAATTGTAGTATTAAAACAACTAAAAACAGATCCAAAACTACAAACCCGATTCCAAAAAAGTTGGGACACTGTACAAATTGTGAATAAAAACAGAATGCAATGATGTGGAAGTTTCACATCTCAATATTTTATTCAGAATACAACATAGATGACATATCAAATGTTTAAACTGAGAAAATGTATCATTTTAAGGGAAAAATAAGTTTATTTTAAATTTCATGGCATCAACGCATCTCAAAAAAGTTGGGACAAGGCCATGTTGACCACTGTGTGGCATCCCCTCTTCTTTTTATAACAGTCTGCAAACATCTGGGGACTGAGGAGACAAGTTGCTCAAGTTTAGGAATAGGAATGTTGTCCCATTCTTGTCTAATACAGGCTTCTAGTTGTTCAACTGTCTTAGGTCTTCTGTGTCGCATCTTCCTCTTTATGATGCGCCAAATGTTTTCTATGGGTGAAAGATCTGGACTGCAGGCTGGCCATTTCAGTACCCGGATCCTCCTTCTACGCAGCCATGATGTTGTAATTGATGCAGTATGTGGTCTGGCATTGTCATGTTGGAAAATGCAAGGTCTTCCCTGAAAGAGACAACGTCCGGATGGGAGCATATGTTGTTCTAGAACTTGGATGTACCTTTCAGCATTGATGGTGCCTTTCCAGATGTGTAAGCTATCCATGCCACACGCACTCATGCAACCCCATACCATCAGAGATGCAGGCTTCTGAACTGAGTGCTGATAACAACTTGGGTTGTCCTTGTCCTCTTTAGTCCGGATGACATGGCGTCCCAATTTTCCAAAAAGAACTTCAAATTTTGATTCATCTGACCACACAACAGTTTTCCACTTTGCCACAGTCCATTTTAAATAAGCCTTGGCCCAGAGAAAACGCCTGCGCTTCTGGATCATGTTTAGATATGGCTTCTTTTTTGACCTATAGAGTTTTAGCCGGCAACGGCGAATGGCACGGTGGATTGTGTTCACCGACAATGTTTTCTGGAAGTATTCCTGAGCCCATGTTGTGATTTCCATTACAGTAGCATTCCTGTATGTGATGCAGTGCCGTCTAAAGGCCCGAAGATCACGGGCATCCAGTATGGTTTTCCGGCCTTGACCCTTACGCACAGAGATTGTTCCAGATTCTCTGAATCTTTGGATGATATTATGCACTGTAGATGATGATAACTTCAAACTCTTTGCAATTTTTCTCTGAGAAACTCCTTTCTGATATTGCTCCACTATTTTTCGTATTCATATCATCAAACAAATTTAAATATTAATCAAAGATAACACAAGTAAACACAACATGCAGTTTTTAAATGAAGGGGTTTTTTTATGAAGGGAAAACAAAATCCAAACCCACATGGCCCTGTGTGAAAAAGTGTTTGAAAACATGGAACAGTGGTGAACCTTCCCAGGAGTGGCCGGCTGACCAAAATTACCCCAAGAGAGCAGCGACGACTCGTCCAAGAGGTCACAAAAGACCCCACAACAACATCTAAAGAACTGCAGGCCTCACTTGCCTCAGTTAAGGTCAGTGTTCATGACTCCACCATAAGAAAGAGACTGGGCAAAAATGGCCTGCATGGCAGAGCAAGACGAAAACCGCTGCTGAGCAAAAACAACATAAAGGCTCATCTCAGTTTTGCCAGAAAACATCTTGATGATCCCCAAGACTTTTGGGAAAATACTCTGTGGACTGACGAGACAAAAGTTGAACTTTTTGGAAGGTGTGTGTCCCATTACATCTGGCGTAAAAGTAACACAGCATTTCAGAAAAAGAACATCATACCAACAGTAAAATATGGTGGTGGTAGTGTGATGGTCTGGGGCTGTTTTGCTGCTTCAGGACCTGGAAGACTTGCTGTGATAAATGGAACCATGAATTCAGCTGTCTACCAAAAAATCCTGAAGGACAATGTCTGGCCATCTGTTCGTGACCTCAAGCTGAAGCGAACTTGGGTTCTGCAGCAGGACAATGATCCAAAACACACCAGCAAATCCACCTCTGAATGGCTGAAGAAAAACAAAATGAAGACTTTGGAGTGGCCTAGTCAAAGTCCTGACCTGAATCCTATTGAGATGCTGTGGCATGACCTTAAAAAGGCGGATCATGCTCGAAAACCCTCCAATGTGGCTGAATTACAACAATTCTGCCAAGATGAGTGGGCCAAAATTCCTCCACAGCGCTGTAACAGACTCATTGCAAGTTATCGCAAACGCTTGATTGCAGTTGTTGCTGCTAAGGGTGGTCCAACCAGTTATTAGGTTTAGGGGGCAAGCACTTTTTCACACAGGGCCATGTGGGTTTGAATTTTGTTTTCCCTTCATAATAAAAAACTTCATTCAAAAACTGCATGTTGTGTTTACTTGTGTTATCTTTGATTAATATTTAAATTTGTTTGATGATCTGAAACATTAAAGTGTGACAAACATGCAAAAAAATTAAAAATCAGGAAGGGGGCCAACACTTTTTCACACCACTGTATACACATTTATAAATTAAATGTATAATAATTAATTTCCATTTAGTTTGAAGTACTAAAATTAAATAAAACTAAAACTTAATAAAAAAACCTATACAGACATAATAAAAAAAAAAAAAAAAAATGACAAACATTCTTACAACTTAAACTAAAATTAAAATAGATAACAAATACAAATCAAACTACATTAGTTTATCAGTAATCCTAAAAAAATAACACTGAGCCAAACACACATAGTAAAAATGGTTGTAAAACCTGAAACAGAAGTGAAACAAGTAGTAGGAAAGAGGAGAAATAAAAATCGATACTTATATCCTTTTCCGCTGTCCCTGCCCGGTGGAGTCGCACGGTAGAGTCGATGGTCTTTACACTCTTCACACGAGGAGGACTTCACACGATGGCTGCCGCGGTAAAGTTAAAGTTTTTTTATACCCGTCTAACAAAATACTAATTGAATTCAGCTGGACACACTTTCCTTTTTATCACAAGGAAAAGGCCAAGCAAGCGCACGAGTCGACACTGACAAGATACACGAGACAATACGAGACCAAACGCGATTTCAGCACGTCTCCACACAGTAAACAAAACAAGTATAAGGCCATTTTTAATATCACAAAAGATTTCTGTTTCAAAATAAATGCTATAGTTTGAACTTTTTATTGATAAAAAAAGTGGAAAAAAATGTATCTCCGTTTCCACAAAAATATTAAGCAGCACAATTGTTCAACATTGATAATAAAAAAATGTTTAAGCAACAAATCAGTATATTATTATATAATATATAGTATATAATAATATTATACATAAAATATTATTTTATAATTATATAATTATAAAATAATTCTCTAAAAAAATTATATTATTATAATTATAATTTTAGATTACTGCATTTTATATATATATATATAAAATGCACACACACACACACACATACAGTGCCCTCCAAAAGTATTGGAACAGTAAGACCAATTCCTTTATTTTTGCTGTAGACTGTAAACATTTGGGTTTGACATCAAAAGATGAATATGAGATGAGAGATTAACATTTCAGCTTTTATTTACAGGTATTTTCATCTGGATCTGATCACAACTTAGAAAATAACACCTTTTGTTTGAACCCACCCATTTTTCATGTTACCAAAAGTATTGGAACATGTGACTGACAGGTGTGTTTTGTTGCCCTGGTGTGTCCTATTAATTGATTATTCAAACAGTAAATAGCACTGAATGTCCAACCCAAATGTTTTCAGTCTAGTGCAAAAATAAAGGAATCGGCCCTACTGTTCCAATACTTTTGGAGGGCACTGTATATATATATATATGTATATATGTGTATATATGTATATGTGTGTGTATATGTATATGTATATATATGTATATGTGTGTATATATATATATATATATATATATATATATATATATATATATATATATATATATATATATATATATTTAAATTATAATAGTATTTCACATTGCTGTCTTACTGTGTTTTTGATCAAATAAATGGTGTCATGGTAAGGGACTTATTTAAAAAAATAGAAGTAAAAAATCCTGTCAAGCTCAGATTTATGAATGGTACTATGGAACTGGATGTTGAGTTTTTTTCTGTTCTCACTCTCTCTCACAGATCATGGAGTTGTTAATAAAAGGAAACAAGCAGAGAACGCAAGAGCCGACAGCAGCCAATCAGACGTCTTCTCGCTCTCACGCTGTGCTGCAGGTGGCCGTACGGCAACAGAGCCGATGTCGAGACATCCTGCAGGAAGTGCGATTCGCACGTCTCTTCATGATCGATCTGGCAGGGTCTGAACGGGCTTCACAGGTATGATGTGTAAGAGTAGGTGTGAAATTAAAAGGTCTATTCATCTTTTAGTTTAGATGGAACATAAAAGCACAGTGGGTGAGCTCAAACATACGTCTATAAAGTTGGTAATCATTAATATAAGGCTATCAATCTTTCTTTTTACATAAAAGCTGGCACAGTTGGCGCCAGATATATTCAGAATCATATATCAGCCAGTGACGAGGGAACAATTCCAAGAGTGATTTAACTATTAGTGATAAACTTGGAGGGAAAATGAAGCCATCTAAAATTAATATATTCGTTGGCTATTACATCTGTTATGATGCAAGACATCCACAGGCCTAATCAGGTGATTTTGATGAAGGATGCGTGAATCATGTTTCATTTTAAAGTGTAATTTCCACTCGCTCCATGAGATGGGAAGATATGAGAGAACACATTTTGAGAGCGTGCCATGTATTTGCCATGGAAACGGTTAAAAATGTTAACCACTCAGGCACCCTGTGGGTTTAAACATGCATGTGACAGGCACAAAAGCAGATCACGTTGTTTCTGGTTATGGGGTATTGTTGCTCAGAAACATGAGTGCTTGTTTGTTCTCCACTGATGAGGAAGACAAGCCTGTTGCACAACTATTCAGAAAATGACATGTACAAGAGCGCCCCCTCCTGCTGGAAGCTCTAACAGACTTCCTAAACTGCATGTAGACTGACCGTTTAAAAACTTGGTGCATTAACTACTGTTTCTGCTTTCAGACACAGAACAGGGGTCAGAGGTTAAAAGAGGGTGCTCATATCAACCGCTCTTTGCTCGCACTGGGGAACTGCATCAATGCTTTGAGTGAAAAGAATGGCAACAAATATGTCAACTACAGAGACAGCAAGCTCACGCGATTGCTCAAGGTACAGCGAAGTGACTCTTCATGAACAGAGAGGCTTTTGGGATATATTTCTTGATTGCGGTTGTTTTACTGGGTTTTCTCATGCCTGCAGGATTCTCTGGGAGGAAATAGTCGGACAATGATGATTGCCCATATAAGCCCTGCATCTCTGGCCTTTGAGGATTCACGGAATACCTTGACTTATGCCGACCGTGCCAAAAGCATCCGCACACGGGTCAGTAAGATTTTCTTTCCTTTGTCAGTAAGATTGTTGCACACTTTGTAATGCCGTTTCTCAATATAACTGTTTGGTGAA
Source organism: Barbus barbus (assembly GCF_936440315.1). Classification (NCBI taxonomy): domain Eukaryota; kingdom Metazoa; phylum Chordata; class Actinopteri; order Cypriniformes; family Cyprinidae; genus Barbus; species Barbus barbus. Next base: position 22,996,471 of record NC_136716.1, read on the forward strand.
GAGTTTTTTGACCATTATATCTTATCACTTTGTGTGCTGTTATTGTTCCTGTGCAGGTAAAGAGAAACCTGTTGAATGTGTCCTATCACATCGCCCAGTACACCAGCATCATCTCTGACCTGCGCAGCGAGATTCAGCGGCTGAAGAAAAAGATAGCAGACCAGGCCAGCAGACAGCTCAACCCGGACAGAACAGACATCCGCCATGTTCAAGGTAACATCCCATCTGTAAGAAGTGAAGTGAGATATACCATTGAAACCACCTTGATTATTCTATTCTATTCTTTATTGTTCTGTTGTTGTTTTATGTTTGGTTTGATTCTTTTATTAAATCCTTAGCATCCTTATAAGTGATATAATACCAATGATATCTCAATTTTACTTTGAATTCTATTCTATACTACTCTACTCTGGTCTATTTAATTCTAATAGATACTTTTTCCTTGATTAGATTATTATCTGTTAGATTATGTTCTTTTCTAAATTATTCTGTTCTATTATATTCTAATAAATTATTTTGTTTGATCAGGTTATTTTCTAATTGATTGTTCTGTCATATATTCTGTTTGATTAGAACAGCATTTTAATTGGTTTTGTTCTATTATATTATGAATGTTTAATATTTATTTAATATATTATTCTGACTATTTTTTCATTAGATTATTTTCTAAATATCACTAATAGATAATTTTCTGTTTAGATTTGTTTTCTATTCTATTACTATTTCTGTTCTATTCGAACTCAAAAGTGTGTCATAACATTTTTTTGTGTTTGCCTCTAGCGGAGGTGCAGGCTCACTCTTCTCAGCAGAGCCGGGCTGAGATGGACCAACTGCGGGAGCAGCTGATCGATGCATTTAGACAGCAGATGGACATCAGGAGGCATCTTATGGAGCTGGACAACAGCAACATGGAAATCCAGATAGACACATCCAAACACCTGCTGACAATCACAGAGTGAGTCTTCATTCTGCACACAAACCAAAACATGATTACAGCTAAATACACACGTTGCCCTCAAGCTATTTGGACACTTTAGTCAGAAAATCATCAGTTGTTTTATCATTTCAGACTGAACAAACGTCTTTTGTGAATTTTTTATTTGAAACTTTTGGTTTTGCTGAGTTTCTTTCAAATAAATGCAAGGTAATTGAAATATTATCTGTCTCCATCTAGCTGGGAGCAAGAACGCTTCAGGAGAAGAAAGAAGTGGCAGGGCGAGAGGAGGAAGGAGCGTTTTAATAAGGATGAAAGTGAAAAAGACTCAGACTCACCAGAATCTTTGCCTGACAGCACAGAGACACAAGAGGTGGCCATTGCCAGAGAGAACCTTGTTACGCTCATGGCTGAGCAGAAGAAAATACAAAAACAGAAGGTAATGTTGTTATTAGAACAACACCTCAAAATCTCACAGTACTGTGCTGTGAGCAGTGTTGGGGAAAGTTACGTTTAAAAGTAATGCATTACAATATTGCGTTATTCCCTAAAAAAGTAACTAATTACATTACTTAGCTACTTTTTATGGAAAGTAATACGTTACGTTACTTTTGCATTACTTTTTAAATATGAGCAGGGCTTGATTGTTTTAAATACAAGAAGTTCTAATTATAGCAAATGTAAAAGCCCTTTCACACCAAAAAGTGAACTGAATAAACCTCAGGCTGAAGGAAAAGTAAATTCACATCTGTAAAGTAGAACGCAGGAGAAGAAGGTTCAACACTCTTTGGCAATAAAAAAACAATGAAGCACAATTGTTAGTTTATCTAAAGTCATTTTTGCTTATTAGTATGGTTGAACTGGATCATCAAAGGTCAGCATCAAAGACATTGGTTAGTAAAATGGCATTAGATACATTTGTGTTATTTAACATATTTAATTATTGCAGGTTTGCGCCATATTCTGAGTTTGCATTTCACTGATTTAATTAATTTTGATGAATACTAAATCAGTTTTTTGCGAGTGGGATGAATTAATGCACATTCATGTTTAGTCTAGAACTACAGTAACAGCATGTTCACACAGCGCACTGTCAGTCAATAAATGGGGAAAAAGTAACTCAGATATTTTCTTGTAAATTAAAAAGTAATGCATTACTTTACTAGTTACTTGAAAAAAGTAATATTATTACGTAACTCGCGTTACTTGTAATGCGTTACCCCCAACACTGGTTGTGAGTTTCACATTTATGTCTGATTCCTTTTAGTGAATCAATTGGTTTAACTGGTTCATTTCAGTGAATTTGTTATAATAACTTGTTATTCATTTGGAACACTCTGCATAGGCAGTGCATACTACCTTAATACATTTCCTTTCTGTTTTTAGACTGAGACTCCTTATAAGCAAAGATAAATTGTACTTGCTGTGTTAATAAAGTCACTCATCACAGTAATTGACCATAGTCCCTCTGTTCTCTTTAGGCCGGGTTGGAGCAGCGCCTGGCAGAGCTCAGAGAGAAAGCACGACGTCTTGAAGAGCTTCTCCCCCGCCGCGTGAGCTCAGAGGAGCAGAGGGAAGTGCTTTGCCTCCTCTGCAAGGTTCACGAGCTAGAGATTGAGAATGCAGAGATGCAGTCCAGCGCACTACTCAAGGACAACGTGATCCGACAGAAAAACGTGGTAGTGCAGCGTTTCGAACAGCACAGGCACCTCTGCCATGAGATCATCCAGCAGCAGCGGCAATTTATTGATGGTGAGTCATTCGCAGAAATAAGAAATGGCACCGAAATCTCAGCCAGAGATGAATCGGTCCAAACTGTGGCAGTAAAGTTTTCCAGAGTGATGCAATATGAGGGTTCAGTTCAAGTTAAAATATATGTGCGTGTGTGTGTGTGTGTGTGTGTGTGTATGAAAAGACCTAGAGCAGGGAAAATTCCCATTTCCACCATCAGGGCAATAATTAGGAATTCCCAATCAACATAAAATGTTACAAATCTGCCTGGAAGAGGATGTGTGTCTGTATCATCCTAATGCACGGTGAGGAGGAGAGTTTGAGTGGCTAAAGACTCTCTAAGGACCTCAGCTGGAGAATTGCAGAAAATAGTTGAGTCTCGAGGTCAGAAAACCTTAAAAATAAATTGTCAAACAACCCCTACATCACTACATGTTGTTTGGGAGGATTTCAAGAAAAATTCTCCTAGCTCATCCAAAAACAAACTCCAGCATATTCAGTTGTCAGACACGACTGGAACTTCAAATGGGACTGGCTTCTATGGTCAGATGAAACTAATAAATTAGCTTTTTAGCAGCAAACACTCAAGATGGGTTTGGTGAACACAGGGATAAAAAGTACCCCATGTGTACAATGAAATATACTGCTGTATTTCCTGGACATTCTATCAAATAACAACAGATAAAAAAATCAATAAGTGACTCTGTTAGAAATCTTATAATGGGCCATGTTTGGATCTTCCAACCGTACAATAATCCAAACACAAACCTCAAAAACAACACAAAAATGGGTCACTGAGCACAAAACCAAGCTTCTGCTATAGCTATTCCAGTCCTCTGACCTGAACCCTGTAGAAAATGAGTGAGGTGAACTGAAGAGAAGAAGCACCAACATGGAGCTGTGAATCTAAAGGGTCTGGAGAGATTCTGGATGAAGGAATGGTCTCTGATCTCTTGTCAGGTGTTCTCTAACCTCATCAGGTATTATAGGAGAAAATTTAGAGCTGTTAAACTGACAAATGGAGGTTTCAAAAGGTATTGAATAAAAGGGTGCCGTTAATTGTGGGCAATGTGTATTAGAGAAAAACATTAATTTCATAAAGATATTTCCCCCTATTTTAAATTCTTATTATCCAATGAAAGGTTAGATTTTTGTGATTTTTTTTTTATTTTTTTTTTATAAAAGATCAAAAGGATTAACAATGCAGATTAATTTTCACAGCCTTCTTTTATCATATTTATATATATATATAATACACACACACTTCCTTGTGGAAAAAATAAATGATTTAAGAAGCTGTTTTTGCAGATCACAGTCTCCTGGTCCCTCCTCATCTTCAAGAGCTTTATGAGATGTACATGAAGGAAATGGATGAGAAGAACTTGGACAGAGTCGTGGCCCTGGATAAGTTCACCATTCGTACTCTTAAGGTACGTCAAGCAGGCAATTGATTTCAGCTAACATGAAATCAAAATTGACTCTGTTTACTTTGTGAATACACATTACTGCTCATATTTTTCACAAAACATCAGTCCACATTATTCCAAAATCCTGCATCACATTTTCCATCACATTGAACATTATGACAGTAAAATGAGCTTCATGTTGACTTTAAAAGCTCTTCAAGAAAAGCACATGATAAAAGCATAAAGTATTTCACAGTGATCATGAACATATATTCCTGTAGGAGGGTTCCCTGCCGAAGATCACCCTCCCCAGTAGAGGTCGTGACCCCTTGCAGGAGATGGATTCAGACCAAGAAAGTGTTCGCACACTGGGCTCAGACAACAGAGAAGGGCGGACAAATTTGAGAAGACACACGCTGCCTCCGATTCTCCCAGAGCCTGATGGGTAAGAAGTGTTCAAAGCAAATTCATTTGATACTTTTTTTAAATGTCCCTCCTTATGCAAACTTAATATATTTCCTTGTATGGCAACCTTTAATAGCCAAAAACATTTGGAATTTTGTGAATGTGAAAATAAAAATAGCAAGGAACATGCTGTTTGTCCTGTGGACATAAAAACAACTGTAATATAACTACCTCCTTCATATTGTGTTAAATGAGTCTGAGTTTGTTCACATGCTAAAAATGTTCTCCTGCCCACACAGAGACCGAGTGTTTAAGAGTAGTCACAAACAGATGAAGAAGTCTGTAGTTATGACTCCTCCACCCATTCACATCAATGGCCAGGGCAACAGAGAGGTGAGCTTCTGGGAGGCTACATTTGCAGCTTACTGTAATATGTGACCCTGGACCACAAAACCAGTCATAAGGGTCCATTTTTTTGAGAAATCCAGATTTATACATCATCTGAAAGCTGAATAAATAGGCTTGTTAGGATAGGACAATATTTGGCTGAGATATAACTATCTGAAAATCTGGAATCTGAGGGTGCAAAAAATCTAAATATTGAGAAAATCAACAGTTGTCCAAATGAAGTTATTAGCAATGCATATTACTAATCAAAAATGTGTAGTTTTGATATATTTATGGTAGGAAATTTACAAAGTCTCTTCATGGAACATGATCTTTATTTAATATTCTAATGATTTTTGGCATAAAATAAAAATTATTAGGAAAAAAAAAAAAACTATAATTTTGACCCATACAATGTATTGTTGGCTATTGCTGCAAATATACTCATGCTACTTATGACAGGTTTTGTGGTCCAGGGTCACATATGTATATACAGTATATTTATATTTTACAAATATATATATATAAATATTAAATATTTTGGTGTCAGTAAGATTTTTGTTATGCTTTTATTCAACAAGAACACATTCAGTTGATCAAAAGTGACAGTGAAGGTATTTATAATATAACAAAAAGATTTATATTAAAAAAATTAAATAAAATTACACTTTAAAACTAATATTAAAATATATTTATCCTGAAAAAAGTGTCTTGGTTTCCACAGATATATTAAACAGAACTGTTTTCAACACTGATGATAAATGCTTCTTCAGCTTCAAATCAGCATATTAGGATGATTTCTGAAGGATCATGTGACACAGAAGACTAGAGTAATGATGCTGAAAATTCAGTGTTGCCATGACAGGAATAAATTGTTTGTAGTGTATTTTTGATCAAACAAATGCAGCTTTGGTGAGGTGTCTTTGACATCTTGACCGTTTTGAACAGTAGTATATATGAAAATGGTAAAATCTGAAAATATATTCATAGAAAGTGTGAATATTCTGTTTAATCTACATTTTAATTTGTTTCTCTGTTTTTTAACTGAGTGTACTGAATAAATGAGTGCGTCTGACACTATGCCGACTGTATCTCTGCAGCTGTTGCCATCTGTCCTGGATGACGCTCTGAGATGCCGTCATCTCAGTCACAGTATGAGCAGCCATCTGGACTCCTCACCTGAGAGCAGCGAGAACGGCACAGATGCCCCTCTGACTCCTAAAGGTAAGAGTTATGGTGATGGCGCAGTGGATAAGACACATGCCTTTGGTGTGAGAGACCCAGGTTCGAATCCACTGTGAGACACCAATGTGTCCCTGAGCAAGACACTTAACCCCTAGTTGCTCCAGAGGCGTGCGACCTCTGACATACATAGCAATTGTAAGTCGCTTTGGATAAAAGCGTCAGCTAAATGAATAAATGTAAATGTAAGAGTTACACAGCTCCCTGGAATACTTCATTCTGATTGGTCATTTGAGGCAAACCTTACATGGCTTCTCAGATTAATGCCAAATTACATAATGTCTATTTAACTAGTCATAGTTTTAAAATCCCTGAACTGTTTTCCTTCTAGAGAGACAGCAGATTCTAAGAGGTGTGCAGAACATTGTGGTCAAGGCTGCTCGACGGCGTTCTAAGGTGCTAGAAATAGATGCCCTGCGATTGCCCCCGCCACCTTCACCCCTAGATCCCAAGAAGCACAAGAGTAACCTGTCTCTGACCGAGGCGCCCCCTAAAGGCCTGGTGCTACGGCGTGGAAGGCAGCCCAGCCCTGAGCTACGCCACGCCACCTCTGATGACAACCTGTCCAGCAGCACGGGAGATGGCCCTGCACCCAGTGGCACATGGACACGGCCACGGAACCGGCAGGCTGTCAAGAACCCCACTCCACGAGAGCAGGACTTTGAGGGTCGCAGACGCAAGAGGAGATCTCGATCATTTGAAGTCACAGGACAAGCAGTGAGTTTTTAGATAAAAGCATCTGTGTTAATGGATGAATCTCACAAAAACTTGTTCAGGTCTTAATCTACCCCAAAAGAAGGAGAAGTTGTATTTTGCATAATTAAAATTAAATGTGTTTTTAGGACCATTTATTTTCATGACAATTAAGCATATTGTGTTAATGTAAGTGGCAAGGCAGTCAGCAGTCGTTACTCTTGCCTTTAAGATTACTTCCAGTGTCACATGATCCTTCAGAAATCATTCTAATATTCTTATTTGGTGCGAAAAAAACTCTTATCATTATCAATGTTGAAAACATTTAGCTGCTTAATTTTTTTTTTTTTTTTGTGAATTTCTTGATGAATGAATAGAAAGTTCAAAAGAATATATATTTTTAATTTAATAAATATTTTTTTAAAATTTTAAATGTATTTTAAAAATAGAAATTGTTTGTAATATTATATGCCTTATGTTATGCTTTTGATCAATTTAATGCCTAAATTCTGAGTAAAAGTATACATTTCTTTAAAAAAAAATCCTTAACTTATGAATGGTAGTATAAATATTTTACATAAATAATAGGCTATTAATTGTTTGGGAATAAAAGACAGTTGTGATTAACTGTTGTGAAAATACTATTATAATGTGAAAACTTTTAATGCTCCAAAAAAAAAAGAATTATATATATATATATATTTTTTTTTATTTATTTTTTTTTTTTTTGCAACATACTGAATATTTTCTACACCCCACAGCTGTCTCAGGCTAAGAACACAAGCCAGCGATTTCGTCCCCTGGACAGCACCTCTGATCCCCACCTGCACATTAACGGTCATCCCCCGGCCCCCCTTCTGCGCCCCCAACACAGAGCCCAGGCTCAGCTTTCAAAAGTTCGACCCTCTCACAATATCCACCAAACAGGTCTGATTTCACAATTGGATTTTTTATGATTTATTCATTTTCTCATTCATGATGTGTTTATTACATTTATACATTTATCGATAGATAAATAATTTATTCCTTCCAATTTGTGTTCAGTGAAGACCAATGAGTATTATTATTATTTTTTTATTATTTTTAATGCACTAATGGATTGTGTTCAATAGCACTAAGAACAATTATTAAGAAAATTAGAGTCAGTTTTGATTTCTTGTTGTTATTTTAATTCTCCACAGGATCAACAGCAGATGCCACTTCCTCCACTCTGCCCTCCCACCTCATCAAGCGTGGCCCCCAAACAAGGCAACTTCAGCCCCTCCTGTACGTCACAACCACCGGAACAGGGGGCCAGCGCACCCGCAAACACTGAAGCCCTGGCCTTAGCATAGACTGTCTCCTCTCAACCCCAGAATCAGTACTATGGAACCAGTAAAACATGTAGAGACCAAGTGGAAGGTTTCTTCTTATATCCAGATGAAGGAGCTCTACAATGGATGCTAAAACATTACTGAAATGTACCTGATCACATGAAAACTGGGCTACAAAGAATGTACCCCTGTTTTGCTACCTGGGTTTTTTCCAAAATGCTCCTAGCTTTTCTCTGAAGACAGGCAACTTACATTGTCTTCTTTTATTTTTTTTAGTTCATTGGCTTGTGTAAGTTGCAAAAATGGGTTGTCGTGAATTCAATGGCCTTGAATTGTGTAAAAACTTCTCACAATGACATGCAAACACACTCCTTTAAAGCCGAGCCAATGGGACGGGGGTGAAACCTGCCTCCCATGCCTTCCGATTGAATATGTATATCAGGCCTTATAGTGACAACTGAAATTCATTAAGCAGTTCCCAAAAACATATTTAAATCTGCAGAACTGAAACGGTGATGCTTGTTTATGCGACTGAGGAATCAGATATACCCCCCTCATTCCCTAGGGAGCAATATATATTTCGCAGCTTCTCTGGCTGTGAAAGTATTGCTCCCTCAGGCCTTGCACAAATGAATGTACTGTCGCATTGCTTATGATTCATGTGTCTGGCTTCTGTGACCGATCCATTTACTGATGTCATTTTGTGTTTACTTGTAATAATCAATGTAAATTTGCCTTCACTGTCACGCAGGTTTTTTCTCTAAAATCCTTTTGGGTTTGTGTTAGTTAGTACCAGACAAGGTGGCATACTGTATTCAACGTAGTTCATACCCTCAGTGGAATGTTTTTAATCAAAAAAGGAAAAAAATGGCTGCCTTTTCTTTGAAAAGACTGTATTTTTGTTTTGTTTTTCAGAATTATACATGCATAGACACTTTTTTTCTACTCTTAATTTTATACCTTTTTTGTAACCAAATAAATTTGATTGACAAAGTGATTGCAGTAGTGTATGCACTGTACATATCACCTGCATTATATACATTTTTGTCAAGGTCAGTTTTAAGGACGTCATGTTGTGGACAAAAAGTCTTCTCTGTTTGCAAAATAAAGCTCAGAGTTCCAGAAGTCAAAATTATACTTTATTGCAAGAAGACAACAAAGCGAAGAGGTCTGCAGAACATCTTCAGTCTTTCTCTGTCCAGACTTCCATCTTTGCACATTTTTGTTGTTGGTCATTGTCCAATGAGCGTAAAGACCATTCTTACATCGTACTTCATTCCCAGTACTTTCCACAATTGTTTATTATTTTTCAGAACCCTTGCTTTCATTGTAGAAAACCACCTGCTAGTCTGTTTTTCAGAAGATAACTTCTCTTATCTACTACTTCCCAGGTGCCCAAGGTTGCTGAGGATTACACATTTTTTACGCACATTATCTCATCCTGTGGCATCTCCCAGTATTTCTATCTGTATTCTCCATTCATAAGCACAGTCAAGTAGGCCTTGAGGCCTTCAAATGCACCCAGCCCACATATGAGGCATACTAACTTGATTTCTATAGGATAAATCAATTATTTCATCAGTCATAGTTCACAAATGTTTCCCCAAAATACTGTATCCTTTGCGCTTTAAACAACAGTACTGACTGTGTTCCTGTACTGTCAGCACAACGCAGCGTATCATATTTTTATTTTTTGGCACCATCTCAGTGGTTATCAGGACTACATGTCAATATTATAGTGTAAACAATATCTCCTATTTCCAATGACGAAGCAAAACAATGCAAGCACAGCAAAATATCTAACACGGTGGGCAATGCCTAATCAAGTACTTGAGCTAGTGAGAAACTGCAAGGCTTTGCTGTCTAAACTGGGCATGCAATTGAAAAGAACTGTAAAAATAAATTTGTAATAAATAAAAATCAATCAATTATATTCAGGGTCGCAACTAAGACCTGTAGGTCAACGGCGGGTGGAGTCGGAGGTGTGTTGATGAGGTCAAACACAAACCACACAACCAATCAGCGCAGCGCTACAAGTTTTAAGGCTCGTGATTGGTTTGCTGGACAGCGACGAATCATGAGTCTCGTAACTTGTAGCGCTGCGCTGATTGGTTGAATGACTGGTCGGTCCAGCTGATGGCAGAGGCGCAGGTAGTGTTGACAACGCCGCCCTGGATCTCTTCCCTATTTATTTATTTACCAAAGGATATTTATTTGGAAAGAACAAAGCGAATTTGGAAGAAAGGAAAGTCATGTCTTAATGTATTTCATACGTAAGTGCACTTCCTTGTTTAAGCTTGAGGGAAAGCTGTTAGCCAGTTAGCGTTAGCTGTCAGTGTTTACACACCGAGAGCAGCGAACAAAACTAATTTATCGGTAGTTTTCACGTCGGTATTTCATGTACATTAGAAGAACACATATGTAATCTATTTTAAAGAAAAAAAGAAGGGGCGAAAGCCCTGCACCGCGCGCGCACGCGAGCACGCGCAACATGTCGGGTGCACGCGACCTCCTGCACGCGCAGTAACATTCTGCTTAAAAATGATTACGAGTTATGTGTTTTACACACTGTCACTCTTTACAGGCTGTTTTCTCGTATTCTTATCTGCGTTACCTTCGTACTCACCTTTCCCCTTCACTCCGCTTTAGGTGTTATCAGTCAGCTGAAGCATGCTGGAAGAATGCAGCCTATAACCAGAAGAGATGCCGGAGTCTGGCAGCAAACAAGGAGCCTGCTCTACAAAAACCTGCTGATCAAATGGAGGACCAAACAACAGAGTCTCCAGGTGCCTTTCATCTGCCACTCATATACTTTCTTCTGCACTCCAAATCTGTTGCACTATTAAATCTCTTCTCTGCGATGGCATTGAGCTCCCTCTGAAGTTTGTATAATCTTCACCAGAAATGACTGAAATGTCCCTTTAAATCCAGAGTTTTTGTGAAAAAAAGTCATGGCATTAAATGTTGCATGCATTGTAAAAATTAACACCTTCCTCAGTATTTCTGCCTTATTTTCCAATACGAATATCTAAACGTCTTTAAATCAAGATGCATTTACGTGAAATGTAAAATTAAGTCTTGTTTTCTTGGAAATTAAGAGAACATTGCGTATGGAAAAAAATATAAAAATGAAACTTTATGCTTAATAGAGAGAAGCAGAAATCATAATCACGATTAAAATGCTATTTATCATGCAGCACTGTTGTTTGTTAAAGTCTTAAAGTCTCTGTCAATCTGTTCAAAGATCTAGTGATCTGTCAAAATGTGTCCTTTTAGTACAGCCATTTACCTCAGGTTGCTCCAGAAGGATTTTTCCTGTAATAAGTGTATGTATGTCACTTTTGATAAGAGCATCTGCTAAATGAGCTGTGCAAAATTAGTGTTACCCAGTCTGTGTTATAAAATCACAAGACTTCGCAGTCTTAACACTAATGTTGTTGTAATTCCCCTCCATCTGGATGAAATCCTCTTCCATCCACTCTGTTGACTCTTTACTGCCCAGCAGGTGTTTATTCTCTGCTTTGATTCAGAAAGAGAAAAGAAAAAAAAATCCTCAGGTCATTTCTCTTTTTTTTTTTCTTCTGTTCATGTATTTTTATTTTTATGTTAGGTAACTTTTTTTTTTTATGTATTTTTAATGGCTCTCTGCATCCTGTTTGTTTGGTGAAGAGCCACATAAGAGTCTTTCAGAATTAAAAGGCTGTTAATGGATGGGTGTTCCACTAGTTTATGTTAGCACCTACCATCTATACTTAAGTAATTTTAAACCGACTTCATAAAGGGGAAATTGTTATGATCCATTATGGAAAGTGGTTGGAAAGGGAACAAAATGAAGTATATTATGAAATAGTCATGGTTGGGATTTTTGCCAACGATTGTCATCTCTGTATTGATTTTTCTGGAGGTGGAGATGCTGAAGCAAGTTGTATTGTTCAGAGTTCTTGGTTATACTGGGCTTCATATATGTAGGTCAGACTTAATTCAGTCAGTACAGTGATTTACCACTATGCATCAAAACCTTTATCAGACACAGATACACTACTGTTCAAAAGTTTGGGCTCAATAAGTCTCTTGTGCTTACCAAGTCAAAATTGATTTAATCAAAAATATGGGGAAACAGTAATATTGTCAGATAATGTCACAATTTAAAAGGGTCCTATTATGCTCTTTTACAAAGTCTTGGTTTTGTTTTGGGGGTGTACTAGAACATGCTCTCATGCTTGGTGGTTCGAAAATCGCATTATTTTTCACATAATTTACATTATTACAATACCTTTCTCCCCAGCCTGACTCAAACGACTCGGTTAGTTCCAGGTTTGATGAAGGCCCGCCTTCCAAAAAACTAAATGTGTTGTGATTGGTTAGCTGTCCCAGTGCGTTGTGATTGGTAAACAGTTTAGACAGCGTTTCAGTATTGCCCCGCCCCTTGCCAGAACAGCAAGTTCGTCAATATTGCCATATCAGTTCAGACCCGAGAATATTGAACAAGAGGATCGCGCAGAACCTTTGCATGCACGGATATTGCAAGACATATTAAAGTGGTAATGTTATAGCAGCTTGAAAATAACTGTGTTGACTATGTACAGATAAGTGCAACGGTAATATGTGTATTGTTCTAACATTATAACATGAATTGCACTGAAACTGTTATACAGTTGAATTTATTTATATCATAGTCCAACAGACTTTACTTGTAGCGGCATATATATACAAATTAATTATCTGCCAGCAGGAGGCGCTGTTGGAGCGGCAGAGAGTGAGGTTTCCCTGGTAACGCTGTACACAAAACAGAGCTCCGCTCACAAACGCTGCTTTATCAGACATTACATGCAAGATTAAATGATAATGACATCCACAATTTTCTGAAAATAGTTGGTTTGCATCAGAAATACAGTGATTTAAAAACACCCACACAGGGTTTCGATTTTGAAACGTGCAGTGCTACTCAGCCCCCAACCATTCACATTTCTGTAGGCGGGATTTACAATTTGTGATGTCAGAAATACAGGAAAGCAACTTTGTAGTCCAAACGAGCCGTTTGTTGTAGTTTTTGAAAAGAGATTTTTTTTTTTTTCAAACTAAATAACTCCCCTTTGGAGTGGACTTTGAGATTTGTAACTTTGTAGATCATTTTATGCCCAAACATACACACTACACACTGACTAAAATTCAAAAAGTGAAAAAGCATAATAGGACCCCTTTAAAGTGTTTTATCTTTTATTATATTTTAAAATGAAATTATTCCTATGATGCAAAGCTGAGTTTTAAGCAGCCATTACTCCAGTCTTCAGTGTCACGATCCTTTAAAAATCATTCTTTTTTTTTTTTTTTTCTTTTTTTTTCAATGTTGAAAACGGTTGTGCTGGTTAAGGTTTTTGTATGTATGCGTTTGGAAACTATGATGCTTCTTTTTTTCAGAATTCTTTGAAGAATACAAAAGTTCAAAAGAAGAACATTTTAAAATAGAAAATATGAAATAAATTTAAGTAAATACAGTAATTTTTTATGAATTTAATACATCCTCGCTGAAAAAAGTAACCTTAAAATAAAAAAAATAAAAAATCTCACTGATCCAAAACATTTGAACGGTAGTGTACACTTGCAAAAACATAATACTTTTAACATTTTTAATAATACAATAATTTTGGTTTTAAGGGAGGGAATAGCCCATTTGACCAATACGAATCCAGTATTCTGTAGTCATGAAATCAATGACTTTCTTCAGTGTGGTCTTAAAATGAATTCCCCAGAACTTTTTGCAGCAAAAATTGTAGTGCACATCCTCCAGGCACATTAAAAACTAAACTCATGTCATGGTCTAGCAAATAAACCCAGAGGCATGATTGGATACCCTCACTGGCACTGTGTGTTTATGGCCTCCCTAAGGCAGCAAATCAAGAGCTGTAGCTTTGAGAACATGACAGTATGGATTTGCTTTTCTGAGTTACTTCTGGTTTACAACATATATATTTACAGTATTTTGGAAGTATTTTTTATAATATTGGAAATTTGGAAGAATGTATTACGTGTGTGCGTGTGTGCGTATGTATATATAGTATCTTACAGAAGAGAGCATTTTCACTTAGGGGTGTGCTCACTTTTGTGGCCAGCGGGTTAGACCTTAATGACTGTGTGTTGAGTTATTTTTAGGGGACAGCAAATTTACACTGTTATACAAGCTGTACAATCACTACTTTACATTGTAGCAAAGTGTCGTTTCTTCAGTGTTGTCACATGAAAAGATATAATAAAAATGTGAGGGTGTACTCACTTCTGTGAGATACTATATATATGTGTTTGTGTATATGTATGAATATAATTTCTTTTTTTTATGACAGCATATTTTACACAACATTTCTTTGTCAAATTTAATTGTTGCTCTTCTTTCTTTGCAGGAGCTCATCTTGCCTTTGCTGCTCCTGGGCCTCCTCATCCTCATTAGCACCCTCAACCCTCATGTCTCATACGGCAGCATCAGCACCAAGGAGCTGGAGTATGAACGGGACCTGTCACTCAAAGGTCTCGGCTACACCCCCATCAACAATGTCACCAATCACATCATGGAGGAGGTGGCACGGGAACTGTGTACGTCAGATTTATCGTTGTATTTCTTTAATTAAAAAATAATAATAATTGTTTAAATTTTACCAGATTTTTCTTACTATTTTGACTAAATCACACGAACATTTCACTGATCTGTAAAGCAAACAACTAAATAGTATTGAATGATGTGTTCTTTTCTTACTGAATGCTTTGCTAATTAATGGTGTATTAGTGTTGGCTGGTTTTTAGAGTGGACTCGCTGTGTGCATTTCATTTGTTTGTGGGTGTTGAATCCTCAGCTATGAATGAGCGATTAGAGATGTTCTCCACTGAGGAAGAATTGGAGAATGCCAGTCTCTATGAACCTGATGGCTTTGTAGGAGTGGTCTTCTTGGATGCGATGTCGTACCGTCTGCGATTCCCGTACAACCAGCTCCCTCTGCCTAGCGACTTAACCGAATCCATAAGTGAGAATCACTCAGTGCTGAAGTCATAAAGCCACGACAGCTGTGGCACCTGATTTAGCTGCTGCTTTGGTTAATTGGTGACCTCCTTTTTAATGCAAATTACATTCACTTTGTAACTGTTTGATCTGTAATGAAAGGAATGGGTATGACGGGTGTTTGTTTGTTTTTTGTTTTTTTCTGTCTGATCCACAGCAAGCTGCTACACAAACTATGTCAACTGCCGTGCTGCCAACTACTGGTATTCTGGATTCATACGGCTGCAGTCTCTCATTGATGCTGCCATTATACAGGTTTGAAATGGCGTGGATGAATAATTTATTGGTATTTAAGCATTGTAGCTGTTAATATGGAGTGCATCTTCCAGCTGAAGTCTGGCATGAACGTATGTTAGCTGTTAAAAGTATATATATATATTTTTTTTTTACTTTTTGAAAGAAGCCTTAACTCTAGTCTTTACATGATCCTTTAGAAATCATCCTGATATGCCGATTTACTGCTCAAGAAAGATTTCTTCTTATTGATGTCGAAAACATTTGTAATGCGTAATATTTTTGTGGAAACCATGATGCGGGTTTTTTTTGCAGGATTCTTTAATGAAGAGAGAGTTCAAAAGAATACATTTATTTGAAATGGAAATCTTTTGTAAAATCAGATTTTTACAGTGTTTTTATGGTAATAGGATGTTGCTGAGTGGTATTAATTTTTTTGCAGATGAAGACCAGACGTCCCGTGTGGAATGAATTAAAAGTGCGTGCAGTGATGATGGGACATCCGGGTTCGGTGGAGGTCCAGAAGTTCCCTCATGCCCTGATCTCCATATACCTAGTGCTGGCGTTTACACCTTTTGTCTCTTTCCTCATTGTCAATGTGGCAACTGAAAAAGAGCAGCGGCTGAAAGACACCATGGGAATGATGGGATTGTATGACTCTGCCTTTTGGTAAGTGTATCCCCTGCAGGAACTATGATATTATAATTCATAGCCAATTTAAATCATGTATAAATGGTCAGTCTGTAAACTTTTTTTCTGCTTTCTGTAGGCTTTCATGGGGCCTCCTCTATGCTGCACTAGTGACGACCATGTCCATTCTCATGGCTGTTATAGCAACCTGCACACCCCTGTTCTCCAACAGCAACTTCTTTGTCATCTTCTTCCTCATTTTCCTCTATGGAATATCCTCTGTAAGTCCTAGCAACCCTCCAGTCACATCCTGAACAATAGCTACTCAAAGCTTTAGAGTGTACTGAGCCATTTAAATGGCCGTGCATTCATTTGGCCCCAGGTCTCAATTTCTGCCTACATTGAAAGTAGTCATATGAGTGACAGGCTAATCTGGAGTCATATTGTATATGTTATTAGTATTCATTTTCGTTTTCTGAGGCTAAATTGCTTTCGGCTGCATTGGTTTTCTTTTGCGTGAGTGGGGTGTGCCTGTACTTGTAAAATATCTGACAGAATGCAAGCTTTTTTTTTTCATTTCTTCAAGAAAGCATTAGCCACAAATTTGTGTCAGCATTAAAGTGTATTTTCTTCAAGAATTAAACCGCATTTGCGAGTTATTTCCATAATGTGACATTTCTGGATGGAACAGGATATTCAACGTGAACAAAATACTGGTCAGGTCTTGGTTTTATACATTGGGAATTGATTGTGTTGTGAAAAGTGGTGTCTTTGTGACAGATTAAGTCTTAAAAATGTAAGGGTCTGTTGTTTTTTTTTTTTAACATGAGATGATGAATTGAACACAATAAGACCAGTGTGTTACATTTTAGTATGCTGACCTCAAACCTTTCTTCAAAAGTCTTAATTTTCCCACCTCTTAATCCCACAGATTTTCTTCTCCTTCATGTTGACCCCTTTGTTTAAGAAGCCTAAATTTGCAAGTACAGTGGGCTCCATGCTGACTGTGGTGTTCGGGTGTCTATCTCTTTTCACTGTGCTGATGAGAGATTTCCCCCAGTCAGCCGTGTGGCTCCTCTGCCTTCTGTCTCCCAGCGCCTTCTCTATCGGCATCGCCCAGGTAACACACTTTTCCACAAACGCACTCCATGGTTTAATGACGGTAACCTAGGTTGTGGGACCGTTAGCCAAGAAATGCATATAAGAGTAGTGATGATTTGAATAACAAATTGGTAGTACTGTAGCCTAGAATGTTTTCACACAAAGTATGTTATGAACATTTCTGTTGGGGTCTGTTAGTTGTTGTTGTTTTTTTAAGGTGATATTTTTATTTAGCAAGGATACATTAAAATTAAGTGAGATTAACAATGTTTATAATATTACGAAAGACTTCTATTTCAGATATATGCTGTTGTTTAGAGCTATTTATATAGCAAATTATTTAGAAAAAAACATAACGGTTTCCACAAAAAAATACTATCAGCATAGATAATCAGAAATGTTTCTTAGCCACCAAATCAGTATATTAGAATAATTTCTGAAGAATCATGGGGCACTGCAATTTAAAACGTAATAAAATATAAAACGGTTATGTTAAATTTAAAAATTTTCACTATTACATTTTTACTGAATTTGTGATCAAATTAATGAAGGCTTGGTAAGCACAAGAGACTTCTTACATTTAAAATCAATAACATTAAAAACATTTTATAAAAAAAAAAATCATATACTACCATTCAAAAGTTTAAGAATGTAGTTAATTATGGTTATCAGTAAAAGAAGACCAAAATCCCATTTATGAAACGGAGTGTATATTCTGGCACTGTTTGTGTGTATGTTAAGGTGGTGTATCTGGAAGCTCAGGGGGACGGCGCAGTGTTTTCCTCTCTGGGCAACGGTCCTCACCCCCTCTATGTTCCTATGGTCATGCTGTTCTTGGACTGCGTTCTCTATCTGCTTTTAGCCATTTACCTGGACCAAGTGCTACCAGGTGACAACTAGAGTCAAAACATTTTGTATAAACGGTTTAGCACCACAGAACTTATCTTTTGTGTTTTAGTAGAGTTCCAGTTCTTAAGTGTTTATATTCAGGCATCATATACAGATTTATACCAATGCAAATTGATTTGCTCAGCCTGTAAACAAACTGTGTTTGTTCACTGTCCATTTAATGTGGCTTCAAATTATTTTGATGCTTGGGATATAATTTTTTTTTTAAGTAGACCACAAAGTGTTAAGCATTTTCTTAAAAGGAAGATTGCGCCACCACACTTTTCTAGCTTAAGACTTCAAAAGTGTGTTAGGTTATACTGTAAATGCAACTGTTTGTTCTCTTAAAAGGATTAAAAGCATTTGCAGATGCCAAAAAAATCATTATGTGGCTGCTCTAAAGAATACACACACAAATCTGTCTTAGTTATTACTAAACTGAGATGGAGGCGTTTGTGACCTTCCCATGTAAATTACCATTTCTTCCTTCAGGCGAGTTTGGCACAAGGCGCTCAGTGCTGTACTTCCTACAGCCATCCTATTGGTCGAAGCGAAGGAAGCGCTATGTGGAGGTGAGCTCTGTGTACGAGGGCGATGTCAACGGAACCCCATTGAATGATGAATCGGTGGAGGCGGTTTCTCCTGAGTTTAGAGGCAAAGAGGTTATCAGGTGCGGACTTGAAACACAAAATGATCAGTGATCTACAATTTGTCTATCTATTTTTTTCTATTTTTTTTATTTTATTTTATTTACATTTTTTTTTGTACCTCCATATTCAGACCAGTGAAGTGATTAAGAGAGCAGTTTGGAAAAGGAAGCAATGTTTTTAGAGCTGATGTATGTTAAAGGGGTCATATGATGCGATTTCTTGTTTTAATTTTCTTTAGTGTGTTATGTAGCTGTTTGTGCATGTATACAATCTGCAGAGTTACAAAGCTCAAAGTCTCCCACAAAAGGATTTATTCTATTCTATCAGAGAAGGCTGATCCAGACCGGGCTAAAACGCCTCATTCAAACACGCCCCCACATGTCTATGTCACGATGTGGAAATATTTGCATAATGCCGCTCAAATGTGCATGCAAAGAAAGAAGGCGTGGTTTCAGTAACCGCAGTAGTGTTGATGCAGCCATGTCAGGGAGACGCTGTGCGTTTCTAGGCGAAAGCAAAAGCACTTTATTAGGCCTTCCAAAAGTAGATGCAATTAGGAATCATTGGTTAAGATTTGTTTACAACAGAACAGTACAACAACCCAGATGTTCGAATTTGTGGCATTTTATGGACGACAGTTTTGTGAACCTAGGAGAGTTCAAGGCTGGCTGTGCACAAGGGCTATTTCTAAAAGAAAAAAAGTGTCAGTTCCAACTTTTCTATGTGTGCAATCTGGCCCTTCTGAATCAGCGAATGCGGTGTGTGTGTGAGGGGAACAGGGTCACATCACAGCGGAGTGTACAGCCCGTCAGAAATCATAGCACGTCAGCAGTCTTAACCGCGGCTTGGGTTCTACATACGAGCATCATCACTTTGTCTGTCACGTGACTCTGTTCCCCTCTCACGCTTGAACTCATGGTAAAACTAAGGACATTATTAACTGTCTTTTACTTTGAAAGCTGAAGCTGATTATGGTAAGGAGCATTACATTTCCGACGCGTGCTTGTGGTGTTCGGCCAATCACAATGCACTGGGTCAGCTGGCCAATCAGAGCAGACTGTGCTTGTTGGAACGAGGGGCTTTGTAGAAAACGAGGCATTTGAGAGAGGCGGGGTATAGAAGAACTACAATAATGTACAGTATTTGAAAAATAATGGGATTTTTGAAGCATGTCAACATTCTGTTACACCAAATGCACAAAATAATGATCTTTAAAATAGCATCATATGACCCCTTTTAAAAATCTTTCAAAGCCTGGATAGATTTGGGCTTGAGGAGATCTGGCATGCAGCCAGAGAAACCCATTTAATATCCATTTGTGTTTGTTTTTGTTTTTTACTCCTGTTAGGATCTGCAATATTCGTAAAATCTACAGAGAGAAAGACACCAAAGTGGAGGCTTTGAGAGGTGAGACTCCCCATCTATGTCCAAATTGTGACACTTCCTTGTTTGTGTGATACACAAATAATGTATTCATCCTCTTTCTCAGCATTTATGGATTTGAGGACTAAATTACTTTTTGTATACCCTAGATAAAATGCTCTTAATCAGCACAAAATTGTATCTGCAACACTCCATAGTACTAAACAGTCTCAGTGCACATGATCTTGGTCTTAAAAATGAAGTTTATGACAAGACTTCTGGCTCTGATGTGTATGTGAATGTTTTGTCTTTTGTCCATTTGTGATCTAAAGGTTTGACTTTTGACATCTATGAGGGTCAGATCACTGCCCTGCTGGGTCACAGTGGAGCAGGAAAATCCACCCTCATGAACATCCTGTGTGGCATCTGCCCCCCTACAGAAGGTCAGACATGTGATGCATAGATGCTAATTGTGAAAATTTTTGTGAACGCATTTACCTCTTACTGGATCTCTGTCTTGCAAAAACTGAAGTTGTACTGCTGCTACACTCAGGATTCTATTATTCTGTATTTTACACATAGGCACGGCAACCATCTATGGCTCTCCTGTGGCAGAGATAGCAGAGGGGGCTGAAATGAAACAGCTGGTTGGTATATGCCCCCAGTTCAACATCATCTTTGATGTACTCACTGTAGAGGAACACCTGAGGATCTTTGCTGCCATCAAAGGGATCTTGCCCTCTGATATTGATGGTGAGGTAGGAACACCCAGTTGATCCAGAGACCACATCTGTTTCCCATACAGTGCATCGAAAAAGCTGATTTGACATCAGCTCCAAACTGTGTGTTTAATTACATCCATTATACAATGCAACAGTGACCTCACACTTAAGTGGTCTTGGTTCTAGAAGGATTTTATGTTGAATTTCTTTTATCCATAGATACACTACCATTCAAAAGTTTGAGATTTTTGATTTATTTATGTTTTAAATGTTTGTGAAAGGAGTCTCTTGTGCTCACCAAGGCTGCATTTATTTGACTATAAATAAAAAAAAAAAGTTAAATAAAATATTACAATTTAAAATAGCTGTTTTCAATTATATATCCTGAAGAAGGCTTTGAAGCCAAAATGCGTAGATCTACCTTTTTAACTATTTTAAAAGATTTAGCCCAGTCAATTAAATTCTTTGTACTGTTACTACGAGTGCCTTGCATAAAATCTTGCCTTGTTTAAAAATCACGATGCAGATCTTTTAGGATTCTTTGAAAAGAAAGGAAAAAAACAGCATTTACTAAATAGAAGTCTTTTGAAACAATGGAAACATCCTTACTGTCACTTTTGATTAATTTAATGTGTCCTCGCTGAATAAAAAAATACTCAACTTTTATATGGTAGTGTATTTAAAAAATATCTTCAATAAAGCCAGAAACATCCAGTTACTTCACCCTTTTTTGTTTGAATTTCTATTCTAAAATATCTCTCTTTTTAAGGTGAGAAAAGTTCTAAGGGATCTGGATTTAGAAAAGATTATGGATGCCCAAGCGAAAAACCTGAGTGGAGGCCAGAAGAGGAAGCTCTCTGTGGGCATAGCGATTCTCGGAGACCCAAAGGTAAATGTCTGATGGCTTATACAGGATATGATATCATACAGGATATGATATCAAGAGGTCTTAAATTTGGGTACAGACCAGAATCGCGATACAGCTTAATGTGACGATTACACTTCAAGGCTATAAATAAATGTGAGCAATAAATGTGAGCGCTTCACGTTTCAAAGTCTGTGCTGAGCTGCTTTGTGTTCTGCCGTTACCGGGCAAACAGATAATGAATGTGCATGTTCAGTAATGCTGTTGTTGTGAGTAGGGTATTCCTGCAATAGGAAATTCCTGCAATAGCATCCATTTGTTGGCTGTAGTTTCAGAACTGGATTTCTAGGATCCTCTAGTTTGTTTGTTTGTTTTTTGTTACACCTCTCTATCAATTTGCACTGGCTACCAATAGTTGCTCGCATAAAATTCAAGGCATTAATTTTTGCTTACAAAACCACCTCTGGCTCTGCACCCCTTTACCTAAATTTGTTACTTCAGATTATGTGCCCTATAGAAGCTTACATTCTGTAAGTGAACGGCGCATTATTGTGCCATCCCAAAGAGGCACAAAATCACTTTCACAGACTTCTAAATTAAATGTTCCCTCCTGGTGGAATGACCTGCCCAACTCAATCCGAGCAGCTGAGTCATTAGCCATCTTCAAGAATCAACAAAAAAACACATTTCTTCCATCTTTATTTGACCCTCTAACTATAGCACTCTCTATTCTAATTATATTCTTTAAAAAAAAACTGTCCCTTTTAGACTTGCACTCTATTCATTTACTGCTTGTTTTCTACAAAAATAAATAACTAACACTAGCTTTTCTAATCTTTTTGTATTCTATCGATTTTTATTTTATTTTATATATATTATTATTATTTGTTTATTGATTTTAATATACATGAGTCATAAAACAAAAATAACAATAAGAACATTCAGTAACAAAAGTCAAATACAGTAAAATAATAAGAGCAGCAGTATTTAAATATAATAAACTGATGGAAAATACAGTACATATGCACTGAAAAGAGAAAAACAATAGATAAATTATAATTTAAAAAAAATCACATTAATGTCAAGCTGTAGTTTTAGATATGATCATACATTTTAAGTATATCTAAGGTGGCCAAAAGGTCAGAAGTATATGAGAGGCATCCATATTTTACAAAAAGCATCACCCTTGTTTTTCAAGTTGTAAGTGTACTGCTCTAATCGTAATGTTTCAATGTTCAAATGTTGGAGGCCTTGCTTGATTCCAGTTGAGCAAAATGCATTTTTTTTTTTTTTTTTTGCTAAGTATGATATTATGCCAAGCCTCTTTACGGATATAAAGTCAAGTGTCCTGCCCAGTTCTGTACCAAAGAGATAATTTAAAATAAAAATCCTTGCTACGTGTACTGCGTTAGGCTAAATGAGACTTGTAATGGCACGTGCATATCGTTGCTCTTTTGTTGATTTTGATTGCTTCCATTGTCCTCATTTGTAAGTCGCTTCGGATAAAAGCGTCTGCTAAATGACTAACTATTAGTGGCTCATACTATTTTATAGCACTTGCTATTCAATTCTGTATATGATTATTTTTTAAGGAATTATGTAGTTGTTTAATTGTATAATCATTGAAATTATTGTCCTAACCAACTCCTAAACCTAAACATACCCGTTGGTAACCCTCTTGAAATATTTAGCCTAATTTATTTCTATATATTCTGGTTTTAAATTCAGTTTTCTTGGAAAGAAGACTTGTCTGTGCAAGACTTCAGTTCATTAGCCGCAGCGCTTCACGTCTGATGTGTGACCTACTTAAAGTGCAGTAAACGGTAAAACAATTGCGGTACAAATTAGTGTGATTATTAGTACGCAAGTAAAATAATTTAAATACAAATACTAATTTACAACATCCAGCAGCACAATGAACTGTTTTGCACAACTAAAAAGGTTAAATAGAGATAGCTGACTCCCCCTCAAACAGTTTACGCTAGCTTTTACATTAAAAATAAGATGGAAAGATAAAAAATTAATAGTTTCCTTGGATCTAGTCTTTGCATCCATTTGTTTGATGTTTGAATCAGGTCTCCTCTGTTGGAATAGATAGCACTGTCCCAAAAAAATAGGGTCCTATGCAGTCCTAGAACTGCAGCCTCCGGTGCGGCAGGAACATTGGGTTGTTTTTTGTTCAGACCAATGCGAAAATCGACCCATGTTTTTGTCCAAACACGCAGAGCTGTAAATGTGATATGTATGTATGTATGTTATGTAATTAATATAATAATTGTTTAAATTAATACTTTTGACTTATCCATTTTTTTTTTAAATGGTTTAAACACTGAAATGTGAAGTGTATCATTTTATGAAACTTTTTGTTTTTGTGAAAACTTCTATCTGAACTGTAAATCATGCTTTTTACAGTCATTTTACAGTTTAATATTTTACCATAGACATTGCTCTACCCAGCTCATATGGTATTAATTTTATTTGTGCAGGTCTGATTATACCTTTGACTTCTTGATTCGTTTGCTTATTTATCCCCCTCCCTCGATATCCTTTTGCTTATGAATCAGATCCTTCTTCTGGATGAGCCTACGGCTGGTATGGACCCAGTGTCTCGGCACCAGGTCTGGTCCTTACTGAAGAGCCGTAGAGCAGGCAGAGTTAC
This sequence comes from Barbus barbus, assembly GCF_936440315.1. Classification (NCBI taxonomy): domain Eukaryota; kingdom Metazoa; phylum Chordata; class Actinopteri; order Cypriniformes; family Cyprinidae; genus Barbus; species Barbus barbus. Next base: position 23,020,738 of record NC_136716.1, read on the forward strand.
TGTACTCAGCACTCATTACATGGACGAGGCAGATATACTTGCTGGTACTTTTATCATTTTTCACTTTTCTTCCTTCAGTCATTTACGCCTCAATCTCACACACCTTTTTCTGTCACACAGATCGGAAAGCTGTCATCTCTCAAGGACAGCTGAAATGTGTTGGTTCCTCTTTGTACCTAAAGACCAAGTGTGGGGTTGGCTACCATCTTAGGTTAGTCTTAAGAAAAGTGCAACATTTTATGTGTGTATATGTATGTAATATGTTTTTTCTTCCTGTCAACCATTGCCGCTGCTACAGTAACACTGTCATTCTAAACCTCCTATAGAATGTCTGTAACTGAAGGCTGTGAAGTGGAGAACATCACATCACTGGTCAAGCAGCATGTTCCCAAGGCTCAGTTGTCAAGGCAGCAAGAGGCTGAGCTTACATTCACATTGCCTTTCGAAAGCATGGACACTTTCCCAGGTCTCGCTTCTATTTGCCCTTATGTCACCATCTGCTATGTGCCACACAGCCATATGCCCTGCGGAGCAACAGATTGCTTCATGCTTTCACCAGGACTGTGGTGGTGTTTTATTTTGTAATTTTTTTTATGTAGATTTATTGTCGGCAGCCTTTTTCTATGAAGTCTATGATACTGGTGCTTACTTAATGCTTACAGTTTGATTTATTCACTTTCATATCATTCCAAACCTGTATGACTTGCCTATAGGTTTGGACTAACATGAATGTTATTAAATGATGAGAAGTATAAAGGAGTGCTTTTGGTGTGTGTGGTTAGTTTTCTTGTTTCTTGCAATCCAAAAATATTACCAATTTTTATGGTTACTAAACTCTTCTCGCCTCTCAATCACTTTGCTCTCCAGGGCTGTTTGCGGAGCTGGACTGTCGACCTGACCTGGGTATCATTAACTACGGTGTCTCCATGACAACGTTAGAGGATGTCTTCTTGCGTCTGGAGGCAGAGGCAGAGGTGGATCAGGCTGGTAAGATAACCACCTATCTAAACTGGTCCAAAGCATCCCTGTTCAAAATGACACTTTTAAGATATGTTGACATGAACTACATGAAACTGATCAGTATTACAATGAACCACCATAGTGAAGCGATCGAGAGGTATAACGCCTCATCTATTTGCATGTTCCTTCATTGGTAGACTACAGTGTGTTTAACCAAGAAAAGGTGGAAGACGAGGGAGACGCGTCCTCTATGGATGACACAGACCAGCGGCTGCTGACATTTTCAGACAGCAGGCAGGATGCAGTAACTGGCCGTGCCCTCTGGAGGCAGCAGTTTAGCACCGTGGCCTGGCTGCACATGCTCAACCTGCAGAGAGAGAGAGAACCTATCATATACAAGTGAGCAAATGCTAGCAAGTACTAGTTGATCATGTCTGCCTAGCATTAAAAAAAAATAATCTTAGACACAGAATTTTATTTGTACTGAACCAGACCCAAGCCATACACATCGAGGTGATGGATGCATTAACCTCATTAGTGTCTTAATTATCCATATGATTCATGTGCTATACAAAGCTATAAGTCATACTTTTGTCTCCTCTCTTTTAATCAGTTTGACACTCTTCCTGGTTTTCTTATCTGCAATGCTGATTCTGTCCGTGGCCACGGGAAACATTCAGATTCATTCTCCTGAAAGACTGTTTTCACCTATATACCTGCTGCACCGCAACGAGGCTCCTCACAAATACACCACCAGCCTGCTTGTGCAAAACTCCACCGGTCTGTGACAGTACTTGTGTATATTATATTGACAATTGTTGACTATTCACATTAACCAATTTGATTAATTGATATCTGTGTGTTGTGGTAGATTCTGACCTGTCAGGGTTCATCCATAATCTGGAGTCTCAGGATATTAAAGTGGAAATTATGAAAAAACCAGACTACATGTCTGCTGCACCTGTCAGTGCCGCCATCAACGTGACAGGATCCAGTAAGGTGTGAAAGAGAATTGCATGTTTTCATACCAGTGCAATTGGTTCACCTCTTTACCCATTTACACTCCACAGTTTGAATTTTAGGAATGAATTTCTCAATGGATTGTTCTGAAATGATTGTTTTTGTTGAAAATTAATTGAAACCCTTGCTGTTCTTCAAAATCTTTATGTAACCCCTCCTGTTCTCTCGTTGTTTCTCAATACCAGGATTTTACCTACATTTTAGCGTTTAACAGCACCACCGTGCACTCCTTGCCTATGGCTGTCAATGTGCTTAGTAACGCCCTCCTTAGGGGCTTTAATGTCACTGGACACATTAGAACATGGACTAAACCCTTCGAATATGTAAGTGTAGCACATTAGTACACTAAAGTCACTGTACATACACTGCTATTGTTTTTTGTGAGTGTTTACAGCTATACTCTGTCTGCATTTTAGCAAATCCCAGATAATACATCCTATGCACTGGTTTACATTGAGGCTGTGATTCTTGGGATGCTGGCTGCTGGGATGCCAGCCTATTTTGCAATGGACCACACAAGAGACAAAGAGGTGTGTGTATATATGTGTTGTAACTTCATATGATGATAGTTTAAATTAACTTTTATTTTAACTTCATTTTTATTTAGCCAGTATACATTTAAATTGATCAAAAATGACAAAGATGTTTTGCGTTGTTGCAAAAAAAAATCAGTTTTAAATAAATGCAGTTATTTTTAACTTTTCTGATGTAAGCAAATCAGCATATTAGAATGATTTCTGAAGGATCATGTGAAACTGAAGACTGGAGTAATGATGCTGAAAGTTCAGCTTTGCATCACAGGAATAAATGGTTTTCTATTTTAATAATTTTTTAAATGTAGTTATTTGTAATATTTCACAATATTACAGTTTTACTTTATTTCTGATCAAATAAATGTAGCCTTGATAGACCTTTCAAAAACATTAAAACATAGGGGTCACCTTAAATTGATTTTATCAGAATGTTTCTACAATAATATTTCAGTGTTGCTTTAATAATGTCTTTACATTCAATGCAACCTCTCTATCTTTGCTGTTCTTTTATCAGTTGAAGTGTCGCTCGACCCTGAGGATCTCTGGTCTTGTTCCTTCAGCTTACTGGTGCGGTCAGGCAGCTGTTGATGTCGCTTTCTATTATCTTATCTTAATCTGTATGACCAGCACCCTGTTTGCCTTCCATTCTACAAACCTGCTAACCTCCCATAACATCATGTCTGTGGTAGGAAAACGCTTCACCTAGCTTCCACTAGACTTTTTTTAAAAATGGAAGTTATTTAAGCTTAAAGAGCAAAGCAGATGTGAGCATTAGCATATCTCAGCTACTGTCTTTTACTCCATTTTCAGGCTCTGTGTCTGATTGGCTTTGCTCCAGCCATGGTTCTCTTCACATACTGCATATCCTTCATGTTCGTCAGAGTCCAGAGCAATAGGGACTTCTTCTCAGTGGTCTCCATGATGGTGAGTCTTCAAGAAACTTTCCCACAAATTTCAAATTATCTCAATAACAATAAAAATAAAACCTGTTCCTGTGGAAAACCTTTGAAACATCAGATAATTTTGAAACCAGAACTGTCATGGAAATTAAAAAAAATGAAAAGGTCTATAATGAAATAATATATTTCATATTGTGAATTATTTTATATTTGATTTTATATTTTAAGTATCAAATTGTCTTTCAAAAACAGATGTGTCTGTAGGAAGGAATTAAAGCTTTTTTTTATTTTCTTCCTCCATAGTTGTGTGTGGTTTCTGCATCCATAGTCCAGCTGGCTCTTGTGGAAGAGAATTCTGGTGTTGGTCGTCTCCTACACAATGCACTGTGTTTCTTCAGTCCACTCTACCCTCTTATGGGCTGCTTTAACTGCATTACCATGGTAATACTTTACTTACAGGACTCCTGTTCGATGTCTGAGGGCATGAATGAAATGTCCCCATTGTTATTGAACCTAATACAAGTCTTTTTAATTCTAGGCCACCTTCCTTCAGTCTCCTCATGATGATGATTTCCTTTGGAAGAGTCTCTTCATCTCTGTTGTGTCTGTAAGTTGCTGTAAATATCAATTTACTGTCTCAAAGTGTGTTATAATATCTTCTTATACACCGAATCTTTGTTGTGTCATCCGTAGCCGTATATCCAGTGTATTCTGCTGCTCTTCACCCTGAGATGGTTTGAGATTAGATATGGAGGGAAGACCATGAAAAATGACCAGCTCTGCAGGTCTGTCTTCGTAAAACTAAATCCCCAACTAAATTTTTGCATAAAGCCTCTGATCAGGAATAAAATGACAGAGCACTTAAAGAATGATAGTGAATCGGGTAGAACAGGCAGTTTTATGCAGAATATTTATTATTGACATTTATACAATGCGGTACTATTAAATCATTTTACTAATTTGTTTTTTTAATTACTACTGATCAAAAAAAAAAAAGTACCGTTCAGTGTTCTGGGCCAGGAGGTTTTTTTCTTTTTTTTTTCTTTTTTTTTGGAAAGAACTTTCTTTTATCAGCAAATTAGCAAGTAAATTAGCAGTAAAGGTAGCAAACTAATTAAATAAGAGTTCATTTATGTGGCTTATCACATACTTCAGTTGGATTAAGAACATGACGTTCAGCCAGTTTTACCTAATGTAAGCTTTCTGTTCTAAGGTCCATTAGATTTTATGAAGAAGTTGTGAAAATAGCCTTGATACTGTCATGGCGTTTAAAAAAATGAATGAATGAAACAAACAAACAAACCCTACCCAGGTCACTAAGAAAGAGCTTGATCTCTGGTCTGTTTGTTCTCCAGGATTTCCTCCCAAGCGAAGAGCAAAGCTCAGCGAAATCCAGAGGAGAACATGAGTGAGGATGAGGATGTTCAGGTGGAGAAAGCTCGAGTGAAGGAGGCGTTGACTTGTCAGTGCTGTGAGGAGGTACAGCCCAACTTAACTTCTGTAGTCTTAAGAGTCTCAAATCACTTCATTGTCCAATAACGTATTAAAAATGGAAAAATAAAACTTTTACAGAAACCGGTGGTAGTGGTGAGTAACCTCAGGAAACAGTACAAAGGCAAGAGGGAGGGTTTTTTGCTCAGCCAGAGAAGGAAAGTGGCCACTAAGAACATTTCATTTTGTGTTCGCAAAGGTAGAGTCTGCCTCTGATTTGATGTACTGTAAGTAATGATTTTAAAGAAAGCAAGCAGATGTTAATAGAAAAAATGGCCTGTTCTTAGGTGAGGTTTTGGGTCTGCTGGGACCAAATGGAGCAGGAAAGAGCACTATCATGCACATGCTGTCTGGAGACACTGAACCCACTGCTGGACAGGTTTGTGCTCAATCTCTCCCAATGTTCTTGCTGGTTATGAGTTCTTTGATCATTTGAGGTGTGTTCATTGTCTTATGACTATATTTTGATATTTATTTTTAGATCCTGATGGGAGATTATGGAACAGACTTCCAACCAGTGGAAAACCCCTTGGAACATGTAGGGTATTGTCCTCAGGGGAACCCTCTGTGGCCTAGAATCACTCTACAGGAGCACCTGGAGATCTATGCTGCTATAAAGGGACTACGCCAGCGTGATATCCCAAATATCATTAAGCGGTACCATATCTTTAAAAAAAAAAAACTTTTACACTAACATTCCAAGGTTTGGGGTCAGTAAGATTTTTCTTTTCTCTCTCAAGGCTCCATTTGTTTGAGGAAAAAATACAGAAAATAAATGTTGTATAAAGAAATTTAATGTAATGTCTATTTGGTATCTATTTTAATATATTTTATTAAATATCAGTGTTTGCCCTAGGTTTACAGCTTTTACCGCTTTCTGTTGTGATCTGGCGCTAAATAGAAAATAAAATTAAATAAAATTAACTTGAACTTCAAGGGGGGTGGGGGGTGCTGTTGCGGGGCAGGGCACCCCATAATATAATGGCAGGGGAAGTACTGAATATAATAATGAATTTTCAGCAACCATTATTCTTTGATAGATAAAAGTTTTTATTATTATTAATATCTTGTTACATTTATAAATGTGTTTTCTGTCTGTTTTAATTCATTTGCTGAGTATCTTAAAAAAAAAAATAATAATAATAATTTCTTTAAAAAAAAAAAAATTTCTTATTGACCCAAAACTTTTGAACGGTAGTGTACTCAAGAAAACCCACAAATCAAGGATTTAAACATGGAATATTTTATTTATTAACCACCACAGCCTTTTTATTATTATTTCATTATTATTATTATTTATTAATTTTACTACATACTGTATATACTTTACAGTGAATCAAATTAAAGATATTGTTATTGACTGTCTAGTTTAACATTGCAAGTGACACAGTAAACTAACTTTTTCTACAAAAATTGAATGGGGAAAAAATTATATTGTCATGGGAACAGAAATGTTTTTGATCCATGCAAAATTTGCTTTCATAGCTAAATAAGAGTGATTTATGGCCAGTAAACGTTGTCATTTAACCAGTCTTTGGCAAATCTGCTTGGTTTCTGTTATCAATGTGACTATTTATCCACCACATTATACAGTGTGACCACTACAGTTCAAGGTTTAAATATTGTCTTCACAGTGTTGTGAATGCTCTAGAGCTGAAGGATCATCTTTACAAACAGGCAAAAAACCTGTCTGCAGGGCTGAAGAGGAAGGCAAGTAAAAAAATCATTTAATTCAATATAATTATGAAAAATCAGTCTTTGTGTATTTTAGGCTTACTTTTTAATCTTTTTCATACTAGCTGTGCTTTGCAGTAAGCATGCTGGGAAATCCTCAGATAGTTCTGTTGGATGAACCATCTACAGGAATGGATCCCAAATCAAAACAACGCATGTGGTAAAATTTACTACACTGATGTTACTTGATATAATCAAAACATGTACATGTAAAACAGGTCTGCAAAAATGAACATTTCTGTTGTTCACTTCAATAGGAGGGCGATCCGTGCTGCCTTTAAGAACAAACAGCGAGGAGCCCTTTTGACCACCCACTACATGGAAGAGGCCGAGGCTGTTTGTGACCGTGTGGCCATCATGGTTTCTGGTCAACTGAGGTGGGACTTTGAGATTAATAAAAGCCTTCGTTAAAATGGCATGGATTAACATGAACATAAAGAGAATTTCTGAGCAAGCAAGTAAAGCAGAACAGAAAGCAAGTAACATTTTCTTATGTTGCCCCCTGCAGGTGTATTGGCTCTATTCAGCACCTGAAGGGGAAGTTTGGGAGAGGCTACAGCCTAGAGATTAATCTCAGGGAGGAGCTCACAGGTCTCCAGCAGGTAGCGCTGTTGCACAAAGAGATACTGAAGATATTTCCCCACGCTGCTCGTCAGGACAGGTAAGACATGTCTGCATTGGTTTAGAAAAAAAAGCTGTCAGATTAAATCACGATTAAAGCACTAAACTGCAAATGTCTGACATAGAAGTAGAATGTAAGGTCATTTTTGTGTGTGTGTCTTGGATCTTTGCAGTTTTGCCACTCTGATGGTGTATAAAATTCCAATGGAAGATGTGAAGTCACTAGCCAAGTCCTTTGCCCAGTTAGAAAGTGGTAAGAAATGGACACATAAAAACTACAGTTTTTATGAAGAATAACATTTTTTGACCATTCTTCTAATTTCTTCACAGCTAAACAGAACTTTAACTTTGAAGAGTACAACTTCTCCCAGTCAACGCTTGAACAAGTATGTCACAATGTATTTAAAAAAATAAAATAAAAATACTGCAAAAAAATTATGTATTTATTTAAAATATAAAGATATTATATTAATAATATCATATTAATATAAAATTAAATGTAATGACATTTAGACTTAAAATTCGCAGTTGGAGTAATGCAAAGTAGACTTTGCATTTTTGTTTTGTTTTAATATCTTATGCAGTTTTTCTTCTCAAATGAATTTCTCGTTTAGTATTAGAAAAGCAAGCAAAGAAACTGATGTTAATTAGGATTGTTGCTGTACTTGTCTGTCATGGCTAATTCAATTTAATTGAAAGCATATACCTCTTCTGCAGGTTTTCATGGAGTTCGCTAAAGAGCAAGAGAATGAAGAAGAGGAGGTCGGATCGCTTGGCACAACTTTTCAATGGCAGAGACTGAGACAGGACGGCCCTGTATCCATCAATCACGCTGACAGCATAGTACACCAGCTATGAGCTAATCCTGTCCAGCCTTCCCTGAAGCGATGTGCCCTTCTTTTTTTTTTTTTTCTCTATTGCTCTGCATGTGCCGTCCTTTGCCTTAAAGAGCCTTAAACTGATGGGAAGACAATAGACTGTGGAGACTCCAGCGGCCTCTAGCACACATATAGGACACGTGTGTGTGTGTGGGGGGGCTGTGAAAGTCTCTTTGGCTCTGGTATTGGCACCTGCTCAGATGGGAACTGACACATGAATTTAGTGTCAGCTGTAAACGCCGAGCTAGACTTGGCAGTTCTTTTTGTTGTTGTCATTTGTTTTTATGAAGAGATTTGATTTTTTAAATTCTCACTCTCTATAAATTCTTATATCTTCTGTTCACCTGATGTATATAAAACACACCGTTCTATTGTTTTCAGATGCACTAAGTCAGTCACTGGGAAATTAATTGCATGGAGCAGGTTCCACATTATCAAATCGGTACCAAAGTCTCACTCACATCGACACCAAAACAGTGCTTTTAGGTGTCTGTAGCATGGGATATAAACTTGCGTCTCTGTGTGTATGGCTGTATTACGTTATTATCTATGTGTACTGTTGTAAGTTAAGTTTTCAGACAGGAGAGAATCACATTCGAACTGTGTGCAAACTTTCAGGTAGCATTAACACTGAGATTTACCAGCATGTATAGGGCTGCTCTCGTTTCTTGTAACCCTTTTTAGGGCAGAGCGGCCCTGCCGCTGCATGAAGCCTCTTCGGTCTCTGCTGCACCTGGGAGATCCACAAGACTCCTTTCTCAAACACCAGCACGTGTTTCCGGCTTTCACACAGAGCTCTCCAAAGAAAAACAGGGCTAAGCACTCCCAGTGAGGAAGCAAGTGGGTTAATTGAGACAATGAAGAATTCTCCCTGTCATACCTTTTCCGTTCCATCATCAGGTGACCTTCCTTTAGGAGCAGTTTTATCATTTAAAATCAATGTAGTTCTCACAATCCGCACCGAACCATATAGCACTCCAAATTAGTCATACTGCTGAGTGAGGTCTTTTATTTTGTTTTGTTTTTGTTAACAAAAGTAAGTAATGTAGGAACCATGAACCTTGAATGCACATTGGGTGACGTTTTATAGTAAAGCATTTGATGTGGGTTTAAAGTATCCAATGTAAGTCTTCAATTTTGAGAAATTTTGTGCACCACAATTAGACGTTTGCAATCAGCTTGAGCTCGTTTTAAGTTGGTTGGTTCTTGTTCAAGAATGTCCGCCTTTTTTATACCTTTTGGGATATTTTTATTTAAGTGTTAAATTGATTAAATGATCACCTCTCTTTTTGTTTGCCAATTCTATGTACAATCCTAAAATAGATTTCTTTGTGAGACACATTGGAGAAGAGTCAACAATTTACAAAAAAAAAAAAAAATTCTATACTACTGGCAAAGTATTACTTTCTTTTTTGTATTAATGGGTAATACTTTAAAATAAGGTTCTGCACATTAGTTTATGCAATGCTAATAACAATTAAAGACCGTTTTACAGCATTTGATTAATTCCACTTTATTCATCCCCATGTTTATTTTTCTTAACATTTTTCATTTGTTATTTTTAAAAGCATTTTGGTTTAATTGATTTATTGTTTTATGACAAAACATGCATTAATGTTAACTAATTAAACATTATTGTAAAGTATTACCTGAGCTGCCCTTCTCATTTTTCTTCATGTTTGCTGAATTATTGAAGCTAATACACCAATGTATTCTACTCATCAGGAAGTGTTTTCACTTCAAAACTATACAAACATGCGTTTTCATTTGGTGCATCTTTCTGGTGACTTTCTGATTTCCTTTTGTCCAGTAGATGTTTCTTTATCCAGCTCTGAATGATGATGATGATGATGAACCGTGTTTGGTATGAGGAACTCTGCCCCAAATGCTGGTTCTCTTGTTGGTAGAACTTCTAAAAGATGTTTGCTAGGTGTTTCATGGTTGAGCAAATCTGTTTGTAGATGATTTTAATTTTTCTGAGTATACTCAGAATTTATATAATTTTTGGACATTTTAAACCTATAGCTGAATGTGAAAAGGTTGTATATAGTGTTGTTTGGAACAGTCCTCAAAAATTGTAATCAATGGCAAGTTGTCATGTTATGTGGACTTTATTTTTTGACTTCATCTTCCTAACAAAGTTTGATTTTACTGTTAATCAAACTCTTGTTCTCATGTATTGTCCGTTTTTAGAGGCACGCAAATAAACCTCTGTAGCATCTACAAAGATCTGCAAAGATTTAAAGGAACAAAAAGTGTCCTCATAACGGAGTAATTATGGCTGAGGTGCAGAGCAGACAGTGCATTTTTCATGGGATATAATTGTAATTTGTGCACATATATAGCCTGTTATGACCGTAATGTATAACATTTTCTGTAACGTTTAACACTGACCAGTTTAGTCTTTGCTCAGCTGGGTTGGAATGTGTTGAACACTATCTAACATCTATTTAACCAAGACCTTTATTGTATCCAAAGTGCAATATATGAATACTTGTGTGTGTGTGTGTGGGTGTGGGTGTGTGTGTGTGTGTGTGTGTGTGTGAGTGAGAGAGTATTTATTGCATTATGTAGACGGTGTCATTGCGAACTGCAATATTAATGTAGTCTCTCTTGTGAACTCAGATGTGTCTTGCAGTACAATGTAGCCACAAATATATCATCTTTTAGAACGCTTTGCGCTCTCTTCCCCTAGTGCCCATTTCCTGCTCTTTGTATGCAAAAATTATCTTTGAAAATAAATTGTATTCAGGATGTTGTTAATTTTTGGACTAGTGGGTGTGAATAAGTTGCACATTTCATGTTTACTACAAACTATAAGATGAACTGTTTTTTTTTTTTAAGAAATATGAATAAATTTGTATTTGAGATTAGCTGTTCATGATACAAAGTTTAGTCTTTAAAGGGCATGAAACCCATTTGTTCAGCACAGAATATTGTATAGCTGTAATTGAATGGCTGTAAAAGTTCATTTTTATGGGCATTATATTACAGCTATGAGTTGAGTTATTTGTGTTCTGTAACAGTAGTCTTAATTTTAAGCAATATATACTTTTTTTCACTCTTCAAATTCTGTGTCTAATTGTTTGCAAAGTTAGAAAGTGAAGAGTATCCTGCTTAAAGGCAGCATTAGAGGTGACTGACTACAAGCACACCATAGATTCACTCCCAGGCTACAGGAAAAAAAAAACAGGTAAGGTGTTTTTGTTTCCAGTCATCTTGCTCCATTAGTCAATAACACATTTTTGAGAAGACAATAGGATAAGTTTATTCTTACCACACAACTTGTTTTAGACCAACACACGTTTCATGAACAAACACACTTCTCTAATGTCAAGCAATGTTGAAAATGGTTGTGCTACTTAATATTTTAGTGGAAATTTGATGCTAAATTAAAAAGAACAGCAATTATTTGTTAATTGCTAATTATACATCTTTACTGTGACTTTAGTTCTATTTAATGCATTCTTAATTTAAAAAAATAAATATATTAATATAAAAAATCATACCGACGTCAAACTTTTGAACATTGGTGTATTTTCTACAGCAATTAAAATCTTTAAAATGCTTACTGTTTATGATCGTTTACAGTGTATTCATGTTAACCGGTACAGCTTGCTTTTAAAATGTATTAGTAATTGTTGAATTTAATATTAACCAAGATGAATAAATGCTGTTGATGTATTGTTCATTGTTAGTTCATGTTTATATTTTTAGATGTATATTTAGAAATGTGTCTTGCTGCTAGTAAGATACAATCTTGTTTTTCACCTAATAAATATGTAAGTTGTTTTCTTGTTTAACATTTTGAAGTCAGGTCAAAGTGTTTCAAATTTGGGCTAAAATGTCTTTCTAATTTCTTGATAGTTAGGGCAGCTGGTGAGGAAGTGTTGCTCTGTCTCCACGTCCCCATGGGTACAGTATGGGCAGGTGCAGCTCTCTTTGGACAACCAGTGCTGTCGATATCTGCCCGTCTCTATAGTCGGAGTATGACTGCTCAGTCTGTCCCTCGTCATTTGTCTTCTTAATTTACAGTCTTCCACTGTACTCAGATATTCTACAGTGGTGTAATCTCTATTTAGGGCCAAATAACATTCAAGTTTACTTTGTTTTTCTTACCAATAGGTTAGATCATTTTAGTTTTGTGCTCTTATAATTTGGTTGGGCTGAATTTTGTGGATGGATGTTTCAGTGTCCTGATGCTGGATGTTGTTAGTCATGTTAGTTTGTGTTTGCAGCTTCAGGACCATCTGAATCAGGAGGCTTTTTTCAGGGTTCACTTTAAAATGGTAAGAGTTGGTCGCTCATTTTTTCAATTGCTGCAGAACATTTGTGTGGCTACATGACACTTTCTCACAAATGTATAGCTAAATTATGGAGACATACCATCAAACACCCCTAAACAAGCTTGAAGTTTGCTCCAGCTTTTGTCATTAATCCTGTTCTCCTCTTAGGTGAAGGAGACCCTTGTCCTGAGCTCTACTGCACTGAGAATGAACGGTGTGAAGAGAAATATGGTGTTTACGGCTGTTCCTGCGAGGAAAACCATTACAGATCTCAGCATGACTCCTTTGGTTAGACTCATTCCACAATATTTCAGTGTTTCAATGATTATACGGTATTTTTGTTTTTGACTTTCTCTCTCAGATTTCATTGAAACCTGTGAAAGCAGCTCTGGCTACTTGTCTCTGTCTCGCTGTCAGTTTTTTGAGGCTGGTTTTCCTTCTGACATCTTATACCTCAATGACCCCGACTGCAGAGGAACAGTCCAGAATGGCAGAGTGGAGTTCTATTTTGACAACAATGACCACATCTGTGGCACAAATCTTGTGGTAGGATTCATTATATTGTACATCTCTGAATGGTCAAAAGAACAACAAATCATTTATTTGATTTGTTTATTTTGTAAATCATATTTTAAAAAGTCCCTTAAAGCACAAATATTCAAACGATATGTCCCTCCAGGCCAGTGGCACCCACTTCATCTATGAGAACGTTATTGTGGGGGAGCCAAACTCAGCTGGACATCTCATCAGCAGGGAAATAATTCGGAAACTTCCTTTCAGCTGTGTTTACTCGCAAATCCAAACACTCTCCATGGACATCAATCCTCTAGAGAGGTGGGACTCGTCTATGAAGAATAAATCAATTCTAAATACATCTCTGAATAGTCTCTAAATTGCTGATTATTCGTCTGTTATTTCAACAGCACTGTGCACCTGAACCTTCCTGCTGGTCCAGTGACATATCAGGTCAGGATGATTCCATATCAGGATGCTGAATTCTCCCATCCCTTCGCAGGTAGTGTGAACGTAGAGCTGAATGAGCAGATTTTTGTGGAAGTTAGTGTTGGAATTGACAGCCATCAGTTTTCCTCAGTGATTGACACATGTTGGGCTACACCTGTGAATGATCCGTATTACCCTCTTCCCTGGGACCTCATTACTGACATGTAAGCTGTGTGTTAATTGAATTGAATTGAATTGTTGATATTTCATTTTTTTCTATTTCAATTTGTCATTTATTTGTAAATGCATCTTTAATGTAAGGTGTGCAAACAGTGCATTTTTAGTGGTTTTTTTATCTTTTATTTATTGTACATTAATTTTTACAATTTTCATTAGCACTTATAGGAACAACTTATATTTGATATATACAAATTAACCAAAATAATAGTTATAAAAATTTTTTAAATTTAAAACTGAATTAAAAACAAGTGTACCATGGCAGATTTCTTTATTGTCCATATTTTTAACTTATAAAAAAGTAAAACTGCCAAACACAACAAAACTGTAAAACCTTACTCAAATTAAAACAAAAAATATAAGGAATATAAATTGAATCAAAAAGCTATATTAATTAAACTAAAACATCTCTGAAGTGCATATACAACAACAGAGGCAATCCCTCCATTGTTATGGTTTTAGGATATATAGTCCTGTTTTTGTCACTTTTAGCACTGTGACTCTGAACACCACCTCAGAGAGGTCAGATCTCTGGACTTCTGTGACAGTACTTCCATATCTGTGGGTCCTTTGATGCTGTCTGATGGTAACAAAGGTGATTTATGGAATTAAAATAACAAAACAGCCCAGCAGGCACACAACGTCATATGACGTTAATATTAGGTTGGATTTAGGTCGCGACGTCAGGTGACCAAAATTCAATGTCAAGCCAACGTCTAATGACAACGTTGATTTGACGTCCAAGACCGACGTCAATTGACGTTGATATTTAGTTGTTTTCAGGTTGTGTTGGGAAGTAACCAAAATCCAACGTCGAGCCAACGTCTAAAGCCAACGTCATATTGACGTCAAATACTGATATACAGTCGTCGGGTATGGCAACCAAAACCCAACGTCGCCTAGACGTCATAATGGTAACGTCCACACAACGTCAGATTCTAACATCATTTGACGTTGTTTTTAGGTTGTGGCACTAACTAACCAAAATCCAACGTCGAGCCAACGTCTAAAGCCAACGTCATATTGACGTCAAATACTGATATACAGTCGTCGGGTATGGCAACCAAAACCCAACGTCGCCTAGACGTCATAATGGTAACGTCCACACAACGTCAGATTCTAACATCATTTGACGTTGTTTTTAGGTTGTGGCATTAACTAACCAAAATCCAACGTCGAGCCAACGTCTAAAGCCAACGTCATATTGACGTCAAATACTGATATACAGTGGTCAGGTATGGCAACCAAAACCCAACGTCGCCTAGACGTCATAATGGTAACGTCCACACAACGTCAGATTCTAACATCATTTGACGTTGTTTTTAGGTTGTGGCATTAACTAACCAAAATCCAACGTCGAGCCAACGTCTTAAGCCAACGTCATATTGACGTCAAATACTGATATACAGTCGTCGGGTATGGCAACCAAAACCCAACGTCGCCTAGACGTCATAATGGTAACGTCCACACAACGTCAGATTCTAACATCATTTGACGTTGTTTTTAGGTTGTGGCATTAACTAACCAAAATCCAACGTCGAGCCAACGTCTAAAGCCAACGTCATATTGACGTCAAATACTGATATACAGTGGTCAGGTATGGCAACCAAAACCCAACGTCGCCTAGACGTCATAATGGTAACGTCCACACAACGTCAGATTCTAACATCATTTGACGTTGTTTTTAGGTTGTGGCATTAACTAACCAAAATCCAACGTCGAGCCAACGTCTAAAGCCAACGTCATATTGACGTCAAATACTCATATTTGTCATTAGCCAACGTCTAATGACAACGTTGATTTGACGTCCAAGACCGACGTCAATTGACGTTGATATTTAGTTGTTTTCAGGTTGTGTTGGGAAGTAACCAAAATCCAACGTCGAGCCAACGTCTAAAGCCAACGTCATATTGACGTCAAATACTGATATTTGTCATTAGCCAACGTCTAATGACAACGTTGATTTGACGTCCAAGACCGACGTCAATTGACGTTGATATTTAGTTGTTTTCAGGTTGTGTTGGGAAGTAACCAAAATCCAACGTCGAGCCAACGTCTAAAGCCAACGTCATATTGACGTCAAATACTGATATACAGTCGTCGGGTATGGCAACCAAAACCCAACGTCGCCTAGACGTCATAATGGTAACGTCCACACAACGTCAGATTCTAACATCATTTGACGTTGTTTTTAGGTTGTGGCACTAACTAACCAAAATCCAACGTCGAGCCAACGTCTAAAGCCAACGTCATATTGACGTCAAATACTGATATACAGTGGTCAGGTATGGCAACCAAAACCCAACGTCGGCTAGACGTCATAATGGTAACGTCCACACAACGTCAGATTCTAACATCATTTGACGTTGTTTTTAGGTTGTGGCATTAACTAACCAAAATCCAACGTCGAGCCAACGTCTAAAGCCAACGTCATATTGACGTCAAATACTGATATACAGTGGTCAGGTATGGCAACCAAAACCCAACGTCGCCTAGACGTCATAATGGTAACGTCCACACAACGTCAGATTCTAACATCATTTGACGTTGTTTTTAGGTTGTGGCATTAACTAGCCAAAATCCAACGTCGAGCCAACGTCTTAAGCCAACGTCATATTGACGTCAAATACTGATATACAGTCGTCGGGTATGGCAACCAAAACCCAACGTCGCCTAGACGTCATAATGGTAACGTCCACACAACGTCAGATTCTAACATCATTTGACGTTGTTTTTAGGTTGTGGCATTAACTAACCAAAATCCAACGTCGAGCCAACGTCTAAAGCCAACGTCATATTGACGTCAAATACTGATATACAGTGGTCAGGTATGGCAACCAAAACCCAACGTCGCCTAGACGTCATAATGGTAACGTCCACACAACGTCAGATTCTAACATCATTTGACGTTGTATTTAGGTTGTGGCATTAACTAACCAAAATCCAACGTCGAGCCAACGTCTTAAGCCAACGTCATATTGACGTCAAATACTGATATACAGTCGTCGGGTATGGCAACCAAAACCCAACGTCGCCTAGACGTCATAATGGTAACGTCCACACAACGTCAGATTCTAACATCATTTGACGTTGTTTTTAGGTTGTGGCATTAACTAACCAAAATCCAACGTCGAGCCAACGTCTAAAGCCAACGTCATATTGACGTCAAATACTGATATACAGTGGTCAGGTATGGCAACCAAAACCCAACGTCGCCTAGACGTCATAATGGTAACGTCCACACAACGTCAGATTCTAACATCATTTGACGTTGTTTTTAGGTTGTGGCATTAACTAACCAAAATCCAACGTCGAGCCAACGTCTAAAGCCAACGTCATATTGACGTCAAATACTGATATACAGTCGTCGGGTATGGCAACCAAAACCCAACGTCGACTAGACGTCATAATGGTAACGTCCACACAACGTCAGAATCTAACATCATTTGACGTTGTTTTTAGGTTGTGGCATTAACTAACCAAAATCCAACGTCGAGCCAACGTCTTAAGCCGACGTCATATTGACGTCAAATACTGATATACAGTCGTCAGGTATGGCAACCAAAATCCAACGTCGAGCCAACGTCTTAAGCCAACGTCATATTGACGTCAAATACTGATATACAGTCGTCAGGTACGGCAACCAAAACCCAACGTCGCCTAGACGTCATAATGGTAACGTCCACACAACGTCAGATTCTAACATCATTTGACGTTGTTTTTAGGTTGTGGCATTAACTAACCAAAATCCAACGTCGAGCCAACGTCTTAAGCCAACGTCATATTGACGTCAAATAATGATA
The DNA here is from genome assembly GCF_936440315.1 of Barbus barbus. NCBI lineage: Eukaryota > Metazoa > Chordata > Actinopteri > Cypriniformes > Cyprinidae > Barbus > Barbus barbus. Next base: position 23,038,142 of record NC_136716.1, read on the forward strand.
TACAGTCGTCAGGTATGGCAACCAAAACCCAACGTCTCCTAGACGTCATGTTGGTAATGCCCACTCAGTGTCAAACTCTAACATCATTAGATGTTGGTCTTTTGTTATTTTTAGTTTGCGGTATTAACTAACTAAAATCCAAAGTCGAGTCAACCTCTCAAGCCAACGTCATATTCATGTCAGTTACTGACATTCAGTTGTTAGGTATGGCGACCAAAACCCAACGTCACGTAGATGTTATAATGGTAATGTACACACAACGTCAAATTCTTACATCATTAGACGTTGATCTTTTGTCCAACGTCGAGCCAACGTCTTAAGCCGATGTCATATTGATGTCAAATACTGATATAGTCATGAGGTAAAAAAAACAACAACAATTTTCACAAGAGAACTGTACATTTAATGCTGTTGTTACAGTTATTTGAAATTATTAGCAAAATTCTTTAGAACAACTTCTATAAATTAACAAATGTTATTTTAAGTAGCTATAATGTTATTAATCACAAATTATAGTAGTTCTCATTTTTTAAGACAGGAAAATGGTTGTATTATTTATACTCTATTTTTTTCTGTTGTCTTAAATTGCATATAAATTAATGTAAATTCACACAAATAATCTGTAATATGTAGCTCATTAAAGGTTTATGTCCATAGCTGTTTAGCATTTTTCTTTGTAATTTTAAAGCACATCATATCAGTTTTATATTTAGGTGTTTTTACATTTAAACTCTGCAATTCTGAACACAAATATAGCTGACTTATTTCATTACATCAAAATATGCATAGTCTGTTTTTTAAAGCTGCACTACTCTCCAGGTTGAAACTTTCAAGCCTCTGTCCACACACCAGCTGATCCAAATTGCTTTGCAATGGAAATTGTGAACAAATTGAGAAAAGTATGCATAATCTTTAAAAGCTCAAACAAAAACAAACAAAAAAACATTGACTTCACAAACACGTCATACAGCCATCGTAAAATATTGGTATGTTATCTGATCAGAGTATGCATTTGTTATTTGTGTGAGAGAAACCCATACCTACTGAGAAATTTGAAATGAGAAAAAACAAGAGCATAGAGAAAAGGGTCTGAGAGGACTGGAATGCATACATTCCATTCAATGTGTAGAAAACATACATTCAAATATAGAAAATTTAGAATCCTCAATTTGTCAAATGTGCATGTCTGCGTTATGGAAACACCTTGCTGTGAGGTGACTGCATAACCACGGAGTACTGTTGCAAGCAATACAGTGATGAAATGAATAAGAGTACATTCATTATCAAAGGCCTCAATTATTGTTGAATTAGTCGCACATCAACATTTACAGTTTACATTTTCCCATACCACGAATGCTGTAACAGCATTGCCACTGCAGTCAACAGTGTAATCTGTAGACAAATGTTGCAATTATGACAGTGTTTGTAGTAAGTGTTACTGTGGACAAAGGAATAAACCTAAACCAACAGGTGGTGTAACACTTACAGCAAAGGGTCAGATATAGAAAATGCCACAGTTAGGCACAGCTGCATTTAGGCAAAGAGTGGTTATACAGTTGAGGCAAGGTATTTGTTAAAGTTCAAAAGGGTCATTATTGGTCATGTGAATGAAACTGTAATTTACAAGTATAGCCAGACATGTACACACCTTCTCTGTACTCCTAAACCTAACCTTATTTTAACTATAAATTCGTATGGAAATTATAGGTGAATAGTGAATGGCACAGATGTGCCTGACCCTGGTTATGAGCATAAGTGAAAACACAATTTTACCAATTACTTACATGTAACAGCCTAAAAAATAAAAATCAATACATATTTGCTATCTTTTGTTTAAAAAAAAAATTTCTACAGTTACAATGTTGTTTGACATCTCTCTATGTTGCTTTGTTCGTGATTGGTTAATCTGAATGTCATCCAGGAATCTGACCAATGACAGCAGGGCACGCCTGCTCCCGCTCAGATTTGAATATTGTGCTCAGTCGTTACTGCAGCTCTGTTTATCTGCAGTCCTGCTGGTTCAGTGCTCTAGGAATGGATTTTACATGATTGTCTCATATCTGACAGATGAGTTATTATTTTGACCGATTTTGAGTTATGCGGTGTCGATTGAGAACACAGACACAATAATGGAATACCTTCCACATAATGGAAACGGCAGAAGGTAAGTACCTTTTATAATTGTTTTTTGTTACTGTTAAAGTGATATGATAATCGCGATGACATAATCTGTTACTGTGTTTTGTGATTATGTTTTAATACTGTCCAGATAAGGCTGTGTGACGATGTCTTGGGCATGATTAAAAGTGACTCGTTGTTGTTGTTTTTATATCACGAAATGTAAATATATCCGCGTAGCGTTAGTACTAGTTCTGGAGGTTTATGTAATAGATACATATACATGAATGACAGAATAAATAGCGGGAGCTGGACCTTAATATGAGTTAAGTACTGAAGGCCGCCTTTTGCTGATCTTATTTTTAATAACAGAATGAAATAGTAAAAATAACGATATTGTTATTTTATTGTAAAATAAAATGTCTCACTCTGGAACATGAACAACTGACATGTGTTCAACAGAGAGATCATGAAACCACCTGAAGAATACTACCATGCTTTCGGATCCAATTTACTGCTAAGTGTTTGTATAAAGCTGGTGAGTAGCCAAACTTTTTGTTAGCCTGTCAATTACTATTGTTTTATTAAACCTGTTAAATATTCGTGTGTGTGTGTGTGTGTGTGTGTGTGTGTGTGTGTGTTTCCCCTCTCATGGTCCAGAGGTTTTGGGATTGAAAATCTTCTGCCATATGATCTTCTGTAAAAGTGAGTATTCATAATACTTTAATGATCATGTGCTGTTATATGTGAACATGGGCAAAGCAGGCAAACTCTGCACCAAGGCACCACTCTGATTCAAACTTAATTCTTGAGTTTAGCTCACTCAAAATCAAAACTCCCTCATCATTTTCTAACCCTCATGTCTTTTTTAATCTTCTTTTGTGTTCCACAGAAAAAAAAAGTCAGTTATGCAGGTTGGAAAAGACATAAGTGAGTAAATGATGACATCATTTTCATCATATCCACCTTATTCTTCACATAAAAATGGCCCATTTATAGATTTTATGGGTCTTGCGTCCAGATATTTTTACTTTTTTAGCTATACAGAACTGCTCGTTTTGCTGCTTGATATTGCAAATTGGTTTGTCATACCATATTATTTTAGTGTATTATCTTAATTATGAACACACTGGTTTGTAATACAAACAGTTTTACTATTTACTGCATGTTGTTATTGTTATTTAAGGCTAATGAACTTGAAGTCTCGCCCATTGGCTTACTTCTGCGGTTAGGAATAAGGTGGATGAAGTATGAAGATACTGGAGTAATTTAATGATCTCCTCAAGTACATTTGTTAGACATCACCGACGTGTGATAGAAAAGCAGTGTAAACAGATTAATAATTTTATTAGTTATAAATATACAGATATTAGCATTTTAGCAATTGATAAAAATATTATATATTTTTTTTTTAGTGTACTAATTGCCATTTTTTACATCTGGGAAAAGTTGTTATTTGTTGTGAATACTCATTTCTTTATTTGCATTTCCTGTAGCTCAAATAGAGCATGGCGCTAGCAACGCCAAGATCATGGGTTCGATTCCCAGGGAAAGCAAGAGCTGATAAAATGTAGAAACTGTAACTTGAAAGCAATGTAAGCCGCTTTGGATAAGTGTCTGCTAAATGTAAATGTATTTATAATTACAAGTAGGGTTAACTTGTAACTTGCTCAAGGGTACCTCAAGCCCTGTTTACACTAGTGGGTTTCCTGCCAGGACTGAGACTCGAACCCATGACCTTCAGGCTACAAGTCTGCCTCTCTAACCATTAGGTCACAGCTAAATAATTAAATTAGTCAGAATATCTCATAATGTCAAATGTTGTTTAAAGAAAAGGTACACAAATGGAATCTTCCTTTTTAAGGACTTTTCAATAAATCTGTCTTTTTTTTTTTTTTTTTTTTTTTTTTTACCCCCAGATGCAGCAAGGATCCAGCTGATTACTTCAGATTTGGAGGACTGCTCTTTATCTACTGTGTCTGTCACTTCTGGTGCAGAATCATGGACCTTTATTTGTATGTTTTGATTTTACTTTTTATTACACTTGTGTAGCTAGTATTCAGGATTAAAATACAATGTAATTTTTTTCCACATATATTATCAGAGCTATATTGGAGCCCAAAAGGGTCAATCAAATATTGATAAAAACACTATAAACCTGATTGGGATAATACAAGCTAAAGTACAGTTCCCTGCACAAAGAAAAAAATTGATACTAACCCTAAATTTTTCAATTGCTTCTCAAGAATTCCTCTTCAGGAAATTTGTTTACACAAATTTACATCTGAATAATGAAACCGTTTTAAAGAGATACTCCACCCCAAAATGAAAATGTTGTCATTAATCAATTACCACCATGTCGTTCCAAACCCATAAAAGCTTTGTTCGTCTTCTGAACACAATTTAAGATATTTTGGATGAAAACCGGGAGGCTTGTCAATGTCCCATTGACTGCCAAGTACATTACACAGTCAAGGTCCAGAAAAGTATGAAACACATCGCCAGAATACTCCGTCTGCCATCAGTGGTTCAATCATTATGTTATGAAGTGACGAGAATACTGTTTGTGTCAACGTAGCGCCATTTTGGAGATTATGCCCTGGACACAAAATGTGTACACTCTTCTGTATCAGCCTCGACACAGGGATGCGTCTTCTGCATTGATTTATGCTTTGATTTGAACGCAAACAGCGCATCCCTGTGTCAAGGCTGATACAGAAGAGTGTATGTGTTTTGCGTCCAGGGCATAATCTCCAAAATGGCGCTGTGCTGATGCAGAGGAGACGTTACGGTGCCTAATTGTTGAATAAAGTCATTATTTTTGTTGTATTTCTATATAAAAAAGTATTCTCATCGCTTCATAACATTACATAACATATTCTGACAATGTGTTTCATACTTTTCTGGACCTTGACAGTGTAATTTACTTGGCAGTCAATGGGACAGACACAAGCCTCCCGGGTTTCATCCAAAATATCTTAAATTGTGTTCCGAAGATGAATTAAGCTTTTACAGGCTTGGAACGACATGGGGTAAGTGATTAATGACAATTTTCATTTTGGGGTGGAGTATCCCTTTAAGCCTGGAATACACTACACGACTTTTAAAAATCTGAACAGATTTTTAAAACACCAGGCATCATACACTTACCGATTTTGTAAATAATGACAAAGGAAAGCTGGGCATCATATATAATTAGGCCTGGAGTACACTACACGTTTTTTGTCCTGATTTTCCGCCAATTTACAGTCTGGAGAAGTTGACACTAGTTGTCGAAAGTCAGAGCCAGTCTGCAGATTTGATAGTTGACCGATTCAACAGAAAATCGCATAGTGTATGATAGTCACAGACTCCGGTTTTTTAGCTTCAGACTCAGATTCTATCCAGTTGGAGGATATCAAAAATGTTTGATATTTTCAGCCGATTTTAGAACGCATATTGTTTCCATTTGTCACGCGTCTCCAAGGCTCATGTTTCTGAGTGAGTTTGTTGTGCTCGGAACAACTTTAAAGTCTGGTAGTGTATGATCCTCGGTCATGTAGTGTATGATGCCCAGTTTTCCTTTGTCACGATTTACAAAGTCAGTATACAGCCAGGTCCATAAATATTGGGACATCGACACAATTCTAACATTTTTGGCTCTATACAGCACCACAATGGATTTCAAATGAAATGAACAAGATGTGCTTTAACTGCAGACTGTCAGCTTTAATTTGAGGGTATTTACATCCAAATCAGGTGAACGGTGTAGGAATTACAACAGTTTGCATATGTGCCTCCCACTTGTTAAGGGACCAAAAGTAATGGGACAGAATAATAATCATAAATCAAACTTTTGGTGATGCTCTGCCAGGCCTCTACTGCAACCGTCTTCAGTTCCTGCTTGTTCAGTTTTGTCTTCAGCAAGTGAAATGAATGCTCAATCGGATTCAGGTCAGGTGATTGACTTGGCCATTGCATAACAGTCCACTTCTTTCCCTTCAAAAACTCTTTGGTTGCTTTTGCAGTATGCTTTGGGTCATTGTCCATCTGCACTGTGAAGCGCCGTCCAGTGAGTTCTGAAGCATTTGGCTGAATATGAGCAGATAATATTGCCCGAAACACTTCAGAATTCATCCTGCTGCTTTTGTCAGCAGTCACATCATCAATAAATACAAGAGAACCAGTTCCACTGGCAGCCATACATGCCCACGCCATGACACTACCACCACCATGCTTCACTGATGAGGTGGTATGCTTAGGATCATGAGCAGTTCCTTTCCTTCTCCATACTCTTCTCTTCCCATCACTCTGGTACAAGTTGATCTTGGTCTCATCTGTCCATAGGATTTTGTTCCAGAACTGTGAAGGCTTTTTTAGATGTCGTTTGGCAAACTCTAATCTGGCCTTCCTGTTTTTGAGGCTCACCAATGGTTTACATCTTGTGGTGAACCCTCTGTAGTCACTCTGGTGAAGTCTTCTCTTGATTGTTGACTTTGACACACATACACCTACCTCCTGGAGAGTGTTCTTGATCTGGCCAACTGTTGTGAAGGGTGTTTTCTTCACCAGGGACAGAATTCTTCGGTCATCCACCACAGTTGTTTTCCGTGGTCTTCCGGGTCTTTTGGTGTTGCTGAGCTCACCGGTGCGTTCCTTCTTTTTAAGAATGCTCCAAACAGTTGTTTTGGCCGCGCCTAATGTTTTTGCTATCTCTTTGATGGGGTTGTTTTATTTTTTCAGCCTAATGATGGCTTGCTTCACTGATAGTGACAGCTCTTTGGATCTCATCTTGACAGTTGACAGCAACAGATTCCAAATGCAAATAGCACACTTGAAATGAACTCTGGACCTTTTATCTGCTCATTGTAATTGGGATAATGAGGGAGTAACACACACCATGGAACAGCTGAGAAGCCAATTGACCCATTACTTTTGGTCCCTTAACAAGTGGGAGGCACATATGCAAACTGTTGTAATTCCTACACCGTTCACCTGATTTGATCACCTCAAATTAAAGCTGACAGTCTGCAGTTAAAGCACATCTTGTTCGTTTCATTTGAAATCCATTGTGGTGGTGTATAGAGCCAAAAATTTTAGAATTGTATCGATGTCCCAATATTTATGGACCTGACTGTATGTATGATGCCTAGTGTTTTAAAAATCTGTTCAGATTTGAAAAGTCATGTAGTGTAATCCAGCCTTTAGAATTAATAGTCGTTTGAAATTTGTAGATGTTTTGTATTTCTTGTGCTGAGAATATTTAATTCAACTCATTATCTTCTCATCAAACTGTTCTGTTAATTGGTACAGTATTTTAAATGTTGAAATGTATTTCCTTTCAAATTTGCACTGTTTTACTTCAAAAACTGAATGATTGCATTTTCAGTTTTGTACAGTATATGTAGAGACTTTGTATTTTGTCTTTCAAAATAAAACTTTTAATTTACAATTGTCAGCAGCCTTTAACACTATAATTTTTTGTTTTTTAATAACCTGTAAAATAAGTGTTTCTCTGTAGAACTTTTAGGATAGTATTTTACTTTTAGCACTTTATTGAATGCGTTTCATCATAATCTAGGAAAAATCTGTGAAAGGACAGTGTTCCTCTGTACACTGTTCAGTGATATCACTTTTTTTAATTGGTCAGTAAAAAATCCATAAAATAACAGTTTTACACTGTTAAAAAAATAAAGAAACGGTCAAATGACTGGCAGTAACGGCTGCCAAACAAAAACCATAAAACTGAAGTAAATAAAAAATGGGACAAACCACGCTCATATTGATGTAATGTGGAATACCATTCATATGCCTTAAATACGGGATGATTCTATGTTAATGTCAAGCCTTGTTTGCAAATATGTGCTAATATTGCCAACTTACAAAATAATGACAGACTGCTGATATTACTGAACTCATAGTGTGAAATATCCCAAAACATTGCTTTTGGTACCATATAAGAGTCATAATTTGCTCAGTCAGTTGTTTGTTCTCTCACTTTTGTGTACATACAACAGACCCAAGTAAATGTTTAGAGATTTTTCCTCACTGCCTTTTAGAATTAACACAAAATTGTGCAATATCAGTTTTGTCTTCAGAAGATAAAAGCATAGCAATTTGGGTGGGCCCATGATCTTCCATCTAGCACCACAGTAGAACCAATGTGACATCTACATTAGATATGACAAACCTAACACAAACTATAACAAGCGGTTCATAATGTGTTATGTATAATTAATTATTTGGACATTTAACTCCTCTTCCTTTTGTATTCACAGGTTGATAACAAATGTAGTAATGGCCAGTTTCGATAGGGATGTAATGCAATGTTTGTCCACCGTTGGAGGCTGACAAAAATCAGGTTGACATCAGAACTTAATGTAAGATTGACGTCAACCTCTAATGTTGGATAGATGTTGCATTTTTCATTTTCAACCAAAATACAACATCTGTCCAACGTTGGGTTCTGACGTCAATCTGACGTTGGGTTCTGACGTCAACCCGATTTTCATTTTCAACCAAAATACAACGTCTGTCCAATGTTGGGTTCTGACGTCAATCTGACGTTGGGTTCTGACGTCAACCCGATTTTCATTTTCAACCAAAATACAACGTCTGTCCAACGTTGGGTTCTGACGTCAATCTGACGTTGGGTTCTGACGTCAACCCGATTTTCATTTTCAACCAAAATACAACGTCTGTCCAACGTCGGAGATTGACGTCAATCTGACGTTGGGTTCTGACGTCAACCCGATTTTCATTTTCAACCAAAATACAACGTCTGTCCAATGTCGGAGATTGACGTCAATCTGACGTTGGGTTCTGACGTCAACCTGATTTTCATTTTCAACCAAAATACAACGTCTGTCCAACGTCGGAGATTGACGTCAATCTGACGTTGGGTTCTGACATCAGCCTGACGTTGGGTTCTGACGTCAACCCGATTTTCATTTTCAACCAAAATACAACGTCTGTCCAACGTCGGAAATTGACGTCAATCTGACGTTGGGTTCTGACATCAGCCTGACGTTGGGTTCTGACGTCAACCCGATTTTCATTTTCAACCAAAATACAACGTCTGTCCAATGTTGGATTCTGACGTCAATCTGACGTTGGGTTCTGACGTCAACCCGATTTTCATTTTCAACCAAAATACAACGTCTGTCCAACGTTGGGTTCTGACGTCAATCTGACGTTGGGTTCTGACGTCAACCCGATTTTCATTTTCAACCAAAATACAACGTCTGTCCAACGTCGGAGATTGACGTCAATCTGACGTTGGGTTCTGACGTCAACCCGATTTTCATTTTCAACCAAAATACAACGTCTGTCCAACGTCGGAGATTGACGTCAATCTGACGTTGGGTTCTGACGTCAACCCGATTTTCATTTTCAACCAAAATACAACGTCTGTCCAACGTCGGAGATTGACGTCAATCTGACGTTGGGTTCTGACGTCAACCCGATTTTCATTTTCAACCAAAATACAACGTCTGTCCAACGTCGGAGATTGACGTCAATCTGACGTTGGGTTCTGACATCAGCCTGACGTTGGGTTCTGACGTCAACCCGATTTTCATTTTCAACCAAAATACAACGTCTGTCCAACGTTGGAGATTGACGTTGGGTTCTGACGTCAATATGACGTTGGGTTCTGACGTCAACCCGATTTTCATTTTCAACCAAAATACAACGTCTGTCCAACGTTGGAGATTGACGTCAATCTGACGTTGGGTTCTGACGTCAATATGACGTTGGGTTCTGACGTCAACCCGATTTTCATTTTCAACCAAAATACAACGTCTGTCCAACGTTGGAGATTGACGTCAATCTGACGTTGGGTTCTGACGTCAATATGACGTTGGGTTCTGACGTCAACCCGATTTTCATTTTCAACCAAAATGCAACATCTGTCCAACGTCGGAGATTGACGTCAATCTGACGTTGCGTTCTGCCGTCAATCTGACGTTGGGTTCTGCCGTCAATCTGACGTTGGTTTCTGACGTCAATCTGACGTTGGTTTCTGACGTCAATCTGACGTTGGGTTCTGACGTCAACCCGATTTTCACTTTCAACCAAAATACAACGTCTCTCCGACGTTGGGGTCCAACGTCAATCTGACGTCATATTGACGTCCGGTGCCTGCTGGGAGCTGTCTTGTGTGTTGCTCATGCATATATGACATGTTTTATGTTTGCAACTGATCACAAATCATACTTTGCATTTCCTCTTCATAGGTCTGCAGGTCTCAAACCAAGTGCGGGTGTCCAGGGCTCCAAGTCTGTGTGCTTCTCTGATGATATTATTCATTTCCATGATAAGTGTTCTGATATTCTTCTAGAATGTTCCCACTAATAACCATTTTAAGGATTCTCCCTGTAATCTATGTTTGATGAATTTAGCACTCGTGCCATATTCAGTAGATGACAAAAACAATTATCTTCAGTGATTGACTTGTGCATGATTCACATTACTCTCTCCGCTGGGACCTGCTGGTAAGAGTAAACTCTAGGCTATAGATTTTTAAAATATAAGCCCATAGTATAAAAACTGATTGTAGATATAACGGAGAACCTGCATAAATATTATTTGATTTTGTCGATAAAAAAAGTGAAGATTGTTAACTTTTTTTCTCGCATGAAGTTATTTTACTGATTAAGTAATTGTCCTCCTGACATTTCAACAATAAAAACGTAGCAGGTTGTTTGGAATTAAAACACATGGTTTCTGACCGTTTGAATCTTTTGTATCGATTCTTTTCAGTGAATCGGTCGAAACGACCTGAATCGTTGAATTATCAGTTTCAGTTCAAATCGATCTGGGTTGCGTTTCTCAAAAGATTCGTAACTTCGATCTAAAGGCCTAGATCGTAGAGACTATTGGCATAAAGTAGGCCTAGTTGATAGACTATGAGTAGATTTATCAAATACTTTTAAAACTTATGACCATTTCTAACTTTTGAGCCTTTGGTGGAATTATCTGAGCCTCAAGACCCTCAAGGCGAGGTACGGTGCTTCATTGTTTCCAGCAGTGATAGATATTCAGTTCTAGGCTCAGTTCTCTTGTTTTCACAGATGATAGAACATTTTCAGATATACTTATTTTTGTTCATTTCTTTAGGCTAAACTTGAAGCCATATCCTGCCCCCACAGATATTTGGGCTCCAAAAGAAGTAAGTGTGTCTAGTGCTCCAGGTCTATGTATTTACTTATTGATTTCATTTAACAAAAAAAAAAAAAAATAACAATAGATAGATAAATACCTAGATAGATAGATAGATGTAGTCCAGGGGTGTCAAACTCAGTTCCTGGAGGGCCGCAGCCCTGTAGAGTTTAATGCCAACCCTGCTCCAAATCACATACCATGTAGTTTTCAAATAAACCTAAGGGACTTGATTAGTTGGACCAGGTGTGTTTAATTGGGGTTGAACCTAAACTCTGCAGGGCTGTGGCCCTCCAGGAGCTGAGTTTGACACCCCTGATGTAGTCCCTAAAGTATCTATCTGTTTAATTTGCAGTCTGGGCAGTGAACATTAGATGGCACTGCATGCAAACAGTTGTGTGCTGAGCCTGTAGTCACTTAGAGGCAGGGAGTTACATTTGTATCAGCGTAATTTTCTCAGTTCTCTGCAGAGCGGACATTTATATCTTAATGGTGCATTGTGTAACTGTGTCTCTGGCACTGAAAGAATCATGTTTGTCTTACTTGATCGATATGCATCTCACCTCGTCAAGCTGGGGATGAAATTGAAATTGATTTGTGAACCGTGTTATTCAAAAGATCCACCCTGTGATGCAGCTCCTTTGTCTGCAATGACACAAGTCTGTGGGATATTAAAGGGTCATGATGATTTCTTTGAGACGTCTTGACGTTTTAAGGTTTGTTGTACACTAACAAGGATTACTATCAAACCACACCTTCTCTTACATACATTCTTCAACAGCAGATATTATTCCATTACTTTGAGTAATGTCCTAATTAGCTAACTATAAAGATGAAACAATTTAATTTACTATGCATTGTGATTTCTGCATTTTTAAAACGTGCGGTACACCTCACTCCATTAGGAAAATGAGAGCCCATGTTATTCTTTTAACACAGAATCACATGTTAAAAGGATGCCAACAACAAGCCCAACATTTGCTCTATGGTACAATGTCTGGCACGCTGATGCACAAATGCTCGCCAAGGCTTTCAAATAGCATGTAATTACATTCATGCATCCCGTATCCTCATATGAATTCGTTAACATTGTTGTTGCTTTAAAGGAATAGTTGAACAAAAAAAAAAAGGAAGAAAATTCCAATGTAAAGAAAATGTTAGGCAGGATGTTCATGCTGCTCTTTTCAATACAATGAAAGTGAATGGTGACCAGAAAATAATCCACTATATTTTCTACTTAGTCCATACTGTATGTTAGCAGATATGTCAATTGTTGTTTACTGTTAAATTTCCCCTTGCTCTTTCAAGCATAGTCTATATATTAAAGAGGCTGCATATTATTGCAAAGATTTAACCCTCCAGGAGCACTAATTCTTCGAGAGTGCTTTGCCCTTTCAGAGAATACTCACCAATAATGAACATTTGCTGAACATTTGCTGAACATTTACTCACTCTCAGGTCATCCAAGATGTAGATCAGTTTGATGAGTTTTTGTTCATCAAAACAGATTTAGAGTAATTAAGCATTACATCTTGCACAATGGATCCTTTACAGTGAATGGATGCCGTCAGAATGAGAGTCCTGATAAAAACAGCTGATAAATACATCACAATAATCCACCTGACTCCAGTCCATCAATTAACATTTTGTTAAGTGAAGAACTGTGCATTTGTAAGAAACAAATCCATCTTTAAGACGTATTTAACTTTCTCCAGTGAAAAAGTAATCTCATCTGAATCAGGAGCGAAATGTGCACAGATGTTTTTCAAACAAAACTATCCAAAACAGTTCTAATCAAGTATGTCAGTGGATTATGATGTGAAATGACAACAGATGATGAACGTTTCACTGCAGGAAGAGTTATTATTGATTTTGGTCACACATTTTGTCCAGGAGTGATGGTTTAAAGTTAAAATGTTTGTTACAAACAAATGTTTTTTTTTCACTTCACAAGACATTAATTGATGTACAGGAGTCATGTGGATTACTTGTGGATTATTGAGATGTTTTTATCAGCTGTTTGGACTCTCATTCTGACGGCACCCATTCACTGCAGAGGATCCATTAGTGATTAAGTGATGTGCTGCTAAATTTCTCAAAACCTGTTCTGATGACGAAACAAAATCATCCATATCTTGAAAGACCTGAAGGGGAGTACATACTAAACAAATTTTCATTCCCTAAATTGTTTCATGCAGGATTGGTAAAATTAGGTAAGTAAATTATGACAGCATTTTCTTTTCTGAGCAAACTCTTCTATTAATGCAAATGAACATACAGGTACGTATATATCCAGCTTGACTGGGCCTGCCAAAGCCTGAACTGGGTGAATTATTATTTAAAGGCCAGAGAGATGAACTAATCAAACAGAGGACAAGGGCAATTACCCTGCCATGAGAGAGAGAAAAAGAGGGGGAGAGAAAGATTAATAACAAGCGTCTGTGATTCTACAAAAGCCTGTTAGTCTGCAACTCGCAGAGGCTTTGGAAATTTCAACATATGATGTTACTCAGTTGTTAACATGGATAATGAACAGACAAAAAAAGTTCAGCTCTTGAGTTCAGTTTTTCATTTTGTTGTTTATTCAGCAAGGAATCGGAGATGCTGTGAAAGTCTCATCACAGATGATGCCCTCTCAGAATATACGTCTCTCACCAAAGATACTGATTTATGAATGATAATTAAATGTTCTGTGGAAGAACGAGCGGGAGAAGTCACCGTGTCACAGATGTACACACACGCACGCTCACAGACACACACACATTTGCTGATTACTTTTGGCCCGGCCATTCATTCATATGTCTGTGTGGATTTTCTCCATAATGAAATGCTGACTTTGTGGCATGTTTGATTTAAATGATTTTGGCATACATTGATATCACTGGCTCAGAAATGTGATCTACGCAGAACTCATTAAAATAGCAGAAACTAATATCAGGGAGACCAATAGGACATTACCTGTACCTGTCTCCTCCGGAGAGCAGAATTATCTAGGAAACACAGTGTCGTGAACAGGAATCCAAGTTAATGGTGCTTTAATGATTCATGAAATAATGGCCTGTGCTGCTGTATTTAACCAGCTCAGTGCAGATACAACCTTTTTTTGGGTTAACTCTGATTCTCTCTTGTTTGGCAGTGATTCATAGACACAAAATGAGGGCTGTTTTCTCTGAGGATGCAAAATAAAACTGAGAGTAGCTGATTAAGTTAATGTTGGCGTAGTTTTCTCTGATCATGTATGGTGACAATATGTTTCTGAGATCATATGTTGCGTATATCACAATTTTTTTTGTGCTGCAGTGGTAAACAGCCTTGTTCATGTTTGCATTATCATGCATTATGCCCTGGTGCAATTTGGTCTGAACTTATTTACATGGCACATTTATGTGCACCCCTGTGTGTGTATATAGATAGATAGATAGATAGACACACACACATTTATTTATGTATATATATATATATATATATATATGTGTGTGTGTGTCTCTCCCATCCATCCGTCCGTCCATCCGACAGCGCATTTGCGTACTACATCATTAGTTTGAAAATAATAAATTCTAATTAAAAGAATAATTAGCATTTTATGTTTAAGCGAACTATAAAATAATTGTATTTGTATTTAATACTCCCTTTTTATTTTAAATAATGTAGTATTATCACACATTATAATTTAGTTTATTTTATATAAAAAAAGTGCAATAATATTATCACAATTATTAATTTATTTTTTATAGTTCTATTTGATGGGTTACATTATGTGAAGTGTGAGGACCAAACCAAATCTCTAGGTTCTCATATGAGAACCAGGCTGAAAAACTTATGTGCTCCCCTGTATATAATAGACTAGACCTGAATATATGGTATATGTAGAAATTTACATAAACCTAGTTTAATAAATGTTGTTGGTTATCGTAAGTTCATAAGCAATGCATAAACGCATTATACCAGAGTACAGTAGTAAAACAGTATTGGTTGCTTAAGGTAAATAGTCTTTCAAATGCCATACAATCTCAGTCTTACTGCTATAACTTGCAGTTCTCAGTGTCCGCTTTGATGTATGACCTCTCAGTTTGCAAAACTGGACATGCTGATATGTACACTCACAGTTGCAAGTGTGCTCATCGTTCACTTGTCTTTATCTTTGTCTTGACAGAAAAGTTGTCATTCACCATCAGCTGTCTCTCTTCCAGCTTATACACATAGGTGAAGTTCTGTTCTGCGTCTCCATCTCTTTCTGATGTGACACGGCTCACTAGCCTGACTCTCCCATTAAGGCTGCACATATACCCTGCTCTTCGCTGCCAGTCGTTCTTCTTTCCTGCTCCCTCTCATCCTCCTCCTCTTTCGTGTTTTCTTTGCATTGTGTCATAAACTGACGGCTACTGGTTTTTGTTCTGTCTGTTCTGACAATTGAAGCAAGCAAGAAGACATGCTAGGCAAGAATGGGCAGGCATATGTCAGACTATGCTATACTATCCGCCGAGAGGCAACGGTTTATGAAAATACAGAGAGTAGCATATAGTATTGTCATTATAAATATAGCCTGTGACTTCCTGTATAGGCAGCGATTTTTTTTTTTTTTTTTTTTTTTGCTTTATATCAAATACAAATATAATAGATTACCATGAAGAAAAAAATATTTTCTGGCATGATTCATCACCTCATTCTTATAATAGCTATGCTTTATTTAGCTCTGAGTCTACTTACTCCATTCCTTAGTGAATAAGGTGTTGTGCTTCAACACTTCTGCTAGTTTAACAGAGGGAGTTGTTGGCTTCAGAGCAATATAAGCTTATGGCTGATCACAGACCGGTCCAGATGCTAAGCTTATCCTTGGAAAGCCCCGGTTGGCATGGCAATAGGCCCTAAAGCACACCCTCCATCTTTGTTGACGGCTGGGAGAGAATTTTGGGCTAACTCAACAGATGCTTCTCGGACTGTGAACTGCTCCAAGGGGGTTGTGGAAATGGGAATGAGCTCTGGATTACATTGAGGTAAAATCAAATGTTTTGAGCTTTATGACCCACTGTGTGAGGACCGTATGGAAGGTGGCTAGTTTGAGAGATCTCTGGGACCGAGCTCGATGTCTGTGGTGTTTGTTGTTGTTTCATAATGACTGAACCCAACTGCTTTCTTCTCACAGTCTTGATTTGTCCTCTTCAGAGAGCGACTGAAACAATTTAAAGGACTACAGGTGTTCACCCAACAATGACAATTTGTCTTTATTTACTCCCCATCATTCGTTTATTCATTTCATGTTGTCAAGCTTCAAAAATGACAAAAAATGCACTATGAAAATATTCCATTTGACTTCTCTTTTAAAATTCATATAATAGATTTGTGAGAAAATCAAAAGTTGTTTTTCCACTATTTTCTAGTCCACAAATCTCATTCTAATTCCAGCTTCATACTAGCACATCATGTCTGATTCAGTGTTATTTCAATATTATTATTTTATTTTTGAATGATTTTTTACTTTAGCATTCATACTTTTTGAATTACTTTTTTTTTCTTTTAATTTTAGTTTTAGTAATTTTATGTGCTTGTTCTCATTATTACCATTATTATTTTAAATAATTGTACTACTAGATTTTTTAGTAACTTTAGTACTTTTAGAATTTTAAATAAAACTTTTATCTTTAATTTTAGCTCAGCTTTAAGTTAACAGAAATAAATTTGAATAGTGTAAGTTTTAGTGAACAAGAACAGCACTTGTTTGATTACAACATACATGGGGAAACAATGACTTGTTGTCAAACAGCGCCGTTTTTAAAGTTGTGGTTGATTGCGATTTCACTTTTTTAACATTAGTGTGTAATGTTGCTGTTTGAGCATAATCAATATCTGCAAAGTTTCGCCTCTGAAAGTTCAGTGCAAACGGAGATATTGTCTTTTAAAATGATGGCAGTTTAATGCCTACAAAAATGGCTCTTAGGGACTACAACAAGTTACTTCCCGGGTTTGTGATGTCACAAACCCTGATAAACCCCACCCCCAGGAACATGCAGCAAAGGGGGTGTGGTCATGTTGCACTGCTTTAGAGAAAACTAGGCGTGCACCTAAAAATATATTCATACAGTATATGAATCGCAATTCTGCCTTCTAACGATTCTAATGGATTCACAAGTTTCAAAATCAATGTTCTAAAGCAGCGGTTCTTAATCCTGTTCCTCATGTCACCCTGCTCTGCATCTCACTCTCTCTCTCTCATTCAGATCATCGGCTCATCAGCTCAGCTCCAACAATGAACTGTTCCGATTATACACTGTGTATAGACAGACAGATATTTTTCAAAGCTATGAGAAGCGTTAAACATGAACGCGCATACGGTTGCTATGCTGTATTAAAGCTTTAATCAAGATAAAACTGTATATTAAAAGCTAACATAAGCAGTAGCAAATGAAAGTGTATGAGACAACAACAAACACAAAAAACATTCAATTAAGAGCCATGCTTGCACAGGTTCTGCACGATCCTCTTCACTAATATTCTCTGGGTCTCAATCGGGCTCAAATTGATAAGCAATATTGACGACGTCATTGTTTACAATACAACACTGGAGCACATGCTGCTGAGGCGAGGTGCGTGACATTTAGATGCACACTAGGCGGTTTACAACACACTGAGGCAGCTAACCAGTCTAAACCCATCACGTATTTCTAAGGGAGGGGCAACATGAGGGTGAGTAAATAATGACAGCTTTTTTACTTTTACTGACATTCTCATTCTCATTGTTGGATGTAATGTTTCCAAATATTCAGTTGAAGAGTTTGAGAGACTCTTTTAATCACTCAGGCTGTCAGTTATAGGGGGAGAATCGGGCCCTCTCATGGAGATTATGCTGACTAATGGCTGCTCTCCTCAAGTTTTGCAGGAGAAAACATTAGGACAAGCGCTGCTGGAATAATGAATGGCACTTTGGTGTCGCTACATGTTTCTCGGAGCTCCTCACCTCTCATTTCCAGCACCGTCAGCCGCAGTGAGGCGTGTTTCATTTCAACCTTCCTTCAGCTGTCAATTCATATTCATGTGAGGACAATGACTGAAAGGGGCCGTCACACACCTACCTTGACTTTTAATTAGTTTTGACTGTCTAATTAAATAGACCAGCAATGGAATATATATATATATATATATATATATATATATATATATATATATAGTACATTTGGAATATACTCTGAAGTTTGTGTGTGTCCAGACACAAACTCATATTGCAGATAAAGATAAGTGCTATAACTGAGCTTGTGATCATTATTATATTAACCAGGGCTGTAACCACTAGACATTAAAAGAATTATCGCAAAAATCTAAATTGTCATGTTTTATTCACCCTCGTTTCATTCGAAACCCATAAGACTTCGGTTAACTTTCGAAGCACAAATTAAAAATATTTTTAATGAAACCAAGATGTTTCTATTCCTCTATTAAAAGCCCAGGAAACCAAATATTAAAAGATTCAAGAAAGTTATACAGGTATCATAATTAATCCAAATATTGTTAATAAGTATGACTGGTTAACACACAGACACACACACACACACACACACGTATATATATACTAAGGGTGTAATGGTACACGTATTCTTACCGGACCGTTTCGGTCTGCGTCTTTCGGTTCGGTATGCATGTGTACCAAACGAATACAGTATTTATTTAATTTTTTTCAGGAAATTCAAATAATAAATGGGGTTTTGACAGTCTTTGATGTGGAATGACAGATCGCAGTATAAACGCCTTGGAGAGCCTCTTCTGGGACACTTCAGGAACATGCTGGTATAAACCCAACAGAAGCATTGACTCGAGCGGCCGCGATCAGCTCTGGTTCCCGTGTCTGAGCCATAACTCGCCGCAGACTTGTGCAGAGCGGAGCGTGAGTGGACGCGATCATTCCTTCCTCGATACTACTAGTTTTAACGTGAATAAACATGATTGAACATCTTATGCCTCATGTAATTGCTCAATCAGTGTTTCAACCACAGAAAGACATCAACAAAACATGTCACTTAGCATTTAATTTACCTCAGCAAGTCATCAGTGTCAGTAAGTCTAGAGAGGAGCATTTCGCGAAATATTACATATACTCATATTTTACTAAACCTGTTAGTCTTAATTATTTAATGTATGCTTAAATTAATCTGTTATGCAACATGCTATGACAGCCAGAATATATTTTAACAAATAGCCTAGAAATTGTATTATTTATAAGTTCATTTAAAAACTGCATTATCTGCAATTTACATGTTTGCATACAATTTGTTTTTTTTTTAGTGTTGATCATCTATTTAAAATGAATCTAATGTTTTGAGGTGAATGTGTATGAAGAAAAAAGTTAACACAATATTCATTTTTGGGTGTATTATACTTATACTTTATACTAAATTATACCTTATAACCCCTGATATTCAGATTAGTTGTCAGTAGTCAGTGTCTGATTCTCAAAATGTTAATTATTTATTTATTCCTCTGACCTCATCAAACCTTACATGATTTATATTCAAGTTTTAACCATCAGTTTTAATCACAAAATAGATGTGTACTTTTTTAGAAAGGCGAGTGATATCTTATATACCATAAATCATTTTTTTTTTTCCTGATTGGAGATAACATGAAGAGTAAATGCATTGGATACGTTTTCCCAGAAAACATGATTTCAGCCGGTTTGTGCAGATTGCAGTGGATTTCAGGTGTGGGAGTTTATTTCACCACTGAGGGACAGCGAGTACATCCTGCTCTCACTTGACACAGAAGGAGAGAGAAGGGACAAAAGTAGGACATCCCTGGAGCAGACAGATGGGCACATAAGCAGTGCTTAAAGGCAATTTTCCAAGCAAGATTAGAACCTGAGGTTTTCTGTTCATGGGAAAGAACCATTTCCTCTTAGCCATCACCATTCACCGGACCAATGAGGCAGCTTCCATTCAACTGACACCTGCTGTAAAGACATTTGACTTTCTATCATTCTAGTTAACAACTTGCTGTAGTGAATGATACATATTTAACACTTATGGCTAATTTTTATAATGCTATTTGATGAGTATTTTCCAAATCCTGTTTATCACCACAAAGGTTCACTTCTAAGGGGATAATGGCTAGAAATAACTTGTTTTTGAAGTCTGCCACATAGGAACAGTGCATACGCAGAGGTGAGGATGGTAACAACTGTTTGTGATACAGCTGTTCAAAAGTTTAAGGTCGGTAACATTAGGTTTTCATCAAAAATACAGTAAAAACAGCGATATGGAGATAACTTTATTGTAATATATTTGAAAACGTAATTTATTTCTGTGATAGCAAAGCTTAAGTTCCAAAAGCCTAGAATGCTGATTTGGTGTTCAAAAATGTTTATTCTTATTTATTATCAATGTTAAAACAGGTATGCGGCTTAATTGATTTTTAATTTTTTTTAGCATTCTTTGATGAATAGAAATAAAGAAAAACAATTATTTGAGGTAAATTAATTGTTAATATTATAGATAAATTTACATTTGCATCACTTTTCCTTATGTCCTTGCTAAATAAAATGATTCGTTTCTTAAATGGTTTATCGGATGCCCATTTTCCACAAGTTGATATGATTCTTTAGGTTCTTAATGAAAAGTCTATAACATACTTTGGTTGAAATTTCTCAGTGGTAGTGTTAGGATTGGGCCGATAGATGATGTCATCGTCCATCATCGATGGCTGATAGATTTCACGATGTTGAGCTGGCATCATTTTCTGTGTCATTTTCCCCGATGTTTCACTGCAGACATCGTCCGATGCCAGTTTTGCAGACATCGCCCAGTATAAAACCTTTTTACCCTGTCAAAAACAGCTCTGTTCACTGCAAGCTGTTTCGTTGCATGTCCCTTTAAATGCTAATGAGCTCTGCTCACCCCGCCCCTCTCCTCCGTGGGGCGACGAGCCATTCTCTAACAGACTCAAGATGCATTTAGCTGCGAAACTGGCTAACTAGCACATTATTAGGAAAGGTGATTTGCAAAGATTCATTAAAAAAAACTTATACTCACTTCTTCTGTAGGTGAGGCTGAATTACGAATGATTTGCATGAAGATAGATGCATTTAGGTAGATCGGAGATTGGTGCATTCCCTTCAAAAACAAACCTAATCCACTGCATCTTCAGCGGCTCAGATGTCAGGAGTAAATGATGACTGCTATGTTCATTACTACATCCAGCAACAAAACACCTCAATCGCTTAGAAGACATTCTTGTCTACCCCTGCTTCAGCATCGAAACGATGGCAGACTGTTGACAGCTCACTCAGGGTGGGTCTAAGGTAAAACAGTGTCAATCAACAATAGTGGGAGCGATCTGGGTACGGTTTTAATGTGTATACACACTGCCAAGACACATTTCAGTTCAAACAACATGTAAAATTTAATTTTGCATCTGATGACCCCTTTAAAAAACAAATAAATACTGACCTTTTGAACAGTAGTGTATATAAAAATGTGTTCTGCAGATATTTTCCATTATAATAAAAAAACAACAACCACAAAAAACAAAAACAAACAAAAAAAAAAAAACAGCTGAGCATGAGTTTTTTTATTTTATTTCTGGTTTTCTAGTTTAATTCTATGTATTTTGTTCTGGTTATTCTAAGTTTTAAAGGAAAGAAATCTTAAAGTTAAGAAGCTTATAAAGTATTGTGTTTCCATAGAAAATGTTTGTGTGAAACCTGCTGTAATAAATACTCTGCTGGGTAATCCAGACTTCATATCACATCACCCACGGCTTCTAAAGTTCAGAGTCGGTCTGAAGTCTGATGATAGTCAGGGATTGCTCTGACAGACATCCGTCATTGTAAAGCAAAGCCAGACAAAACAAAATCCATCCTCGTTGAGTCTGTCAACCACCATTAGTTTGCTGTGACAGAGCAGATCACTGACAGTTTAACCAGCCTTGGGAAAGTGACGCAGCCGACTGGTGACACATCCGTCATGGAAGTTGTCGGATCTTACATGGCAATGTGGAAAACCACGCATTCGGCACACACACAAGAGAAAGAAAGAGTGAACGATTGATAGATTACAAAGAGCAAAGTGACATTTCTTTTGAGAGGTGACTGAGGGCTTTTTGTATAATTACTACCCTGATCATTGTATTGATTGGCTGAACTTTTGATTGACAGTTCTCATTATCTTTCAGGACATATTTGGGACCTTGTAATTTTGTTTATCTGTTTTTTTTTTCTTTCATACCTGTCATTTAAGAGACATTTATCATGGTCTCAGTGTAATTTGCATACCGATGTGGAATCATCTGAAGCACTGGTTTTAATGAGGCTTAATTAGATTAGGTTCAGCCTTTCGCTCTGCATCAATTAACTATCAATTAACTTTGGCTGAGATCAAGGAATATTCTATTTATAATCCCTGTATCAATACATTTCTAAATTAATTATATTTAATCTGTTATCTCAATCATTAGCATTTCAATCAAAAAGTAGCAAGAGGATAAATAAATTATAATATAATGATAGATTGAGGTGAGGGAGAAGTAAAGCTTTGTCCTTCCATAAATCCTGGTCTAGCGGGTAGATAGGTTACACTTTATTCCAGTACTTATTATTAATTAACTAACTTTGTAACTAAATGTCAACTAACTCTCATTAGAGTATCAGTAGACTGTTAGGTTAGGGTTAGTAGAATACGTTGACATGTACTTGCAAAGTGACTTTACAATCAGTGGAATGTGTGCTGGAGGGCTATCAAATTAGAGTCCGGGCTACTAAGGAACTATTGGCTCCCAAGAAACAAAATTAGGTGCCAAATGGTTTGTGTAGGTGCCACAGAATAAACTGGTTTAATTAAAAACATTTGACCATTTCAGTCATACTGTCATGTATTTGTCTAACCTTCTCTTGTCTTTATTCGCGTTTTAATCCATTTTGTAGATGTCCTAGGAAGTGGGAACTACATGTCTTTTCCAACGTGAGAACAGGCCTATACAGTCTTAAATAATTGTTTATTACACAGAATCTGTGAAAATGTAGTTTGAGCTCCTCCTCAGTTTAAATTTATATAGTCACCAGTGGTGACCTCAGCAAAAACTTGACTCGCAAATTAATATTTTTGGTCATAAATGCGTTTGTTTTAGTCACAGTCTGGAGCCGTGAAAGTGTTAGCGACATTGGCCATAGGTTGCTGACCCCCGCTCTAACGACTGGTAGTTGACATATAGTTGCAAAGTTACTTATGGTTAATAGAATTTCGAAAGCAGACTATCAAAATATAGTTTTACCCAAAGTTGTCCTCTAGTCTAAGTAAAACAGCTGCACCTAATTATGTTTCAGAGTGTCTCCTACACAAATTACAAACTTGAGGAAATCATATCCACCATCTGGTATTCCCTTCATGCAATTCATTCAATGTTGCCTTAATATTTTACCAAAATAATGCATCTTAGAAAGTAGCATCATGTTGCCATGACCTTTTGAAACAGGCTTCGCTTTGGGAGGGCTCCGATGATGCCTGAAAATAGGTTTTAGACAGAAGACCGAATTTGAGAGGAACTTTTGTTATCATTCCTACAACTTTACAGACTGCAGGACATCATCATGTTAAGTGCAAGCATTAATTGTCTCTGACAGCTAGTGGAGTTTAAGTCCCATCAGTATTCCAGTAGAGCATGATGGGAAGGTCATTACTGAATGCAGATAAATGTTACAAGAGATAAAGCACTGACCTCAGATCAGCATAGAAAAATTAAGAAAGGTCAGATTTACATTTCTTCCATCACGCTTTCTTCCTGCATCCCTTCACCTCAGGCTTTTTCTCGAGTCTCTGTTTCTTTTGCATATTTCTCTTTTTTTAATCGTATAAAAACAAGAGGTCATGGTGGATAATCAATGATGTTTATTAAAAACTCCTTAGATGTTGCGGCTCAAACAATATGGATGTTGGGGTGCTTCGCTTCCTTTCTGCTAATGCCAACCACCCCCACAAGATGGTCTGTAATATTGCATATTTTATATTCTACACATTGGGCTTCAACACTGGGAGACCACAATGAATATCCTTAAATCCAAATATGTTTTTTTTTTTTGTTTTTTAAAATCTAAGAACATAAAGAATTGAACAAAATACTTTGCTTAGAACCAGCTTTGAAGCTGTTTTTTCACGGAAAATCTGATTTTTTTTAGTGTTGCATTTTTGTAGAAACCATGATAGTTTTTTTTTTCAGGATTTTATGATGAACTGAAAGAATTTCAAAATAATTTATTAGATTATTATTTTTTGGATCAATTTAAAAGTTTTTACTGTCAGTTTTTCCAAACAAAAATCCTTGCTGAATAAAAGGATTAATTAAAAATATTTAAAGGGGTCATCTTTTTTAAAGATCATTATTTTTTGTATTTGGTGTAACAGAATATGCTGACATGCTTTAATGTTCAAAAAACATTATTTTTCAAATACTGTACATTATCCTCTATGCCCCACTTCTCTCAAATGCTTCATTTCCTACAAAGTCCCTCCTTCCGACAAGCGCAGTCTGCTCTGATTGGCCAACTGGCCAACTGGCACAGTGCATTGTGATTGGCCGAACACCACAAGCTCTTGTCTGAAATGTAATGCCCCTTTCCATAATAGCGAGCTTCAGCTTTCAAAATAAAAGTTAAGACAGTTAATAATGTCCTTAGTTTTACCATCAGTTCAAGCCCGAGAGGGGAACAGAGTCGCGTGATAGACACAATGATGATGCTCGTCAATAGCAAATACTTAAACTATTAACAAAACTTACTTACAGTCGCTGATTCAGAAGAGCCATATTCCCATAGCAAAGTCAGAATTACCTCCTCTCCTAGGTTCATGAAACGGTCGTCCATAAAATGTGTTGTGATAACATCTGGGTTGTGCTGTTCTGTTGTAAGTAATCTTAATGATTCCTAAATGCATCTACTTTCGGAAGGCCAAATAAAGTGCTTTTGCTTTCACCTAGAAACACACAGCGTCTCCCTGTCCCTGGCTGCATCAACACTACTGGGGTTACTGAAACCACGCCTTCTCTCTTTGCGTGAACATTTGGGCAGCATTACGCAAATATTTCCACATCGTGATGTAGACATGTGGGGGCGTGTTTGAATGAGCCAGTTTAGGGGGGCGTGGCAGAGTCTTAACTTTGATAAAGAATATGTTTTTGGTTTTGAGACTTTAGTCTTTGCAACTTCAGGGAACTTATCTATGCACAATCAGCTTGTAACACTCCAAAGAGAAAGGAAAACTTGAAATTGCATCATATGACCCCTTTAATTGTTATAAAAATAGTCAGAAGTATAACATCACTTCTGGACCCCACTGCATTTAATCAAACATATAATAAATATATCAGTCCTAATCTGTCATACTTGTCCACATCGATTGCACTGAAACACTGTATATGATTTCTTTTAAAAATCTATTTATTTCTTAATGCCCATTTTTTTTTAAATCCTTTTAATTAATGTAAACTAATAATGTAAAATAATGTACCTGTATTTTCTGATTAATCTAGGTGACCCCGTTTTATCAGATTCAGGTAACCTATAACATGGTTTATGTTTTCCCTATTGAGACCATAGGATCAGATCAATTATTTTATTCAGAAGAAGAGAATTGTTCTCAGAACGCTTCATACAGTATAAGCTGCACTGTACTGAAATACAGTTCAGTCAGTCACAAAACAGCAGCTTTACCTAAGGGATTTAATTACACAACAGCTCTTACATAAACTAGGCCAATCATATTACAGATTTTACTTTCATGCCTTTACTGATATGAAGATGACAGCTGATGGACTGATGTATAAGTGCTTAAGCCATAAATCAATATAAGACTGACAGATATGTTAGCTGATGATGTTGTGGAAAATGATGATTTATGTCTAAAAAGCTTTTGACTCATTATCAAAGTTGGCATCATCAAACACAGTCATGACAGTTTCAGATGCCATCAACTGAAAACTATTTTTTTGTTAAATTTGTAAAACAGCAGTAAACATAATAAAGGGAAAGCCTGCTGGGTGAGACATTTGTACGTTGGCGGTCTCTGCTCAGTCTTAACGTCTTTAGTGCAGTGGGAATAAACTGTGGCCTGCTGATCAGACTAAATGTCTTGGGATTTACTAGGTCAATTGGTCAAATAATGGATAAAAGAAGGAAATAACCTTGTGCTCTTTTCTCGCTCTATTTTTTTGCCTTCTTCTTTTGGCTCGTCCTTCCTTGGTTTTCTGTCTTAAGTGACTGGAGGTGGACAGTTCAAGACTACTTTAAAATAGGTTTTTGCCTTTCTTTTTTTTTTCTCATTTTATTGGTACTCCCTAGCCATTTTAGCATTACCATATTGTATGCATATGTTGAATAAATGAATATTAATGCTATCTATCTATCTATCTATCTATCTATCTATCTATCTATCTATCTATCTATCTATCTATCTATCTATCTATCTATCTATCTATCTATCTATCTATCTTGCTTTTTATCGTTCTATCTGTCTGTCTGTCTGTCTATCGTTCTATCTATCGTTCCGGCCGGCCGTCCATCCATCCATATCCCCAACTATAATTTACTGATAATGGATATTGTATTTAAGGCATCATGAATTGTTATTGTAACTGGTTGTTTACATTTTTTTCTTATTTTCTGCAAGTGAACTCACACCTCTGTAAAGTCCTCTTTTTGTTCATACTGTTTTCAGGAACTCTGCGTGTCCATAATGTTATGTCACCTGTCCTACTTTTTTGAAAGTAGTACAAAAAACTGACTGATATCACAAGTGTAACATTTGGGCCAATCAGACACACAGCTATTTGTTATATTTAACAAATAATCTCTAATGCCCCCCTTACCCAACCAAAGTCCAACTCTGAGGGTCTGTGGACTCTTCCCCCGAAATGCATCCAACACCGCCGAAAGACAGAACAGGCCTCTTGTTCCATGGCAACCGATCTGATAACACTTGTTTTATTGCTCAAAGGACTGCGGGCAGAGCAACTCACTTCATTTCCCCTTAGGAAAGAGACATTATGCCATAAAAATGGACTCTTCTCTAATTAATTCATAGAAAAACCTTTCTTTGAATGAACATACATATCCTCAGGTCACTTTGTATATTATTACTGTTCTTGTATATGTTTTTGTGTATTGTATCCTGTTTTATGCATGCTTATGATAGAGCACTAGTTAATATTACCTCACTTATACCATGTTTGGTCTCTATCAATTCGTCTTCAGATTATCTAATTGAGAGTGTATATTATATGTCGATACCTATTCAACATATAACTGTTCTAAGAATCTTTGATAGTTTGTATATCAACTTCCAATCCAGTTCATATGCAAATTACCATGCATGGAGACAAAAAGTCACCATAGGCTTTTTGAATCTATGACCTCTATAGCAGATAAATCTCTCACATCAGTGATGCCCCTGCAGTCTGCGATTCTGTTAGATTGTAAGAGGATGAGGAGGATGTGCGCTAGAACTCTTCTGGACCCTTAAGTTTCTGTGCCAGGCGGCCTTGACTTTCCATTCAACCAAGAATCCTCGGATCTCAGCAGATCTCTTTCTTAGCTGTTTTGTTAAGAGCTTTCTTAACTCCCAATTGCCACCGAGCCAGAATAACATCTTTTGGAGTTCATCACCCTTCAAACCCGGAAGAACTTGAAGAACTCCAACACCAGCAAACCTTCAAACCATCAGGACTGCATCCGGACACTCGTTCAACGACCAAAGGCATTGCAAGTATCGCACATTTAACTAAACGAAACAGAGGTTTAGTATAAGCTATAGACCCTGTTATAAATGGCTTGCAAATTAAATGTCTCTTTACGATTTTGACCCTCGCTACATGCTCTAATGCATTAATAGGACAGTATTATCTGTGGCCAAGGAAATATACTTTCTTAGAGTTGATATGAACTTGCACTGAATGTTCGCTGGACGGACAGATCAGTTGATGGCAATTTAATTCTGCTACAGTTATTACTGTCAGCCGATATAAATAATTGTAATTAATCATAATTAATTATAAATATTTATATACAATTCCCTTTTGAGCTTATAACTTGTTACACAAGAAAATGCACATTTGTGGAGAGTAAGTATATAGATATCTCTGAGATGTTCTGAGTTCATCTGGAGCTTTCACACTTATGTTAAAATGTCAATCTGAGCCTTACATGTGTACCTGCGTTCAGCACTCCATACAGCCAACAGTCACACCTCATCAGCTGTTTTTTTCATGCTGTCCAAGCTCTAATCAAATGTGCGACTTACACCAGTGTGCGTCTTGTTTCTAAACAAGACCATCTCTTGTCAAAGGCCAATCTGTGAAGGGGCACCTGCCACAGTGGTGAGTAGAATAGGCAAAATTACCCATATTGTGTTAATTATGCACCCTGGTGGTGACAAATAAGAAACTCCATTATAAGGCTATGGAGTGTGGTATCACTGGAGTCTCAGTAGCTATGTTTATAGGCCTATCAGCCTGAATAATACTTTTATAATCAGGCTGAAAAGCCTTCATGTAAACCTCAATCAATCGGAATGAAATTGTGATCAAATTCAAAGGGTTGGTGTATGCCTGAAATAAATAATACTTTGTGCACATGCACAGTGCCATAACACGTATGTATACATGCATTATATGTCATACAAATGTTCCATGTCTTCTGACATATGTCAGCTTTTTTTTTTAGAGGACATTATGGCAAAAAAGTTTTTCTCAGTAGCTCCAGTGACATTATTTCAATGGTTTTCTTCAGTTGTGAACACGGCAACAGGGCACTTCATAGGCTACATGTAGAATACATGTAATGCTAACTATGTGTGTATGTGTATAAAACTCATATGTGAATCAGACTGCATTGTTTAGGGTTCATATAAACGATATTGTCAAAATCTGAAATTGGATTGGATTCATTCCATGGTTTCTTCAGTTATTGCAGGCTCAGGAGCTAGAAGAAATGTTGTGAAAGCTCACAATACTTTAGTAGCACACCGGTCTTCATGATTTAAAATGAAATATACAGTTTATGATAGACGATGATGGATTACCCAAAATTTCACAATTTCATATTTGACCTTGTGAATTTCGGCAGAGAAACCTTGATGTGTGAGTTACAAAATTAAAAAAAACCCACTGAAAACAATTACAAGCCTCATGTTTTGGTGTCAATTGTTAATCATGCATTGAGTTTTATCCTGTTAAAAGGAACTGAAAAGTAATTCAATGCAACCACTGTGCTTGAGCATGCGAGCCGTGTGGGCGTCTTACTTGAAAAGTTATTTTCAGGGGTTCCCGCCACTCTCTGCAAGCTCTTTCTGATGTTCCTGTCACTAAGAGTAAAGCACCTCTAAATTACTGTCAGTATAACGCAATTACCTTACAGAGAAAGACAGAGAGAGAGAGAGAAATAGAGTTACAAAGCCCATCTGCTGTTTCTTTGCTGTACATGTAGGGCCTAAAATGGTTCTTACTAACAGTATAAGACACAACAGATGTGATACAGCCGTGTGACAGGTTTTATTTATAATTTTTTTTTAAAGCAGAAGTTCGGTTGATGAGAAACTTCTAAACGAGTTAGCATTGATCTGACTCCACTTGCTCGATCCGTATTCCTCAGTGTAGCATTTGGACCAATCAGACACACATTTATTCATTATATTTAATGAATAATCCAGCAAAACCTCTCATTCAACAAGCAATCTGTGAGGGTCTATGGACCCTTCACCCGAAAGAGCACCCTAAAGGACTCAGTTACCAGGGAAACCATCTGATAAGACTGTTTTATTGCTCAAAAGTATGTGAGATGTGACGTGCCCTAAGAACGGACCCTTCTGAAACCCACACAATGCCCATACAAACAAAACTTTCCTCCTTGTCACTCATAGACAAACCTTTCTACAGATAAACATGCATCCCAATGATATTGTGTGTATGATTTTAACTATCTTGTATAGTGCCTCTTGCATTGGGGAAGTTGTGGCCTAATGGTTAGAGAGTCAGACTCGTAATCCAAAGGTTGCGGGTTCGAGTCTCGGGCCGGCAGGGATTGTAGGTGGGGGGAGTGAATGTCCATCGCTCTCTCCACCTCAATACCACGACTGAGGTGCGAGTATGAATTCCGAGTATCACCATACTTGGCCGTATGTCACTTCACTATTGTATTTTGCTTTATGCATGCTTTATGAGTGAAGTACTAGTTAATGTAACCCCACCTATATCGTGTCTCCTACCAAATTAATGCTCATTTGATGACGCACACTTTGGTGTACACCACCTCCTTATAGAATGCCAGGTGTGTGTGTAATTTAATCAAAGTATAGACTGCCAGAGCCTTTCGAACCATGCTCTCAGACAAAGGGTCATGAAACCCCCCAATAGTTCCAGCCTTTTTCATTGGTCAAGCCCATCCTGTAAGGTGTGACTCTTCCCTGACTTTAAAGGGTTCACGCACAGGTCCGCCTTTCTCTTCTGCAAAATCTTATGATTGCTGCTTGTGTGGTTGGACTCACGGAGCGCCTGAGCCGGTGCGGGCGCGCCCGGCAGGCCCAACATAGAGCCATGTGCGGTCTCCCCAGCCTGAGTAGATGGCACCTGACCACTGGAGTTTAATATCACTGGAGTTCATCTTCACTCAACCCTCGAATTCACTGTCATGGAAAGGCCCTTGCTCAGACCTTTTGCTCTCCCTGCTCCCGGCAGTCTCTGCATCTTCATCTATGGATTGCGGCCTGCAGTTCCACTGCGGCCCACAGTGCCAACAGGCACCACTTTACACCCAGCCATGTGTTACTTAGGAGAGAGGACTCTCTCAACCCCAACAGAGTCCAGAACAACCTCGGAGTTTCAAGAGATTGCAACTTCGGTCATCGAATGGAATCATCCAGACCTTCTTCAGAAGCTTCACGGGACACTCGTTTTCGTTGCAAGTATCCAAATGCAAGTATCGTTCCCTGCAACACACAGAGGTTTGTTGTAAGCTATAGTATACTATACTTTGAATTAGAGACTGATGGTTTGTTCAGATTGTCAACTCAGCCTCATTTCCCCTGTTTCTGTCCGGTTTCATTCATCCAGTCTCACTTACCCTTCCCATGTACCATGTATGTGTGATGTGTGTGTGTGTGTGTATGTGTGTGTATATATGTAAGTGTTTGTTTAGTCTAGTTATGTGTTTGTGATTTAGTTAATAAAACTTTGTGCACAATACATATGTGTATTTGTTTCTGATTCCCTGCTTGCAACAAAGTCAATTTAACGATTTCGATCTTGTTACATGCTCTGAGTAGTACTCTACCTTAAAAAAAGGGTATTTCTCTTACCCTAGAAATGAAGATTTCTTTGAATTCATAAATAATCAATACTCAACGTTCACTAGACGATCTGGTCAATTGATTGTACTGTAAATTCTGCTTTATCAAGCTAATCTATATTAACTTATCTAAATAATATAATTAATTATAAAAAGTTATGATTAATTAATAATATTCCCCATTGAGCTAAGATTACTACATCTGCGACGACTTGAGAATACTCAACTGAAAATATGCACACAACCTGTCTCATAATTAACCGTATCCCCACACGGTAACATTGACATATACCTGTATGTTTTCACAGTGCTTAAAGCTGTGTTGTCAAGGCATCTTACACCTCCATGTGAGAGTTTATTACTGTAGACTGTAATCCTGCACAATTAAATAAATCAAGATGGGTAGCTGAAATAAACCTTGAAAAGCAGAAGACTCTTCGTGTTCTTGTGAATCATAGCACCTGTGATATTTGATGATGTAAACAGTTTTAATTAGGAGATAAAAAGTGTCATGGGTCAAATGAAGTAGGGTGGAAGCGTCTTTGCTTTATAAGAATAGCGAACAACTTATTTCTTTGTACAAAATTCAGGTAGCACTTTATTTTACAGTACGTGTACTTCCCTGGTACATGGTAAATATCTTGTACCTACAGGCAAATGAGTGGTAACACAAGTTACCTGAGGTGTATGTACATGGTCACAAATAAGAAACACGGCTGTACTTAACAGTCGTACATGCGTGGTAATTAGTTTGTACGTACAGACAAGTGTGGGTAAGAATGGTCACTTACAGGTAGTGCCTGTACATGGTAACTAATTAGATACTTTACTGTACTTACTAATGTATATACATGGTAAATATGTAGTACTTACGGACAAGTGGGTACAAACAGGCACGTCCTTACAATATCCGTATATATATATATATATATATATATATATATATACTAATAAGACACATTACTGTACATACTAATGATATGTACATGCTAAATGTGTAGCACCTACGGAAAAGTGTGCTATTATGTGGTAACAAACAAGACACATACGGTCCTTGGTATACACATGGTAAATATGTAGTACTTACAAACAAGTGTGTGTTAATGCTAAATTACTCTCCACAAAAGTGCTTACAAAGTTTGAAGAATTGGTCATTCCTGTGTAATGTTTATGAAAAATGGTGCACTTTTATTTTACAGTCCTATTTAAACTAATTACCATGTATGTGCGATAGTTAAGTACAGCCGTGTTTCTTATTTGTTACCATGTACATACAACTCAGGTAAGTACTTTGTGTTACCACTCATTTGCTTGTAGGTACAAGATATTTACCATGCATGTTCCAGGGAAGTACACGTTCTGTAAAATAAAGTGCCACCAAATTAATTTTCTTTTTCTGAATTTCTTGCAAACATGCAGAGACCCGTTTGTAGTTAAAGGAGTAGTTCAACTGTTCAAAGTTCAAAGATATAGATGAGTTTGTTTCTTTATCAAAACAAATTTGGAGAAATTTAGCATTACATCACCTGCTCACAAATGGATCCTCTGCAGTTAATGGGTGCCGTCAAAATGAGACAGGTGAGTCACACCGCTCCAGTCCATTAATTAATTTCTTGCGAAGGGAAAAGCTGGCCAATAAAGGATAATAACGCTTCCTACAATAAACTTGTCATCCTCTCACATTAAAATTCACTGACATTTTTGTTTAGAAATGTTTTGGTCTGTTTTCACTTGTAAACTGTGCTTGATCTATACATATTTCTCTCATGATTCAGACAAGAACATTTTACACACACCAACACACACACGCACACACACACACACTGTATAAATTGTCTTGAGGTCTTGATGGTAGCTGTTTGGACTCTCATTCTGACGGCACCCATTCACAGCAGAGGATCCATTGGTGAGCAAGAGATGCACAGTAATGTTACATTTCCCCAAATTTGTCTTAGCTAACCTTTGTTGTATTTACCCACTGTGCATAGTTTTAAACACATGCTTTGTATAAAATGTATAAATGTATCCCACACCGAAAAGATCCCACACTATATCAGTGCCTTAATGTAGAGTACAAATAGGCAATTTTGCAACAGTCATTATTTTTCTAACTGCACAGTTTTTTCTAGAACAGGCAAGAAATAATTTACCTCCCAGGCTAGAGTAATGTAAAATAATGGACATTCTTATTGTTTTCCTGACCTAATTTAAAAATTTACAGACTTCTGCAAAGCTAGGGAGGAGGTTTAATGTTCTTTTTTTTTTTTTGCTAAATGGTAGTTTACACCAGTACTTGGAGTATATGATAGAGTTATTCAGAAGCACATGCGTTCCATTTTAGACTGCTAAATTTATTGTGCCTCCTTCAGAGCAGAGATTACATGGACATCAGTGTCTTATCTGCTGTATTTACAACTACAGTCATACAACCCTTAAAAGCTTTACCATTTTTCTTTTATAATAAGAATAGAGAAGCAGCATGGAACAGCTTCAGAATGCTTGCATCATCCTTCAGTGTAATACGTGTTAGCCTCAGAAAGAAAGTTCCAGACTTCCTCTAAAAATGTGTCGTATTTAGACTGGAGAGAGCAAAATGCTACCCTGTGGTGTTGAAATGTAAGCGGCTTTATGGCGCTTTGGAAAACAAGCTCTGAATCTTTGTTCAGCATGGAAAGTATTAGATTCTGAGTGGTCGCCTCACTTGTGTGTGGGTGGTTTGGAAGAGAGGACTTCTGAAATGAAACATGTATTTGAACGCTGTGAAAAGGTCCATCAGTTAAGAGTGCTTTGGCTTGTGCATGATTTTGTTTTTTTCTGAAAGCGTCTTAGATGGTCCCGGCTGCTTTTGGCACCAAGTCACATTGGCTAGCTGCCTCGCTCTAAAGGGTTTTAATCATTGCCAACATGAAGTGCAGCTCTGTGCAGCTCTGAAGCTCCAGTGATAATGGACAGAATGGAAGAATGACAAATTAAAGTCGGAATTAGGTGGCTATGGATTAGAAGATCCAAAGAAAAAGGAATAGTCCACCCAAAAATTAAAAATTGCTTACCTTCTTGTTGTTCCAAATGACCTTTCTTTCTTCTGTGGAAGACCAAAAAATGGGATTTAGGATTTTTTTTTTTTTTAAACCATAAAATGTCATTTTGGAGCTAGTGTTGTAGGCCTCATTGTTCTTCAAAATATGTTCTTTTATGTGCAGAGGAAGGAAAGTCATACATGTTTGGAATGAAATAGGGATGAGTAAATAATGACACAATTTCCATTTTCGGTGAACTATCCCTTCAATGTTTATCATTGTGCTGTAAAACCAAATCTAAATAAACATGCTCATATATGTTGCTATGGAAGATACTCGGCAAAGGAAGCGGTTTGTCAACAGAATCTTGTTTTCTTCTTTCTGAGGGGCCTATATATGATGAAGGTGGATTACGAATGAAGTAAACTCATATGTGCTATTATCTGTCCTCTGAAATTACATAAAAAAGAAATGTGCTTTTCAAAGTTTGTTTAATCTTTACGCAAACATACCAAGACTCGAGTCCTCTCCTGAATCAAGTCTTTAGAATCAGAGGTGGCTCTATGAATTGTCCTTCATCTGTTCTTCAATAATACATCCTAGTATTTGGAGGAGTTTAATGGAAAAATACATTTTTTTCAGGTTTGTCCCAGTAGAGCCTTTTTTTTATATGACTTTCCCTTTGCTCTTACACTAGCCCATATCTCAGATTTGACTTCTGACCCCTCTGTTGCTTTTTTCCTGTTACCTGGGTATTTGTCCTTTTGTAGTTTTGATAGGACATACATTTGGGATTGTGTTGGTGTGCTTTTTTGATGCATTTTTACTCTTCACCAGCCTGGTCAATTTAAAAGAAATGCAGCCAAACACATATTTACTGGGCAATCTCAATTCAAATGCATTGTTTTTTTTTTTGCATAGCATTTTGTTTTAATATTAAAATATCTGAAACACTGTAATGGTATCTATCTGCATAGGAAATAACTCTTGAAACGTTTGAGGTTT
Source organism: Barbus barbus (assembly GCF_936440315.1). Classification (NCBI taxonomy): domain Eukaryota; kingdom Metazoa; phylum Chordata; class Actinopteri; order Cypriniformes; family Cyprinidae; genus Barbus; species Barbus barbus. The sequence continues at coordinate 23,073,728 of NC_136716.1, forward strand.
GGTGAACAGCACACAGTTTAATATGATACATTATGATAGTACATTATTCTTGAGTAAATTTTTTATTAAAAAAATAAAATGAAATTCGAAGTTTAAAATGAAGCTGCATTGAGTTATTGCATAGACTATTGTGAAAAAAACAACAAAAACCTATAGCACTTATAGCACCGTCAACCAGCAGTATTATAGTATAGTTGGCTTTTGAATAAATTTACATTTATTTATTTACCACCTAAGGTACAAGCAGAGCCATAAACATTTTCTTTTTCTTTTCTTCTTTCAGGTTGATTGGTTGTTTGACAGGAACACAAAATGTGAGTTTCATAATATTAGAAAATATTCTATTAAAATACAATATAAGGCTTAAATTGAATACATATTTTTATACAATGCTCTTAATCTGTATTGTTACCTGTTCTGGTGCAGTATACATGTATCATGTGCACTCTGTATACTTGTATTTGGTGCAAATATGTGTGTATCACTTGTAACGTAATAAAAGTAATATTAATATGTAATTTAAAGAAATAGTTTAATTTAGCTCAAAGGGAATAATTTATGATTTTATAGGGGTTTGAGCAGAATCCCTGTTACGGCGATTCACTGAACGAGCCGTATAACAAACTCTGCACTGGATATTAAAATCCAAAATATAGTGACAACACTATTTAATAGCGCAGTTTAATGGAAACAAAATCGGCAGATTAAGACATTAACTTGTGAGCAGAAAACACAAGATACTTCTCTTTTCAAATACGATTTTATTTATATAAACCTAAGACATAAACTAATCTAACACATGAACACAAGCATTCACACATTCACACGTTGCAGAAAGAGAGAGAGTAAGGAAAGGATGAGTTTAAGAGAATGGAAATGTGAAATCCCAAGTTTACAGCAATATGTTCAATTGCATAGACCTGAACAACCATCAATCAATTATTTAACCCTTGCTTTGAGTTTCTCAATGAGGCTAAAATTGGTATTAAATGCACCTGATTCAGTTAGAACCTGGAGGTGTACATGCATGCTTTGCCTGTGTAACAGGGTTTCCTTTGTGTCCCTGAAGTTACTAATTGGCTGGAAGTTCAATAGTCTTTGAAGTGACGTTTTGGGCGTTGGCTGAGGTTGCGGAGTTGGTCAGGTCGAAGTTTGAAGCGAGTGCAGTCGGAGCTGGACTTTGTAGCAAACTTACATTAGAACACGAAACTCCACGGAAATAAAAGAAACTAAAGTAAAAGAATAAAAATAAAAGAATGTAACGAGACTAGGTGGCTTTCTTCTCATTATGGTAATAGCTGGCACGTGGGCCAGAGCACGCTTAAAGAGCAGCGTCAAAACACGGTGGCAAAAGAGAAGCAAGAAGGGCGTAAGAGAGTAAGAGAGCATTTTTACGAAGAAGAGTAAGAGAGAGTTTGATGGTGTCCTGAGTTTTTAAACTCGGCTTTCAGACCATCCCATCTGGACGTCTTGACCAATTAGATACTGTCCTTGCTTGGGGTGTTGCTCTGTTCCTCCACCAGGCCAATAAATCAACAATGTTATCTGTTCAGTCAGAGGTCCGAACTTTACAGGCTCTTGCAAAGTATACTTTTGAACATGATTTCTATAACAAGACTATGATACATTTGACAAAGAATTGATTGGAAGAAACATTTAAAGCATGATTTTTCACACTCATACATACCAAACACGCATCTGAATCCTTCAGCTATTCAATAGTGATTAAAAGAACCATACATAATATTTGATTAAAGCATGATAATCTAATGTGTAGGTTACAAACATAATATAGGTTATTTCTATGCAGAGAAATAACTCATTGGTCCTTTAAAGATGATTTTTAGTACATATGAACAGATTGTCTCTAGTGTGTAGTTCTATGGACCAGAGTACGACCAGAGAGAGGTTAAAAGGTCTCCTAAGGAATTCAAGTCTTTGTCTTGTATGGGGGAAGATCTGCCCAAGAGAGTCTGTAGCTTGTGATTTTCTATCACAGGTTTACATGTGACCATCAGTCTTGATTACTTGCAACAAATTTGAAAGTCTCCTTCCTGAATTGGAATCATCAATAAGTGTTCTTTTTTCTCAAGGTTGTAAGCTGTTTTGTGAAAGAGGCTTGCTGGTTAGGCTTGCTTCAGACTAGATGGAGCCAGGAATCCGATTTATGACGTTGTCCTGTTACAGCTTTGAGGCCCCTCTTTCTGGAATCTCAGCTTCTCATGTTTGATGTTCTGATGGAATCTTAACTTCGTCTGATTCAGTCTCTGATATCTTACACACTTATATGTGTATTATGTGTACTACAGCTCGGGTACAGTCTGTGGAAACAAGTTTCTTCTTTCTTGGGGACAATAAAGAATGAATCTGAATCTGAATCTTTTCAGTGACTTCTGAAGAGTTATTTTTGATTTTCTGAAAGTAGACCAAACGTCATTGCAGAACACAAATACAATTACACCATGATTTGTAAAAAATGGTGTAAGCCTTATCCTACATAAGACTCAAGGGATGAACAACAAAATATGTTTTCTTTCAAGGAAAAACAAAACAAATCAAAGGCTAGACAAATTCTATATTTAAAAAAAAAAAAAAAGTCTAGGGGATTATTTGAAAGCTTCCAGGGATGAGATAAGACATGACATAAAGGGTCACTGAGATCTTCTCATCACCCTGAGGAAACCAGCTAAAACTATGTCATTGTACTGTGAATCATTTCAAATGAAAAGCTTGTGCTAAATGATTAGCAACCTGATATGCAGAGATAATCTTTTTCTGGATTCATGAATCTTTTCAGGATGTTGACACGTTTACTTGCAATGACTTGCAATACAAAATTGCTTCGAGGAGCATGCCAGAGGCACATACCTACCCAGGATGTTTGAAAGCAATCAAAATTACAATATTTTATAATTGAAAAACCCCATATCTATTTATTCCTGTCTTGGCAAGGACATGTTCCGCCATTTCAAGCATGCTTCTATTTCTTTCTTTTTTGGAGCTCTGTGGGTTAGACACAAAGATGAAATGAGAATAATAAAGAGTTTGATTTATTATAAGAACAAAATGACCTGTTAATTACATTAGGTTCATTACATTAGGTTGAGAATGGGTTTGCTCAGTGCTGACCGATTACAAGCTAATGACCACTGCTGATTGTTGCTCTTTTTTTTTTTTTTGGTTTAAATTTACAGATGAGCCAAATGAAAAAAAAAAAATCATTAAGGACGAAGCAATTTATAATGCATTCTCAGTGCCTTTATTTGCATGATTCATGCCTAACCTAAAGTCATGCTCTCACCGAAATTGCAATGTGAAGATAACCATACATAACCAAGGGCCAGCATACTCTTCAGTTTAAGGAAAAGCCATTTTTTCTCTTTCAATAAACCTTATTCGATGTGCCCACTCATAGCTCTGAGTGCAAGTGTAGGGGATGAGAACAATTTAACAGAGTGGGATGTTTAACCCCACTCTCATGTTTCAAAGCACAATGAAACAGAGTTGAATCATACGAGTATGCTTTACAGTGCTTCAAAAATGGCTAAAGCAAAATCAATATTACGCTCTCGAATATATACGTTAGCAAAAGGATATCATTTTAACGATATCTTCATTGTCATGATCTAAACGACAGGATGTCTTTGACTGTTAGCAGAAGGTTAGACAAGTATCACATTTAATATAATTCCACCCGGACTGTTTGATTATTTATCTTCTGTAAGGCGCAGTAGTCATCCCGTCTGTATATGTTGAAGGACAACCTGAAGAGCGGAGGAAATATGAATGAATCGCAACTGTGTGTTTAACAGCCGATCGCATTCCCCGAGTGCCGCGCATTTACACAGTCGCCGACCAATAAAACGGCCAAACAATCACATTTGACCCTTGCGGAAGCGCCAAGGCCACCGAAGCGTCAAAGAAAAGTTTGCAAAGTTATTGATCCTGCAGTTAAACTCATCCTTGAGAGGTTCGAAAACGACCTCAATCCTTATTTGAGATGGAGGGGAAGGTGTGAGAGTACGGGGAGCGTTGAATCTGCCCACTGGTGAGAAAGATGGGAAGAGAGACATCTATTAAACTGAATCTTTGTGGCTGAATATAGGATTGTGCTTCCTCTGAGACCCTACCTAAGGCTACTGCCAGCAGTCACCGGCATCCCTAGGGAGCACGACTTCCCACAGAGATTCCCGAGACCGTGAACATGTCACAATATTCCCCGGTTCTCGATCACAGTCTAGACTTCCCGTGTGGTTCTTTCCTCTGGTATTTCTCTCCTAATTATGCAGGTGCCACGAGGCATGACCACTCGTTCTCGCCAAAACCACATTGCCATAATCTTTAATTGGGTCTCATTATAAAAATACTCTACTCCTGGCCGATAGGATGTGAATACCTGCTGTTTTTCCTCTTAACATGTGTGAATCACTTTAAGGAAGACAAATTATGAAGGTAGAACTTCCAAAAAGGTGCTGTAAAGTATTTGTGCACTCATGTCTTTCAGCCATACTCGGATCATTAAGGAGCAATGTGGGGAGTGGTTGCGAAGCTGGCGAGTTCTTGCTTGTTTAACTGCAAGTAATTATGCATAAGGCTGTAAGTGAGTCTTTCAGTCCAGCTCAGCTTCGAGCTGATAATTGTGTGCAGTGAATACTGAGAAGGCTCTTTCAGTTGAAGGCCGAGGGCCTGGTCAGCAGAGAATGAGGGGGGTCACGCTAGGCTTGCTGCTTTTCACAGTCTTTCTCTCTTTTTCTCTCGTATCCAATCATTCCTCGCGCTCTTGTAAGCTGTAGAAACGGAAGCACTCAACAAAACCAGAAGTGGCACATTTTCCCCCTCCATTCAGAATGATTTAAATTCATCAGAGCCCAGCCATAATGTCTGACTGTATATGATCGTACGAGCATTTGTCTTGGAGGTAAAAATAATTGATTTGAAGAGAATGTTTTAGCAGGCTGCTCCTGCGTTTCATCAGGGCTGATTTTTTTGATCCTATGTGGGGTTTTATGTTTATGGTGACCTTTATCTTTGAGCATCTTGCCGTCTGTAGTGGAACCCTTCATTTGAAATCACTTGTTCTGAAGTTTTGACAGGGCACATATTTTATCATACAGCCGATCCATCCAGTTGGCACTACTGAAAATGCTTTTGCATGGACTATTATTTGAGGGTTAACAGTTAAATATGTAGTCCAGTTAAATTTGTAGTTTCTGTCATTTAGTCATTAGCAATGGAGTGTTAACTTGTTTTTCCGGCCATCATAACTTCTCATCTATGGAGTTCAACTCTGGTCACATGTGTCACACTATTGATTTTTTTTTTTCAACCTGATGCAGACCTGTTTTTTCTCTCTCCGTTGGACAGTTTAAAATGCAAATTTATGTAAAAGTGTTAAAAGTTAACAGTTATTAATAAGATAATGCAATGCACTTATTTGGTACATGCATGTTTTTACATTGTACTTATATTTTACAAAATATCTGCCTGTAATTACATCGGTAGTTAATTTCTGTAATTACATTTATAATTACACTGTTGACCCATCCCTTACACCTTAACCCACCCTTAAAGTGTTTTGCAAAACAATATGAACACATAAGTACATTGTACTTATTTATGTAAGTACATAGTAGTTAAGGCCACCTAATCTAAAGTGGGACACTTTTTATATATTACTGTTATGTTTTAATAATATTTTTATTTTCTCTCCAATTTTCACCGCTGAAGATTATTGAAATAATTGAAATTGAAATTAAATTTACACTGCAACCAGTGTTTATCGTTGGCAGCCACCTGTGAAAGTTTTAATTCTATTAGTAAATAAACACAATCGATGCGTTGCTAATAACACGCATGTTTGGTTTTCCAACCTCGATGCTAAAGTTTTTCAATGCTTCAGTTAGATTGAGTCTTGACGTGCATGTAGAAATCTAATTTCAGCCAGGCAACAGCAGATATTGGTATGTGCTGTGTTGTGTTTTTCCATTAATGAAGATTACCTGCCTATCCCTATTTGTACATACAGGTGTCAGACTTTGATTTGATTCCATCAATTTGGTTTAACGTGTTTGAGCTACTACAGTAGATCCAGTAAATGGAAAAGGTTCATTCAGAGTCAGAGTGCCCTTAATATGCATCTGTCAAATTTCAGCAAATTCAAATATAGACAGGCAGTAATGCCCGAGATTTTTCAGCTCTTCTTCTCCCAAGATGGTTTTACAACTTGAGGTTTGTCTGACTAGATGCAATTTAAATGAGAAATTGATAAGGGACTCTTTATTTGTCAGGATCCTGTCTATTAATACGGATATCTGTATGTGAAATGCATCCCCTGAGCATGCAGTATTGCAGGGATTGATATTCTTCTTATTGTCGTTGTTGGGATCTTGTAACTCAGATTGATGAAGTGACACAGAAACCTATTAGCCATTTTCCGAATATACTGACGTAACCTCTCCGTACAGATGACAATTTAATGAGACAGGGATGCAACTTGGTTCTAAAATGTGTTAAAACAATATGATATTGTTGACTACCTAGTGAAATGTTGACATTTTAAAACGATCACCTTTTGACACCGCTTGACTCTCTATTTTTCTTTTTTTCTTTTTCATTTCTCTCCCGAGCGACCTTCACTACCGACTTGGATAATTGTTGTCCTTCTCAAATGATGTTCAGCGATGTGTGTTTTCCTGCACACGTAGGGAAAGGAAAGGGAAAGGGAAGTGGTGTGTGGCCAAGTATGTTGATCCATACTCGGAATTTGTGCTCTGCATTTAACCCATCCAAGTGCACACACAGTAGTGAACATACACCCGGAGCAGTGGGCAGCCAATGCTGCGGTGCCCGGGGAGCAGTTGGGGGTTCGGTGCTTTGCTCAAGGGTCTCACCTCAGTCACGGTATTGAGGGTGGAGAGAGTGTTGGTTACTCACTACCCCCACCTACAATCCCTGCCGGACCTGAAACTCGAACCCACGATCTTCAGGTTACAAGTCCAACTCTCTATCCATTAGGCCACGACTGCCCCTTTTTTTTTTTGGCAGCCATTTTTTATAGCCCATCCATAAGTGTAATATCCCTGAAAAACAATGGAGCAGTAGTTTTGCTGATCTATTACCACCTTTTTATTATAATGAATATGTAAATTGCTCTCCACCAAGGTGAATTCAGGTGAGAGTGTGGCAAGTTTTTTCTTTTTTTTTTAGTGCTGCACCAACAAGGTCAGGAAACCTAAAAGTTTGTTAATGTACCCTTGTCTTTCTCCACTCACTGTCAGGTGGTCTTAAAAACAACCTTGTCATGGCTGTCTCCATCCTAGGGAGCTTATATGAAATCACGTCAGCTTGGATCCTGTTTACCCCCCAATTAGATGCTACGGGTCTGGTAATCCGAGATGCCATCTTTCATTGCTTTCCTGTCATACTTGCTCAAAACCATTCAGTGACCTTTGCAGTCATTCGATATTAACTTGGTGACTGATTAAAGCTGAATTTCCCTCAGGACAAGCTACTGCCAAAGAAAAAAAAGGACCACAAAGTGTATTCTTTATTAAGTGATTGGCACAATATAACTTTGGCATATTATCTGTCATCTGTTTAAATGGCTAAATCTATAATATTATATCATTTGATTTTACTGGTTGGAGGCCAAACTCTTTTTGTACCTCCTGGATATTTTGCCACCCACAATCATACAAAGCCACAGCTACCTATGCGCCAATTTCATTAGCAAAACCTCTGAAAACATTTCTAGCCGACTATGGAGCGGAGTATTAAAATATCAAATAACTCAGACAGCCTTGACCTCAGGAGCAAAAACGTTGTTTCAAAGTAGAAAAGATGCTTAATCTCATTCCAGGAATATTCTGAAGCATCCTCATGAGTCTTGCCTTTGCCAGTTTTCTAGTGTTTCTCACTTCTTAAACTCTGTGCCATTTAAGTTGCCCAGTGTCTTGCAAAAAACGTCTGCATGAATCGCAGCATGGTGACCAATGCATAATTGCATTCCATTCACTCAGAAGCTATGGAGCCAACAGGGCATTATGGTAATTAGAAAGGGACAGAAAACTGGCAAAAGAAATATGGCTGAACGAATAAATGAAGGAGGGGTTTAGAGGGTACTTTAATCAGCCAGAGACCAGGTGCAGCCAAAAACAAAGTTGTAGATTAAAAGCAAAAGTTCACCCCTTACACTCTTGCCTGCGAAGGCAAATTAAGAAACTTTTAATACAATATTGACTGTACTCTGTATTCTCAGTTCTCTTCAAAATATTCCTGACTTCCTTTACAAGCTCTTGCACGTACATGACAACCATATGCCTTCGTATCACGCAGCAAATGAGTACTGACTCGCTTCCATATGGTTGGACAGCCCTAAAATAAACACATGGGATCATTTTATGACTGCCGCAGGTGAGTAATGGATTGTGAAAGGTTAATTTAATGAAAGTCTCGCAATTGTATTATGCAAACGTCTCTTTCCTGATCAGGAAATGTGCCTATAAACCGAAGAGAGCGTAATTTAATTTATTCTCTAAAATGCAGGTGGAGAGAGCAGCTGTAGGCCAGGTGATTGGTGGGAATATTGACTGACAGGTGTCGGATTGCAGTCCTGTCCTAATGTGCATTTACAAACCCTCATGTTTCCTGAGCGGGCCTGGCCGCACATTTGCTTTCCAGATTAAATATGACCTGGTCTTGTTGTTGTTTAGGCCTGCGCTGTTGCTTTTAGGCCAGGACCATCTGTTTGTGGATGAGTTGGACAGCTTGTAACTTATCTGACACAAAATTCTCTTTCATTAATTGTAAGTGTATGCAACTCAATGTATTTTTTTAAATCGATATTGAAAAGATTTTAGCATGTGATGCAGGAAAATTAAGCATTGATCGCTACTGGGAACTCATGCAGGTAATGACGTTTTAGTGATGGCTCAACATAATAAACAAATGCAAGTAAAACATACAAATATAACTAAACTGATAATGAGCAGATGCTACTGGTGTCCAACTAGTTAGTTCACAGTTCAACGCAGGGCCTAAAATTGATATTTTTCCACACTTGCCATCCATACTTTTTTACCCTGCTATACGAAACTGTGCATTGTTTAATAAAAAAGGCTTTATTTATAAACAGTACAGTTACAATACTAATATATACTGCATACATTTGAAGTCAAAAGTTTACATACACCTTGCAGAATCTGCAAAATGATGATTATTTTACCAAGTAAGAGGGATCATACAAAATACATGCTATTGTTTATTTAGTACTGACCTGAATAAAATATTTCACATAAAAGATGTTTACATATAGTCCACAAGAGAAAATAATAGTTGAATTTATAAAAATGACCCGTTCAAAAGTTTACACACACTTGATTCTTAATACTGTGTTGTTACCTGAACGATCCACAGCTGTGATTTTTTTGTTTAGTGGTAGTTGTTCATGAGTCCCTTGTTTGTCCTGAACAGTTAAACTGTCTGCTGTTCTTCAGAAACATCCTTCAGGTCCCACAAATTCTTTGGTTTTCCAGCATTTTTGTGTATTTGAACCCTTTCCAACAATGACTGTATGATTTTGAGATCCATCTTTTCACACTGAGGACGACTGAGGGACTCATATGCAACTATTACAGAAGGTTCAAACGCTCACTGATGCTCCAGAAGGAAAAGCATTTTTCTTGTTTTGCCTAAATATCATATTTTTTTCATTTAGTACTGCCCTTCAGAAGCTACAGAAGATACTTACATGTTTTCCAGAAGACAAATCAAGTTAAATTTACCTTGATCTTCAAATTCAAAAAGTTTAATGCATGGTTTTTCCTTCTGGAGCATCATCGAGCATTTGAACCTTCTGTAATAGTTGTATATAGTAGTAATAGTATATATTATATAATACAAATTTTCCCCCAAATGTGAAACCATAGAGCTTTTATTTTGGCGGAAAGCAGCAGAGAAACTTCTCTTTTGAAATACTTGTTGAAAGATTTATAAACCATTCTCTTTACAACTTGGGAAGACGTTTGGTGCATGTTGCATATTTAAATGCATGTTGTAAGCATGTCAAACTCACTCACAGCACTTGCACTGATGGAGTTTATGTGGATCAGCGTTTACTGTGAACCATGAAAAGATCACAGTGATGCACTCTTACAATCAGATTACATGTTTATATAAATACAAAACAGATTTGATAATCAAGTTAAACTATGTCTCTTTATCAGGCATTGTTAGAATTAATAATAATTAAAAAGAGCTATCAGCGAGTAACACTTTCATATACTTGCCAATGCTGATTACTCTCATTTGTTGCTTGGCGAGTGTTCATTTTAGACTCTGTGCGTACCACTTTCTGATTTAACTTTTCTATAACAATTCCCTATGTCTTGGTATTGGTAAAAAAACATGTCCATTGTATATCCTAAATGTTAGGGTTAAGTTAGCTTTCATCTGATGCTTTAAAAGGAGGTATAGGCTGTTTTGTTCAAATAAAACCCATGCCTCTGATGCAATCTTACAAAAATAGTTAGCATAACCTCACTGCTATTCCATCAAACAGTTGAAAAATGCAGATTGAATTAAAAATCTTGTATTAGCAGTGTCAGGTCAGATAATTTGTGAAATTCATCGAAATGAGACGTCCCTCAACCTCTAATTAGAGGCCCCTCAGCCTCAAGATGTTATGAGAATGCCAACAAAAATAATGAATTCATAATAGCTGAAGGAGATCAATGATATCTTGAGCAGTTAATGAAATTATCACCCCATGCCCAGCTACAGTATGTAAACAAAGGGCTGGATAAACAGAGCCAAACGACTTATTATTCAACAAACATATGCTGCTCATCAGACAAGAATGAATAAGTAAAAAGTGCCTTTTTGGGAGTCATTTAATGAAGGGATGTCAGACGTGGCATTAATGATGTATATGAAATATCAGTTGAGGCCAGGTGTAGATATCATGTCCCTGCAATATGAGCTAATTTAATATGAGTCTGTGTATTTATTGGTTTACCTTTGACTGATTCAATTCCAGCAGAATTAAAAGTGCTTGTGAGATTTATAGGTTGCTTAAAATGGCAATATGTCTTCAGCCTTCAGGCCTCGGTGTGCATTTGACAAAATGCAATAAGTGCTTTCTATTGTCTTTTGTAATAAAAACGTTGCCCTCTTTGAAACTAAAGGGCTCACAGTCGTTGTAAGAATAAAATAGTAAACAAATAAAATAGCAAATTTTCCCTTTAGCATTGTCGTTTGAAAATAAGCCTTTCACAGGAGGCACATTTGTGTGATTATTCATTATAGTTTCCATGATGCTGTCTTGCTTTATTGGGAAATAATCATTTATAATTTTGTTAAAAATGTACTCGTTTGACTTGATGGCAAAGGTGAGATTGTAATTCATGGATAAAGAGGTGCACAACACTTTCATTTTCATAATTATAGACTGGAGACCATACTTAATAAATTGCCTTTTAATATCACTGAAATTAATTGTACAAGCCAAGCAATCGGAGATAAAGACCATTATGCAAAAATGACAACTGGATTGGATTTCTATATTAATATTTAGTATTTTGTAAAGACCATTAGTGCATCTTTACACACTTGATCCCTTGAGTGTAGAACAGGGCTGTCCAAACTCGGTCCTGGAGAGCCAGTGGCCGTTTCTCAATACCAAGTTCGCAGAGTCTGGACTTCCGTCCTTTCGAGTTTGGACTTGCCAAGTTCGACTCAGAAGAACGAACTCTCGAGAACGGGAGGACGAACTGAATTCTGGGTTATGGCCCGTATCAAGTCCGCACAAGTCACCTCTCGATGCATCCTCGCTAAAAGGGGCGGATCAAGAACACATCCGGGGATTTGAACTGGACTTGGCTAGATGTGAACTTTGAATTGGAACAGTACTTGGCAGCGACTGATGACGTTTCACAAGTCCACAAGAACACAAGTACAGATAAGTACGCATATTGAGAAACGGCCAGTGTCCTGCAGAGTTTAGCTTCAACCCTAATTAAACACACCTGAAGTAGCTAATCAAGCTCTTACTAGGCATACTAGAAGCTTCCATGCAGGTGTGTTGAGGCAAGTTGGAGCTAAACTCTGCAGGACCGAGTTTGGACAGCCCTGGTGTAGAATCACACACAGACACAGAAATAAAATCATTGGTTTCATTGATCTAAACAGATGCAAGATTGTATAATAAGCATTTTTTTTATATACAGCTTGAGGTGTTCCTTAAGTATCACAACATCAGCCTGAACATACAGACTCCATTCAAACTTTAAGATAATTTTTAGCCTTAGGTATGATGTCAAATTTGAAAAGAAATGTAGATTAGAATCAGCAAATCAGCATATTAGAATATTTTCTGAAGGATCATGTGACACTAAAGACTGGAGCAATGATGCTGCAAATTCATCGTTGCATCACGGGAATAAATTATTATTATTAAAAAACAAAACAAAACAAAAAAACATTAAAATAGAAAACTGTCAGTTTAAAATTGGATTAATATTTCACAGTATTACTGTTTTTGATCAAATAAATGCAGTCAGTGTAAAGTCTTTAAAATGTAAGTTTAAAGTTTGAAAATCTTCCTTTGACGTGACTGTGATTTAGAAAAAAAAGTAATGTCATATTTGCATACTGAAATGCTATTGGTCAACTTTCTTTGATTTACGACTTTACAGATTTACTTCTTTTCTACTTTTTGCACAAGGCTGTTGGCACTGTGCTGAATTTTAAACTTGATGTCAGTTGGAGAACCTGCAGTCAGGATTCATCTAAATGCTTCCTGAAGCTAATGCAGCATGATGCTTCTCTGATATAATGCAAACCATATTCTCATTCATAGTGTAATTCCTGCAATTAAAATGAGATTCATTCTTATTGCAAAGGCTTCCCTCAAGACTTCATTCCAAATTAGTTTGCCATCTACAAATAAGGCCTTTTGGATGTTTTGGATTGCTTCAATATTTTCTAAATTAGCGCCAATTTCATACTCTTGAGTTTAAGGACTCCCTCAGTACACACAGAATTGGCAACATCTTTTCCCTCACTTATGGTGAATGTTAAAACAGTCGGTGGCATTGGTTTCATTTAAACATTGGGGATGGATATGTCTTATATCTAACTAACTAACTAAATATGCCTGCATCTTCTAGAACCTTTACAAACATTGTGGGAAATTTATTGTTAACAACATTAAAAAATATTGCAATTGTGCATTATTAACACTTTGACAAGCAATCACCTGCATGATTTGTGAGTTGTGAATTAAGATGTTGCTAACATTCCCTGTGAGTTATAAAATGATATTTCCGAATGTTCTCTGAACGTTCAAAACGTTTAGTTTTTTAAAAATGCTTTAGGAATGCCCCCCCCCATTTTAAGGGAACGTTCCATTTTATAAGTCTGCAAACATTATGGAACGTTATTTCTTGGAACATTTTGAAACAAGTATTAACAGTTAAAACAATTTTAGATGAACATCCAACTAAACAATTTAAGGAAAAATGATGTATCGATAATATCTATGTACACATGTTTTGAGAATATTATTAAAGAGAATATTACTAAAAGAGAACTTTTAACAGTTGTTCTATGCATAATTGTTCAGAACTTTGAGAGAACACTTCTAGACTGTTAGCCAAATTCTGAGAATATTCCCTGTTAGCTGGGTAATTCATTAAAGTATTTTTAATGTTATTAAAATAAATGACTTCCCTCCCAAACTATGCCTATAAAAACAAAGTAGGCATAATTGCACAAAGAAAGCTAACATTGGGTATGCTAAGGAATAAATAGGACATGGATTTATTTCCATAGATAACATTGAAACACATCATAACCATTAACAGTTTACACATTAATAAACTCACTCATCATTCCTGTAAATCATTGCAGGCTGGAGAGACTGGAAGTAAAATATTGGAAGCTCAAGAGTGTTGTGAGTGCTGTGTTAGCAGACGGGCTCATAAACAGCTCTTACAATTCGAGCATTTTCTAGGCTGTTAACCTTATACACATTCAGGCAGGTTTGCTTTTCCCCAGAGCCCAAGACGCAAACAATGCAATAGGTCAGTGTTTTTAAAGCAGTGACAGGAAAATATTGAATGAGTGTGACAGTGATGTTATCAAAGTTAACACAGGATTGATCTGGGATACTGATCTCAAAACATACAAGAGTTAGATACTAAAAGTCCAAGAAAATCATACATAGTCAAAGTCTGAATATAAGCACCTTCAAAGGCATTCATTTTTCACTTTTTTTACCCACAAAAAACAAACAAACAAACAAAACAAAATAAAATAAAAAAACCTTGAGGGGAGGGGAAGAGGAGAGGATGTGGGGGGTGGGAGGGCTCAAATTTGTAGGAGTCCATTCTTCTCGATATAAATTATTAAGCGATCGCATGTTTTGTAAAATGTTCTGGTTGATCCTCTGAGAAAATAGATTTTTTTCAGTTTTTAGAAAAACATTACATCGCTAAGCCATAGTGGCAGCTAGGTGGCATTGGCGATTTCCGCTCTAAAATAATTCTTCTTCTAGCTATTAATGTTGCAAATGCAAAGGCATTTTCTTTATCTTTAGTTATGTGAATGTCGTCACCTCTAACTCCAAACAAAGCCATTATTGGGTTAGGCTGAATTCTCAAATTAAATGCAGAGTTCAAAATTTCAAATACTGAAAGCCCCTTTATGAAGCCTGTCTGGTCTTGTGAAATAATATCTGGTATTAAATACTCTATTCTAGAGGCCAGTACTTTAGATAGAATTTTAACGTCTTCATTTAGTAGGGAAATAGTTCTATAAGAACTACAATCAAGGGCATCTTTATCTGGCTTCAGGAGAACTGTGATATGAGCCTGCGCAAGACTTGATGGCAGTTTTGATTGATCAAGAGAGTGACTGAACATATTAAGAAGTAAAGGGGACAGTTGTAAGGGATTTTTTTTATAATACTCTATGGGAAACCCAGCTAGTCCCGGGGCTTTACCACTTTGCATGGCTCTGATTGAATCCTCTATCTGTTGAAGTTGTAGAGGTTTATCAAGATTATTCTTTTGGTCTATTTTAACCGTGGGCAGGTTAACATTAGCCAAAAATGTTGACATGAAAGAGTCATCATGTGGAAATTCTGAACTGTACAGATCTGAATAATATTTATGAAAAATAGAATTAATTTCCTGGGGATCTACTGTAATTTCTTGCGATGTTTTCCTAATCTTTGGAATAAGTCGAGATGCTGATTTACTTTTTAACTATTGAGCAAGGAGACGGCCTGCCTTTCCACCATGTTTGTAAAACCTGGCACGGGCAAAAATCAAATCACGCTCAGTTTTTTCCGTTGATAATAAATCAAGTTTTTCTCTATATAGTTCTGCCGTTGGGGCCTTAGCATACTGACAGTCAGTTTTCTGTATAGATTCAATTAGTTTCTCCTGTGTTTTTTTCCTTTCTTTATTATGTAAGGCAGAGTACGATTATTTCTCCCCTCATTACAACCTTAAATGTCTCCCATAATAATGATGGTGATATAGAGTCTGCTTTATTACTTAGTAGAAAATTGTCAATCGCACAATATATGAATTGGCAAAAATTTGCATCTGAAAGTAAAGTTGTATTTAGCCTCCATACTGAGGCGGGATAAGCTATCCTTGAGTATGTATGATGTGAAAAGCAAGATAATTATTTTTTATCAGAAAATAAAAACCTCCATGGATCCACACAGCCAATTTGAGACATATCCAACAAAAATCTGAGACATTTTTAAAAGAGGTACAGTTTTAGGGTTGGAACAATCCATAGCTGTATCCATCACACAATTCAAATCCCCACCAAATATAAGATGGTTAAGATGTTAAAATCTGGCAATAATGAAAATAGTTTTTTCACAAAATTAACATCATCCCAGTTGGGTGCGTAGACACTCATCAGGACTACCGGTGTGCTGAAAAGTTGGCATGATACAATAATGTACCACCCTTGGGGATCTGAAATCGTTCCAGATGCAGTAAATTGTACTATTTTATGAATTATAATGGCTGCACCTCTAGCCCTATGGTTAAAGCTAGAGTGGTAAACCTGGCCAACCCAAGTTTTTCTAAGTCGGTTATGATCTTCAATACGTAGGTGTGTTTCCTGTAGAAAGGCTATTTCTGTTTTTAGTCTCTTAATATGCGCAAATATGCAAGTTCTTTTCACTGGTCCATTTAATCCTCTAACATTCCAGCTGACAAAGCGTAATGCTGACCCTCTGGAATTTTTCACTTCATTGTCCATATCAGTCATTATTTATCAATAACTGCCCAAATATCCACAATAAGATGTATCCTCTGCCTGTGGGTGGGGGGTGGGGGGGGGGGGGGGGTAAACAACCAAAACTATAATACATTCTAGATTTGTCCATTGAACGAAGACAAACCGCAGCTCACAGCAATGTCTCAGCTCCCGATACTCCAAGTCCATGTGTTTCATTTTTCCCCAGAGCTCCCGAAGTGATCGAAGTTAAACATAAAAAGCTAAATCAAGCATTCAAATATGTGTATAAGCAAACATAAAGCACTATTAATAAATACAGTACTGCATAATAAGAAATAAGTGCATGAGCAGATCTAAAGCCCTATTACAGTACCGCATAAAACTATAGTGAAGTGACATTCAGCCAAGTATGGTGACCCATACTCGGAATTCGTGCTCTGCATTTAACCCATCCAACGTGCACACACACAGCAGTGAACACACACACACAGTGAACATACACCCGGAGCAGTGGGCAGCCATTTTATGCTGCAGCGCCCGGGGAGCAGTTGGGGGTTCGGTGCCTTGCTCAAGGGCACCTCAGTCGTGGTATTGAGGGTAGAGCGCTGTACATTCACTCCCCCCACCTACAATTCCTGCCGGCCCGAGACTCGAACCCGCAACCTTCAGATTACAAGTCCGACTCTCTAACCATTAGGCCACGACTATAGATGCAAGACATTAATTTTTATCCAATCTGCAGTGAAGTTGCTCATCATGAATATGCTTGAATAATCTGTAAATTAGCTCATCTGTTGTATAATATAACAGACCAATCACTTGTTTCAACCCTTATCAAATATAAAATCAATGACAACGTCAATGAATGAAAATAAGGCATCCAATTGACCATCCAATTGGCGAAGGGGTCGTTATATAAATCACCCTGAAACAAAGGGTGCACACCTAATGCTTAAAGTTAGACCTAATATTCAAGATCTAAGATCAATAATATAACCAATGAATTATGAAATAAAAATAAGGCATTGTAATTGTCAACAGGGAAAAACATATAAACCACTCTAAAACAGAAAGTGCACTTAGAAATAGGGGTGCCCTGAAAAGGGTTTTTCGGTTATCACAGTGTCTTAGGCCTACCTAAAAGTCAACATGTCTCGAGTCTCGACTTCTTCAGAATATCGTTGCCATGATATCAGGAATTATTCACGTGCAGCAATCCGCTGATCTTAAAACTGCTGAGCTTCCTCAGGCGTATTGAAAAGGAAAGTTTCGTCTTCATGACGAACTCATAGCCGTGCTGGATGAAGCAACTGGAATCGCACATTCTTCTGATACAGCAGCTGTTTGACGTTTTTAAATGCGGCACGCTTTCTGGCGAGATCAGCGATGGTGGATAGATCCTCAAAGTCGAACCCTTGTATTTTGCATCATTCTGTCTGGCTCATCTTAGCGCTTTTTCATTCTCCTGGAATCTGTGAAAACATATAACCAGTGGCCTGGGAGGTCGACCTTCTTGTGGTTTGGGACCCAGCGATCGATGTGCTCGTTCTAGCTCGGGAGGTTTTTCAAAAACTTCCTAACCCATGACCTCCATTAACATTTCGGACACGAACGTGACAGTAGACTGGCCTTTCTCGCTATTCTCTGGAACGTTCAAAATCCTGAGATTTGCTCTCTGTGACCGGTTTTCCAAGTCATCAACTCGATCCATAAGCATTTGCATTTTTCTCTTTCTGAGTTTTGATTGTTTTTTCGGCCGCAGACAACACCGAGAAATTATTGCTCGTGAGTGTCTCTGTGGAGCACACTGAAAACTTGCCAACGTCTCTGTTAAAGCATTCACCGATGCCTGAAGCGGCACCATAGATTCTTGAATCAGAGCTGAGATGTCTTCTTTTATCGAAGCTCATTGCTTTGTTATCTCCGTTACCAGCTGGCTCATAGAGACACCGTCGTTATCTGCAGGGATTTCTTCAGATTTCCCTGCACTAGCCATGGTTGCTAATTTGCCAGCTATGCTGGTTCTCGTTGTTGGTGGGGCATTTACTACTCATTTGTTCTTGCTCATCTTGCTGTATCAACACGATTGCGCGAAGTACTGTTTTAGCACTTAAAAGGCACTATTAAAGCATATATTATCGGGAGCTCTGCAAACATGCGTCTTCACCTCACATTGCCAAACCAGAAGTCTCCTTTTTGTAAAGATTCTTAAACTTAATTTCCAAAAATAAAAAAAGATAAAATTTGGTAAAAAATGTATTAGACCCATTTATATTTACACACACACACACACACACACACACACACACACACACACACACACACACACACACACACATAACAATCTATAAATCTGTTGGGGATGCAACTGACCTTTTCTTTTCAATTCCCATATGAGACATGGGGTGTTGACGTGTCAGGTCTGTTTGTGTGATAAGTTTTCATACCAACTTATTCCAGTCGAGACTCTTGGGTCCCAAGCCATCTGTCCGCAGTCTCCACTAACACAATCATTCAGGTCCAAGACCGACTCTCTTCGATTTCCTTTATTTCACACGAACGGATCAAGTCAGAGCATGAGCAACAGATGCATTTACGTGCACAGTGTGAACTGCACTTAATAAACTTTACTATATACATCATCAAATTCAACTTTGTTATACTCTCCTCATTTATTTGTTTGTGTTTAATTAACCTTCATTTAATTGCTACAAAGCAGCAGGCCTTCTAGAGTAATTGTTTTGCTTGTGCATTATAGCGGTAGATTAGATTTGATATGTTAAAATGCTGCTTATGCTGGAGGAACATATGAACAGATTGGACCCCTTCTGAGAGTATGAGCTAATCAAGTTGGACACTTGTAGTCACCCCTGAGGTCCAGGGATGTGATGTGTGTTATTTAAGTATTCTTCTCACAGGCAGGTCTGGTAGCAGCAATCATTCCTTTTGAGCTCACCATTAGGTTCAGCTGTCAGTACGACACGTGAACACACGCTGAATTAGCACCGAGAGCTGGGAGCCTCTTTTGTAAAAATGTGTGAATAAACATTCTTATATAAGTTAACGTGGCAGCAATAAATTTAAAGAGACAATAAAACTAGAAAACAGTGATGAATCACAGCATTTAACTATATATTTCTCTTCAAAAAAGAGAAAATAAGTGAATCTATGAATTGCTACTTTGTTTACATAAACAAAGCATATGTACTTCTGTTCCACTTTAATAATTTCCTAAATTTTCACAGTTTTGCTTTTCACATACAGATTTGTGTTCAACTCATTTACCTAATCACTAAATCAAACTTTAGATTAATTTCTTCAATATGAAGTATATATATATATTTTTTAATATTCTCATTTAACCTTTTAATTCTGATATTTTATGCCCATTTTGTTTATAGGCTCAGTCTACAGTTGAATTATTTATTTACAATGATCAGCATATTTTTAATAAACCGAGACGAGCTGTGATTCTCCTCTGCCTGCTCTTGCTTATACACTATGCTTTTTTAAGGTAACTTAATCAAATCATTAATTCTCATTCATATCCTTAACAAATGCAAAGGTTGAAGGAAAAAGAAAAAAAGAAAAATGAAGAACAACTCTTATTAAATACAAGGCTGTCTGGTGCATTAATATGTCTGAAGACCTTTTTATGTGCGTTTCTTTAGATGTTTAAATATATCTTTCTCTGCGGTTCAATTCTGTATACGATTGCCTGAAATCTCATAAGTCTTAGATTTAGGTTGCTTCTAATGGATATAAGGATACAACTAATTTTGTCTCATTTGTGAAGCTGATTTGAAATTAATTTTGCAACTCTTTCATCCTTTTTTTTCCTCAAATATAAAGGATATTTTCTACATATTCCCCACGAGTGTAATTTCAAAATCGTTTATTTTTATACGCTTAACATTTTCCTACTAATATCTTGTAAAGGTAGTGCAAGGATTGAAATTGCACTCTTTCCCTGTTTGTCTTTGGTTTTAGAATAATCTGTTTTCATTTCAATCAAGAGAAACAAAAAGCTATCACGTTCGCAATTTGAAGTAAATGGTCTAATGAAAGCGTGCTAAGTGGTAGGCAGGGTTTTTGACATTCGCCGTAGGACTAAATCAAACCTTTCTTGTCATGTTTTGAGTTAATATGAATTTAAATTGTTCTCTAAACTAAGCGCTATGCTTGAGAGCTTCGTATCAACAACTGTAATTCTCCTATTATGTGTCTTGCAGTAAAATGAAGACAAGTGGATTTGTAAGTGGATAATTGTCATTATTGTCCGTGGTTTGA
Source organism: Barbus barbus (assembly GCF_936440315.1). Classification (NCBI taxonomy): domain Eukaryota; kingdom Metazoa; phylum Chordata; class Actinopteri; order Cypriniformes; family Cyprinidae; genus Barbus; species Barbus barbus. Next base: position 23,094,284 of record NC_136716.1, read on the forward strand.
ACGCCATGTTCTTGGTATTAGCATTGCAAAAACATTTTGGCACTTTGCCTCTTTGTTTTGAATTGGCTTGTTCTTGTGAAGTGTTGTCCCTCTCCATTTATTGCAGCAACCAGGGGACACATTTCCTGGGCACAGATTAAGCCTCTTATATATCTCAAAAAGGAAAGGTAATTTCCTATTCTTAGTCACAATTTGTTCAGAATTAATCTTTAGCTGTAAAATTTGACCCTTTTTTCACAATAGTTTTTCACCCAATCCTTTTTGACAACATGGGGTAACATTTTGCTGATTGAATGGTAATAAGTATCCAAATCTAAGATGCTTTTAAGGACACTGTTTGCCCAGCAATTGATGGAGAATAAAGATTCATGTTCGTATTCCTTTCAGAAAAAAATGAACTCCTTGCATTTGCATTATTATTATTTTTTTTCAGTCTCTGTGAAATGCAAATCATTTTGTGATTTGTCCAGTCAATTTAATGAATTAAGCTGTGGTGAAATCTCTCTGTCTGTCTCTCCTAGCGAGTTTCTCTCAGTGTTTACTGCTTATTTCAGGGTTGAGTGTTTACTTTGACACTTTGATCTCAGCGGCAGACTTTATTCTGACTGTCTTTATCAGTCTGAGGGTGGTCTTTCCTTTTCTGAGGTTGGTAGGTGTCCATACGCCCCACAGAGTGCACCAAATCAGTAGATGTTTTGATTTTATGTTGTTAATAACACTGGTTGCTTTTTGTTTGGTTTGCTCCCAGGCAATATCTGTGTTATCCATGCACCACTAAAATGTTGCTCTGGTGACCTTCTCGCCTCAGTTTGGAAGATTCCATCACGACTCTGCAGTCTTTTTGGGATATAATCATGTGTTTGAATGATGCAGGGAAGTGGCTTTAAATGCAATTATTTTAGACTCCTACATCTTACACTAACAATACTGTACCAGCCTCACGGGCATAGGCACCTTTCTAGTTACAATTCTGTGTGAGTTGCATACTTTACAGTATGTTATTATGGTTGCTGTAGTAAACTACACAGTAGCTGGCATAGTGACACAAGGCAACAGTACATGCACGTGAGCATATAAAAACAGAAATGTCATGTACATTGAGTGTTATGACAATTTAACAGCTATATACATACAATATATATCTTCTGAAGTTATATCATAGATTACATTAATGGTGTCACTTTTATGTATAGAACATAACAATTTACACTACCATTTAAACTTTTGGAGTCAGTAAGACTGCTTAATTGATTGATTGTTTTTGAAAGAAATTAATTATTTTATTCAGCATGGATGCATTAGATTGTTCTGAAGTGACAGTAAGATGTGTAATTTTACAAAATATTTATTTTTCATATAAATGCACCAAATCAGTATAACTGAATGATTTCATCATGTGACACTGAAAATTCCGCTTTGCATCACAGGAATAAACTCCATTTTAAAATATCTTCAAATAGAAAACAGGTATTTTAAATTGTAATAATATTTTTGAGGAAAACAAACAGAGTGTCTATTTACACTAAGTGCAAACAGCCCACCTGGTTGGCAGAAGCTATTTACACTAATTCTGCCCACCAATGTGTGATTGGGCTAGTCAACATTACAAAAGACGGTCATCAGTTCCAGAAGCGCAGATGGTAAAGCGTGTGTCATACTCATTTTGACGCAATCGACCCGGGTTCGAATCCGCCTTTTGTCAAACTTTTTTTCTCCCTTTTCAAATTTCAAATCAGATCAGAAAACCATTTATTTTTAATAAAAATGAAGGAAATAATCAAAAAGTTGCAAAAAAATATATTGGTAGGTGTAGGGTGTAGGGAGTAGGGAGGGCTTTTGTCCCAATAAGGTGGCATTCATCTAATAATTTGTATTCAAATTTAAATTTACACTCAATAAGTTATTATTGCATACTGTTTTATAATGTATTACAGTATTGAGGTGCAGACAATTGCCACTATTTGCAATAAGTAGTATAAATAGCAGAACATCCTGCTATTTTAACATATTGTAAATACAAATTATTTATTACACTTCGTGTAAATAGCATATCACTAAAAATTACTGCTATTTTCACTTAATGTAAATTGAATCCATTGCTATTTGCACTTAGTGTAAATAGCATCTGTCGCTAAGAAAATATGCTATCTTCACTTAATAATAAATTAGTAAATAGCATCTAATTGCAAATAGCCACTGCCAACAAAAAAAAAAAAACATAAAAATTAAAAAAAAAACATTTGAATGTAGTTCTACTCTCATATTCCACAAAAGGCTAAACATCATGTGTTTTGAACAATATAAGAGTGGATACATGATGGCATAATTTTAATTTGGGGGTGAACAAATCCTCCAAAATGAGTTGGCACAAAAGCTTTGGAATGCACAGATAAAGAGAGCGTGTTCTTTGCACAGTTCAGGTTGCTTGTTGTATGATTAGCTCCTGTTCTAACTGTATTTCCGTGTATCTTTTCATAACTGAAGAGCTCTGTACAGGGTTCCACAGCCTGATATACAGCTCACATTTAGCACCAGTCTGTTCGAGAAGCCTTACCTCCATAACATCAAAAGAGAAGCACAATAATATCTGCTCATACTCCTCATTTACATGCATCGGCCTTTGAGTTCTTGCATAATGAATCCGTTCACAAACTCAAACATGGCAAAGCGCTCCAGTGGCTGAGCAGTGGGCTTAATTTCCTTCTGCCTGTTTTGAAGGTCATCCGGATGTCTGCCATGACCCGAGTGCTTGTCTTGGTTTTAAAATGCTGTTCAACTCAGGGAGTCTCTTGGCTGTTATGCTTGAGATAATGTCAGGCCTGACATTTTTCTTCAGATAGTATGATTACTGCTGAACTCTCTTTGAGCTTTGTTGGCAGACTTTGCAGCAGAACCGCATCCTGTTGAGAGACATGCTCATGAATGAGCCATATCTGCTTCCGCAATACGGCATGATTAATATTCTAATATTCTAAGTAATCTTTAATGTTATTGTTTATGGTTGGATGATGCGACTGGTACAGTTTTATACCTCTGTGTGCCAACGTAAGTCAAACAGTGCAATCAATTTATCATGTGCCTGCAGGGAACACTTAAAAAGTTTAGGAGAATGTGGAACATTCTCCCTGCGGGCTTTTCATGTTTTCTAACCTATATCAAGTTGTTAATTTATATTGTATGACTCCTTAACAGACTTCCTTGATAAATTAATCAGAGATTGTTAAACTGAAATCAAGCAACACAGAATATTCCCCCTCTGGTTCAAACATCCTTTGTTTTTCACCAAATGTTTTGGAGCTGAAAAGTTACTAGTAAATGATGACATCAAAGATAACAACTCATTAATTGGATATACACCACATACACCTCTAAACTTGTGTACCATGGATACAAATACATGGATTCATTTACTGAATTAATATTAGAGAGAGAGATAAAACTCAGCTTAAAGCCATAGATTAATGTCAGGAATATGAATATATTGTGTTTTTCTGCACCAAACTACATTTACATCCCAGATAACACTTGACGCTTTGAATAATACATTTTCTTCTGTTCAATATTCATTTAAATGTATAACAGCAAAGCGACGCCAGAAAGTGACGTGTCCCAATTATGTACACAGGCAGCTTCAAGTACAGATTTACAGAAGATTTGCTCTAATATATGTTTTTTCATAACCCTGAACAAAATTATTATACAAAACATGAGGCTTAGAGCTTTCAACTTGTAAGATTAAACTCTAAAGCTGTTTGGTCCCCTTGACTCCAAAGATTTTTTTTTGTTTTTTTTTCCTGGCTTTAAAAATGAACACTTTTAAAAGTCTAGTAAACAAAGCATAGGAAATCTGTAATTAGACCATCACAGAGAGATTTATTTGGACTAAAATAGCCTGGATTCCATCATCAATAAAAATAAAAATGATAATTTGTTTTAAGAAAACATCCCTCTGGTGTTGCCTTGGTGACACAAAGTTAATTCACATTAATAATTCACAGCACAATGAAGGTGTGCAGAAACTATACACTATTACTAAAGGTCCAACTCTCAAAAAAATGAATGCACGTTGTAATACATGATATCAACAAACAAAAGCTATCTCATTTAATTCAGGCAAGGCTTAAAGATTCAGTATTCAACCAGTGCTTGGAAATAAGCTTATTTTGATATAATCCTCTTTTTACTTGCATTCTTTATTGATTGGCTTACAGTATTATGTGTATAAATCCAACATCATTCACACAGCTTTTATTTAAACATGCTGTTTGTTGCTTTGAAACAATGCCTTCTGTCTAATTAAAGTTGCACTCACAAGTTCTAATGCAACTCAATATGCCAGACGTTTCGTTGGCTTTTATATACCTTATGCTAGGGGGTTTTAATATTGTAGACACCCAAATATGATCATCCTCTTGCTTTGGAATAAAGCCTTGCTAAATTAGTAAATTTAGATACTCATTTCTAACCCTTTGTCTCATTTGCCATTTTCCTAGAGTTTTAAGTTTTTTATTGTTCCACTTTCTGGTCAGCTCAGCGCTGTTGGAGAAACTAACAGGCCAGTCAATTCCTGGACCGTTACACTTCCTATATAATTAACACTACTCCCACATAGCAGTTTAAATGCATCTACATGCCAGGGGCTTTTGGGAGTTTTCCCATATATCTTATGATCCTTTTTTATGTTCTGCAACAACCAAAACTCAATCATTTTATATGTTTGTTCTAATGGTTTAACAGGGTATCTGAATGCAAAATAATTATTTGAAGTGTCCACTGGATAAATGTTTAACCCTCTTTTTGATGGGATTGATAAACAAAGAATTTATCTGCATGCATAAATACTAATGAAGCCATTTATTTTGATCCTGATACAGATATAATGGGCAATGTGAACCGTCTTGATGATCTTACCATCTCCAATGTCACAAGACACATCTTGATCTTGACACACATCTTTAAATGTATATTTATGAGGAACCTTGAGCATCCAAAGGCACAACTGTCAATAGCCTGAAGCAGATAATCTTGTTAATTAGATATTATCTTCTTTTGTTCTTCTTTTCAAAGTGCTTGTCTCAAGTTCCCAATGACCCTGCGTCAGTTAGAGCAATTTCTGAACACAAAATGGTACTTATTTTTAAATATCAAAGATTTAGTCAGCATATCAAAGATTCTGGCTGAAATATTAAGAGTTCTGGACTTCTTGAAAACAGGGTATTGATAAAAGTCTGCGCAAGTGCAGGGAATTTAATGCGTAGTTAAGGGCGGTCAATTCCCATGTCTCCTTTGCCTCATATGGTGCCAATAATGACTGCAGTAACACAGTGTTTCCCATCAGATTTGGTTTGCGGCTTGAAAATTAAACGTTGGTCCAGTTGCCCCTGATGTTTGAGAGGAACTGTCGCCATGAGAGATGAGATTATGAAACACCAGAAGCGCTTGGTGAAGTAAAACACACAGGTGGTCATACGTGAGGTAAGTCAGAGATTACTCTCCAACACTGTGTAGGAGGCCAGTCCATTACTGCTTGACCCCTTTAGGGTCATTTGAAGAAAAAAAACGATCAATCAGGCAATCTAAAAGTGGAGGTGGCCAGTGAATTATAGAGGAAGGAAGTTGCTAAGAGCATGGAGTACAATGTTGCTTTGTCTTTTTAGCAATGCGCTCTGGCTTTGGTTGAAGTTATTTGACCCCTGGAGATAAATAGTTCTTCTCACGTCCATCTAAATGGCTTGGTTATAACAACATTGTGTTGAGTACATAAATCATTGGCATTCAAACGATTGCAATTTTGATGCTTAATGAAATGGACATGTCTGCATAAAACTATTGACACTCAATTACACAGAGGATGGTAAAACACAGTCATGCACCGAACCGTTCCTAAATACTTGACTATAGTCATTCTGTCTCTGAGCACTCATAGACCTCTCTGACCTTGTATTTTGCCTCTGGTTAAGCACTTAAAATCTGAAAAAAAAGAAAAAGATTTTACTTTATTTTAATTCCTCTTTCAAAGCTCAGATGAAAACCTGGACATTCAGTTGGAACAGGTCAAGGAGGTCTATAAAACCTGGAGAAAGCTGTTTGTTGGTATTCTCATCCATCCAAATAGCAGTTGATGGGTTGGTGTAGGATTTTTTTTTCAAATTATTGTAAGCCAGTCACTTGAGCTGTAAATGGTATGACGATGCTGATTGGCTGATGGCACCACAAGAATGTGCATAAGGACAAATATGAGTTTGTTTGAAGAGACCGTGTGTTTGTTGGTGAAGTGCAAATATTGTACTGAATGTAAATTTAAAATAAATAAATTGGGCTGCATAATGAGTGTTATATATCTTGCGTGATTATCAAATCAAATTCTGAAATTTTATTAAATTGTCAAACTGTAGTCTGATGCGCCTTGTATTTTGGAGTGAAGCACACAGTGCAGTTTTATCATAATCATCAAGTACTCATTCTTATTTTACAGTGCAATTGTAATTTACAGCAGTAATAAAAATTAAAAAGTAATAAAACGTATTTTTGTTTTTAACATTACTGCTACTACTACTACTGATATTGTATATTTTTTATTATATGATTTTGTATTTATTTAAATCGGTGCTATACAATGAGAGAAAAGAGGGCTGTGGCAAAGGTAGGGAAATTTCAACTCCCACAATGCACTGGACTCGATCAGACTATCTGTGATCAAGGATACAAAAAACAGAAGTATTCTTGGTGCATGAAAGATGGAAACAAATATACATATTCATTTTCTTATATTACCGACACTGGAAAAATACAAAGCTGGTTGAAAATTGGTAAATTTACCCTAAAGAAAGAAAGAAAGAAAGAAAGAATGGGAACTCCTAATCTACAATAATATGATTTTTTTCTCCCCAGATGGTATAGTTACGGCATCTAACATAAGGGACTAAACGGGTCACATGAACCAGCGAAATGCTGCTCCTTTGGTTATGAATAAATCTTTTTTCAAACCCAAAATAAATGGACACCAGTAACTTATTTGCATCCAGTAAGTCAGTAATCTCTCTATTGCAAATATAACCCAGTTCCTCTTTTCTGTATGTTGACATGCAGAGCTCAACTCTCTCTTTATTCTGTCTTCATAGTCCCTCTTTTGTACTCTTTTGTTGACAGCTCTATGTTGCCTAATCCTTTGAAATCCCTCTTGAAGCCATTGCTGTGGCAAACAGTATGACAAGAAAAAGCACTTTTCTGCGTCAGAGTAGCTCACCCTTTGTCTACTGTGTGTGAGCACATCTCTCATAGCATACATGTTTACATTGGCTATTTTGTGCCTGCAGATCTGAATGTTTGAACAGTATATATTGAAGAGTGCGTATTGTGCACTTTTTGACTTTTCAGATCAGGACTTTAGATTCTGTGTGTCATCTGAGGCTGAAAATGAAACACACAACAGCTTTGCTTCTGAATTCCCTGGATTTGGTCCTACAGAAAAAGAGAAAGGAGGAAAAAAAAAGAAGAAAAAAAAATGGCAGTGAATTTGATCATATTTTGAGTGTGTATGTGTCCTGTAAATGCTTATTCAGAATGTAAAGTTTATTTCTCCACGGTATTGACACTTGCACACGTGAATGCCTATAAGAAAGTAGTTCTGCTCTTTATTCTTGAGGTGCTTTTCTTTTATTTTGAAAATTAAAGATTTGATCAAAGGAATAGTTCAAAAAAATAAAAAAATAAGACAGAGAAATGTGCACAGAATAAACACTGTTGACAAGCAAAAACAGCCCAAAATGTTTCTAAACAAATACTATGTCTGTGGATTTTGATGCTAGAGAACAACAGGGGGAAGTGTTGTTATGGATAATGTACTCATATTTTGTCCAGAAGCACTGGTTTAATGTTTATAAAACAACACTTCTGTCATAGATTTGTTTCTTTTCACCTCACAAGGTGTTAATTGAGGTGTTAATTGTGTGGATTAGCCTATTTGTAGATTATTGTGATGTTTTTCTTTAGCTGTTTGGACTCTCATTCTGACGGCACCCATTCACTGCAGAAGATCCATTCGTGAACAAGTCATATAATGCCAACTTTCCAAATCTGTTCTGATTAAGAAACAAACTCATTTACATCTTGGATGGCAAGAGGGTGAGTACATTTTCAGCAAATTTTCATTTCTGGGTGAACTATTATTTTTTAAAGTGCTCCAAATTGGGAGTTATGGCAAACAGGAGCAGAAGACAATACCTGGAGAAGCTTGCTCAAGGGTACAAGTTCATCGCTTACTCAGTTCAGGCCTCGAACCAGCAAATGCCCAGTTACCAGCCCTCGAGCTTTTGGCCACTACACCACAAAGACCTTTGATTCCGTTTACCACCTTAAGCTGAAATCAACCTCTTAATTTCCCACTCCACCCTGTGTATGTAGGAATAAGAAGGCTATACACAACGGTAAAAGCGAGAGGTACCGCAGACAGACCATTTTCATTCCAGGTTTGTTTTCATGAAAGAAAAAAATAACAGACATTAGTATTGGCAGACACGGCTGGAGAGAAACTGCTGGGACCCCAGGAAGTTTCCCCAAGGCCTATAAACATAAACCTGTAGCTGGTAATATGAAAGCTGTATCTGATAGAGTCTGATAGAAATGCATTTCTTAGTATAAAATCAAAGAAATAAACATTATCAGTTGTATTTCTACAGGTGCACATAAATGCAACTGACACAAGGTTTAAATGAAAGAATCTTAGGAACTATTGACGTACACCATATACACAGAGATAGTGGGACTTTATTCTCCTCCTTGAAGCAAAAATCTATTTGTTTCCTGTCACCTCTAAACATCTATCCCAATCCGACCACAGTTCAGAAATAATGATTGTGTTCCTGAAACCTCTAGCCTTTAATCTCTAGTAGCTCATCATTTCCTCTTCCCAGACCCCTTGATGTTTCAAATGCATAACAAATAAACAGCATCACTGACGTAATTTTTTTGATATACCTTAATATACTGTCCAGGTCTGTATCCTAGCAACAGTAGCATCTTGTCCATTCACGCTGAGAAAGGAAGGTGTGACAGTCTAATCGAGTTGCACCTTCTGTAGATCATTTGCATTAAAGTGAAAATTCTGTCATCGTCTGGCCACCCTCAAGACTTTTCTTCTGTGGAAACTCAAAGAGGTTTTTATCAAAATGCCAAAGTTTCTCTTTGCCTGGTCTCGAGAGGCAGGACCTTTTATTAAATGACAGCACTTTAGATTCTGTGTACTTCAGGTTGAAATTTATAGGCATTGTCACTTTTTAAAAGTGCTAGGTGCTATCTTATTTTCACTTTTTAAAATTTATTCCTATAAGGAAAATCAGGATTTCTAAAGGCAGAGCAAAAAGAGATGTGAAAATGTTAAGCGAAAAAAGTCGTGGCCTAATGGTTACAGAGTCTGACTCGTAATTAAAAGGTTGCGGGTTCGAAGCTTGGGCCAGCAGGGATTGTAGGTGGGGGGAGTGGATGTACAGCACTCTCTCCACTCTCAATACCACGATTGAGGTGCCCTTGAGCAAGGCACCGATCCCCCAACTGCTCCCCGGGCGCTGCAGCATAAATGGCTGCCCACTGCTCCGGGTGTGTGTGTGTTCACTGCTGTGTGTGTGCACTTTGGATGGGATAAATGCAGAGCATGAATTCCGAGTATGGATCACCACTTGGCCGTATGTCACGTCACTTTCAAAACTTTGGGGTCTGTAAGAGATAAATAATGATATAATTTTTATTTAAAATCTTTTCATTGGCATAAAATAGAAGTTCATATTGGTATATTAGCTGTGAAATTCAGATGCAAAATAATCTGTTAACACTAAATGAGAAAAATAATTGAGCCTAGACTGCAAGTAGTGAACTGCAAAAATAGGTGCATGACACACCTGCCTAGCAACAGCCCACATGCCCTCCCACACTTACCACCAGTAATATTTTTTACTTTCGTTTTCAGTTGAGTGACTTCAGAACATAAGCAATATGTCCGAATGTAAAATCTCACTCAGCCGCTGTGGCAGTTGCCCTGACAGTGATCGCTCTTCCTGATCAAGTTACGGTTAGCTTTCAGCTCCCAAACTTACCTACACTCACCTCTTTTTGACCTTCTGTGGGTTGCTGACTAAATCATTTCCTGAGTTCATTAATCTCATGCTAAAGGAAGAACGCATTTCACTGCAAATGACAGCTCATGAGGTGATGCACGTTTGATAGAGGACATATTCATTCATCAAGGGAGCCTTTGTTTGATGGATATGCAGCTATCAGTGTTAGCTCTTACCCATCCATCATCTGCACGGAGGTCAGGCCTGAAGATCAGAGCAGAGTCACTTGCTAAAACGACCACTGTACTGCCAAACTCTGAGTTGAAGTCACCTATAGTTTCATATCTTGTCAACAGGCCCCACAACTCTACATGACCTACATTTAAGAGTTGGTTCTGTCAGTTCATTTTACACAGTCTTCTGTTTTGGAGCTGAGCACAAGAAGCATGTATAAAATGGAAGTGCTTTTGCTTTTTTTAATGATCACAATCATTTAATGCACTTATATCCTTTACCAACCAGAGTGGGAGTGTACTGATAGATTCAGTTCAGTTGATTCATCAGATTGTCTTTTTGAGCTCTTCATTAAAAGTACTGGCTCATAAGAGTCATTTGTTCATCAGACTACACTGATCACACTTTGCTTTGAATCACTGAAAATAAGCTTTAAGAACACTCTTTAGGAACAATTTGTTCATGAATCGGAATTATCACTTCACGTTTTATGTTGTCGTTTTTTATCTGCAGCGCATGATGACAACTCCATAAAAAGATATTTCTTGCTATAATTTCCAGTGTTTGTAGCAAACCTGCATTCTCAACTCAGGTAAAATATTTATTTAGTAAAATGTTTCTTTTGCCATTGTGCTGAAAAGCGATTAAGGAAATGCTGGTGCAAAGCATTCGATTTTACAATCAGGTTTGTCAATCTGTCTTTCGTAGTTGGGGCCATTCACACAGAACATATTCTCAAGGGCCAGAAGAACTAAACAGGGCAAATTATCGCAAGCGCGCAATTAAAAAATAACGCTGATGGGTGTGAAAATTTCTGCACGTGATTTACTGACAACAAGGCAAGGCAAATCAAGTTTATTTATATAGCACATTTCATACACAATGGTAATTTAAAGTGCTTTACATAAAAGAAAGTAAAATAGTCATAAAAAATAATAATATTAATCACAATAAAAATAAGGAACTAAGTGAAAAAAAAACAAAAAAACTTCCAAAACACCTAACTATTCCACTACTTTACCCCTACTTACTTTGACCATCATATCTGACCTATTCGCTAAAACTCGGGGCGTGCCCCTGTCTGTAATGGTAGAAATTTAGAGTTGGTAGAGTGATTTATGACTAGAACCTCCCTTCTAGCGTCTCACATTGTCTCGGTATTTCCTATAGCTTCAAATGCACTATTTGCAACACACAAATTAAGGAACACAGATGCAACATCTCATTTATATATCTACCAGTACCAATTCAATAAACCAAGCACAAAAATAACTGTGTCCACGCCTTTTCAGCACTAATTCTTCACTGCGCATCTTAAATCCAGATGGTATTATCCAACCTAGTCAGGTTGGTATTATCTTAATGCCAAAAGATGGTTTGCACTGGCGTAAGCTTTTAGCAAATCTGGCCTCAAATCTCTCATATATATTTTCTATGTCAGCATTTGGCTGTCATGTATTGCTCTTTTGGACTCTTTTTTGGACTTTTTAAATACAGAATTTACTTATGGGACAGGATTGCGTGATTAAATTTTTTTTTATGTTTTTATGTGATATTAACAAAAATAACTACTAAATCAACACATGGATTTGACAGTCTTCAACTGTTTAGTTTAATTGGATATCACTATACTGATTATGGAATCCAATTTCATAAATAGTTTTGAGTAACCAAGAATGAATTTTAAGCACAGAGACAGTACATTGTGCAGGATATGTGAGGCACTACAACTAAACCCCTATATAGTGTTCTCCTCTCAGTTCCCAATAAATTACATTACTCCCCACACTCATGACTTTTCCCCAACTCTTTGAAGTCTGCTGCTTTTGTACAAAATTCAATAGCTGTTAAAAAAAAGAGAAAAAAGATGAAAGGGACAGTGGCAATTTTTCACTTTTTTCGTAGACATTAGGGCCTTAGTTCTCTCATTCCCTCCCAAGCCTCTCACAGCTCCGTGCAGCCACATACAGTGGGGCAAATAAGTATTTGATACACTGCCGATTTTTCAAGTTTTCCCACTTACAAAGAATGGAGAGATCTGTAATTTTCATCGTAGGTACACCTCAACTGTGAGAGACAGAATATGAAAAAAAAAAAATCCAGAAAATCACATTGTATGATTTTTGAATAATTAATTTCCATTTTATTGCATGAAATAATTATTTGATACAATAGAAAAATAGAACTTAATATTTGGTACAGAAACCTTTGTTTACAATTACAGATGTCATACGTTTCCTGTAGTTCTTGACCAGGTTTGCACACACTACAGCAGGGATTTTGGCCCCCTCCTCCATACAGGTCCTCTCCAGATCTTTCAGGTTTTGGGGCTGTCGCTGGGCAACACGGAGTTTCAGCTCCCTCCATAGATTTTCTATTGGGTTCAGGTCTGGAGACTGGCTAGGCCACTCCAGGACCTTGAAATGCTTCTTACGGAGCCACTCCTTAGTTGCCCTTGCTGTGTGTTTGGGGTCATTGTCATGCTGGAAGACCCAGCCACGACCCATCTTCAATGCTCTTACTGAGGGAAGGAGGTTGTTGCCCAAAATCTCGCAATACATGGCCCCATCCATCCTCCCTCCCCTCAATACGGTGCAGTTGTCCTGTCCCCATTGCAGAAAAGCACCCCCAAAGCATGATGTTTCCACCCCCATGCTTCACGGTTGGGATGGTGTTCTTGGGATTGTACTCATCCTTCTTCCTCCAAACACGGCGAGTGGAGTTTATACCAAAAAGTTCTATTTTGGTCTCATCTGACCACATGACCTTCTCCCATGCCTCCTCTGGATCATCCAGATGGTCTTTGGCAAACTTCACACAGGCCTGGACATGTGCTGGCTTGAGCAGGGGGACCTTGCGCGCGTTGCAGGATTTTAATCAATGACGGTGTAGTGTGTTACTAATGGTAACCGTTGAGACTGTGGTCCCAGCTCTCTTCAGGTCATTGAACAGGTCTCGTGTAGTTCTAGGCTGATCCCTCATCTTTCTCAGGATCATTGATACTCGACGAGGCGAGATCTTGCATGGAGCCCCAGTCCGAGGGAGATTGACAGTCATCTTGAATTTCATTCATTTTCTAATAATTGCGCCAACAGTTGTTGCCTTCTCACCAAGCTATTTGACTATTGTCCTGTTGCCCATCCCAGCCTTGTGCAGGTATACAATTGTGTCCCTAGTGTCCTTAGACAGCTCTTTGGTCTTGCCCATAGTGGAGAGGTTGGAGTCTGATTGATTGAGTGTGTGAACAGGTGTCTTTTATACAGGTAACGAGTTCAAATAGGTGCAATTAATACAGGTAATGATTGGAGGATAGGAGGGCTTCTTAAAGACAAACTAACAGGTCTGCGAGAGCTATAATTCTTGCTGGTTGGTAGGTGATCAAATACGTATTTCATAAGCATTGCATAATTACTCATACAATGTGATTTTCAGGATTTTTTTTTAATATTCTGTCTCTCACAGTTGAGGTGTACCTACGATGAAAATTACAGATCTCTCCATTCTTTGTAAGTGGGAAAACTTGAAAAATTGTCAGTGTATCAAATACTTATTTGCCCCACTGTAAAAGTATATTTTTTTTAAATATGAAACAGTAAATATTATTTTTGCACTGCACAGAGAGATTCCTCTCAAACCCTCTGTGATGGCACTGAACAAGCACTCGCCCAGAGCGTGTTTGCACTCTACTCCACCAACCATCCTCCTGCAGATTTATCTACACTTTTTCATCTCCCCTCCATCTTTGTTGTATTTGGTCTTTGGTCTTATCCCGAGGCTTAGGACCACTGCCAGATTTGATAGTCTCTACATCTCCTTTGGATGTTTTGCATCACAGAAACGAGAAGGTTCTGGCTGCAGACTTGCACTTGCACTCTCAGTACTTGCACTCTCAGACACTTGCGCTTCCGCGAGTGATGTCACTTGCAGTCTTTTTTATTTAGTTCTATTTATTGATTATTTTTAATCAATAAATAAAAATAATTTGTTTGTTAAACAACGCACACGATTTGTGTCGAATGCAAGTGACGTCGCAGGTAGCGGAGAGTGCAAGTGCAAGTCTGCAGCCAGACCCTACTGACAGAAACAATGCCGAGTACAACACTCCAAGTTGCATGACACATCTTCACAAACAAAGCGTTTCAGACCAAGGATATCTTTAATATTCAGAGAAAACATCTCAATGCATGGCTGGTGTTGGGCCTTCCAGATGTATACGAGTTAAACATGGATTTTTTTCTTATAGGCACCCAGTTGTGCTGACAGGTTTTTCTGACCCAATAACCTGAACCATGAATGCCATGTCAGTATTTACTCTTGAGCAGCAGCAAAATTTTGTCAGGGCAGCACTGATAGCACCAGTAAAACAAGCGACTATCCTGAGCTGTGATGTCAAAGGTGGTTGACAGGGACATATATAAGTATTTTTGGTGATATCAACATATGGGCACTCTTCTCAAAATGGAATCGCTTTAATGGTGAATGTTAGAGATATTCAAATGAGTCCTTTGAGAATAGTGTAATAATTCATAGGTTGATTTTAACTTTGGCATCACACTTAAAATAAGACATCATTAGTTAAGGCATTTCCCAAATTTTACATCATAAAATTATTTCTAAAAACCGCTCTGAACTATCATGACAACACACACAAATCAGTAAAAGAGTGAAGCACATTAATGACAAAGGGTTAAAGAGTGCAGATGACTTTATTTTAATTAATCCCATCTAGAATTCATTTATAAATAAATTTGCTATTTAAAAGCTATTTATCTAACAAAGCTTCTCCATTAATTGATAAATGAGATTCTCATTAAATATTGAACTTATACTCACCTGCGGCAGTACCTCACAGGTTCCTGTAATTTCAGTTCCGATGAGTCTTCAGATGATTAGTAAAATGTAAAATGCTATACTTGTGTGATGATAACAGTTGTCAATTTGTATTGCTTATTGTATATTGTTTGTTTTCATGTTATTACGTGTGTACACATTAAAGGAATAGTTCACCCAAATATTAAGATTTGCTGATAATGGTCTCATCCTCATGCCATACAAGATGTTTATTTCTTCATCAGAACAGATTTGGAGAAATTTATCATTACATCACTTTCTCACCAATATATCCTCTGCAGTGAATGGGTGCCATCATAATGAGAGCCCAAACAGCTAATACAAACATCACAATAATCAACAAGTAATCCATGCAACTCCAGTCCATTAATTGACATCTTGTGAAAAGCTTATAACTAATATATATTTGGGGGGGGGGGGGGGGGGGGGGGGGGGGGGCTGTAAAAGTGGTCCTGTTCTCACAAAACTGCAGTAGCAGTTATTCGGCAGACACTTTTATCCAAAGCAGAGGTACAATACTACCAGAATAATCTAGGGTTAAGTGCCATGTTCAGGGCCACAATGGTGATGTCTCCTCAGGGGGCTTGAACCACCAACCTTACGATTACTAGCTCTGAGCTTAAGCCACTCCACCACACAATATAACATCAACCGCCTGGTCGTGACTGTGGAAAACAATTCCCACACAATTCCATCAAGCCATGGCTTAGTTTTTTGACTCAGAAGATCAAAAGTCAGTGGCAGATCTATCAGCAATCTTAGCAGAAATACTGCTGTCCAGTGACATTTGTTGTTTAGTTGACTCCGTTATCCACAGAGACCATGAACTGGTCACAGGAACAGACCCCCTGGAGCAATTGAATGTTAAGTTGCCTGCACAGAAGCTCTGTGGTGGTAGCAAAGTCATGATCTTAGGTTGCTCTTGATGTGCTGGCCTATTGAACTTCACCCGCATGGCCTGTATCTTTAACCACAAGACCACTATACCATCTTGCTGGTACCCTTCATTTTGCAGTCCCTTTCAGATAACAGATTAACTGTTAGATTAGGACATTTAGTTAACATGGTCAAATGTGATGCGCGTGTCTTATAATTTTCAGTGTTTTCATTCAGAAGTGGATGAAGTGATCTGCAGTTAAATTAATCTGGAGTTGATAACAGCTTGAACCTATCAGGGGAGCCCTCCGACTGAACAGCTATTTATTCAAGAACACGGGGTTCACATGAGATAACTTGATTACATTTTTTTTTCTGGAATTATTCTGCAATGAACTCCTGCAGTTTAATGAAGTCAGTGACACAGCTGCACTTTTGTGCTTCTCCCTTTTTTATCTAATTTCTTAGCGCTATACAATTTTAACTTTATATTCTTTATGCATTCTCTGGGTCTATTTATGAGGCACTTTTGCTGTTAAATAGAACAGGACTAGTGAAAATGCTGGATCGTTCATCCAAAAATTGTAAATTTTTTTTTTTTTTTTTTTGCACATGCAATGAAAATCAATGGTCAATAAAACAGTTTCCAGTGTTCTGCAAAATATCTTCTTTTGTGTTACACAGAATAAAGAAATGCATGTAGGTTTGGAATGAAATGAGGATGAGTAAAGGATGACAGAATTTTCATTTGTAGATGAATTCTACATTATCAGGATTTAAAAAAATGAGTGAAATATTAACATTTACATAATTGTCATTATGTCTTAGTATTTGGCATGTCTACTATTCCTCTTCTTTTGTTCCCAAGCAGCATGAACAAATAATGATCATGTTATCCAGCAAAATTTGAGAATGTTCCAGAGCATCTTGTGCTTCAGTGGAAGCAAGAATATCTGTTTAATAGAGATCTCCTTTGACAATAAAGTAAATTTCATATTATATTGGAGAGACTCTGATTGTTTCTGGTAAATTATATTCATATTGCAGTATTAAATCTTTTAAACATCTATAACCTGTTTTAACCACTTGCAATATTAAACTAATGAAAAAAATAAAATAAAATCTCATCGAAGATATAATGCATAGTGGGGGTTGTAATTTTATCACAAGCATATGTGTTGCTATGGAACAAAATGTACTTAGCATGGCATGGGTTGTCAAATTAACTGCGACTAATGGTAGTTAAAGGTCACAATGTCTCCAAATATAAAAAAAAAATACAATTCTTATGGTGAAAAATTTGCTTTTGTGGTGGAGTTTTTCGTAGTGAAAAAAATCAACTTTTATCGTAGGTGAGATAAACATTTTTGATTTCCAGAAGAACACTAAATCTGTCATGGGTCCGGACCCTGTGTTTCTCCCTCTCACCACCAAAGGTCGCCATCGCCCATCCTCTTGAACTTCTTTACCTTAACTCCACACACCTATGCACCTACTCACACAGATACAGCTGTTGCCCATCCTGATGGCTATTTATACTCCTTCCCCATGCCTCTCTGGGCTGGATTATTGGTTGTTTATATGTGGACTGATGCAAGCATTAAGTTGCCGTATTTGTGTCATATCCCTGTTTCTGATTTGAGCCTGTTTTGAGATTCTTATATCTGTGTTTGTTTCTATTGTGGTTTCTACTTTGTATGCCTTTAAGTTAATAAAGACCTGCGTTTTGGACCCAGACCCCTGTTTACACGGTGTGTTCCCTTACCGCGCAGTGACAGAATAATCCAGCCAATGGGTCCAGCAGGGAAGTTCCTCAACGTCCAACAGGGAGAATGGAACATCGAGGATTACGTTAGGGACTTCGTGGGAGTGGCTCACCAGTCGGTTACGGAAAAGACCTGCCTCATGGTCTTTTTCTAGGGAGGCCTAGCCGAGCCCTTCAAGTCTCTTATGCCTTATTGGCACCCTGAGGAGTCAGTGGAGGAATATATCAATCGGGCTCTGTACTTGAGAGGCTCATCCTTCAGGGTGGAGTTAGCTGCGGAGCCTGCTCACAGTTGATATGCAGCGTGCAGGACCCTTTACTGAGGTCGGTGAGTGTGGCGTTCCTTCCAAGGCGGCTGTGTCCGCTCACAGTACCCCCGAGGCGGCGGTGCCCGCTCACGATCCTCCCGAGGGAGTGGTTCCCCCTCATAGTTCCTCCGAGGTGGCGATGTTCGCTCACAGATCTCCCGAGGTGGCGGTGTCCGCTCTCAGTTCCCCTCAGGCAGCGGTGCTTGTTGCCGTTCTTCCCGAAACGGTGGATCCCGCTGAGGTTTCCTTTGAGGCGGCGGAGCTCGTTTCAGGCCTTCCCGAAGCAGCAGAACCCGCTCACAAAGCTCCCAAGGCGGCGGTGTATGCTCACAAAGCTCCCGAGGTGGCGGTGCCCACTCACGATCCTCCCGTGGTGGCAGTGTCCGCACACAAAGCTCCTGAGGCGGCGCCGCCTGCTTGCGGTCTTCCCGGGGCGGCGGTGTCTGCTCGCGATTTCCCCAATGCGCTGGTGTCCGCTCACAAATCTCCCGAGGCGGCTGTGTCCACTCACTATTTCCCAGAGGCGGCAGCGCCAGCTCTTGAACTTTGCCCTGTCCTTCCCTGGTCATCTGCCAGGGTCCCGGAACCTCCCGACCCTCCCTGGCTTAACCCACCCTATCTGTCCTGGCCTCCTGCTCTGCCGGTACCATCCTGGCAACCTTGTCTACTTCTGTCTCCAGGCCTTCTTCCGCTACACGGGCCTGGCCCGTCATCCCTCCCCCTGGTCAACCTCCTTTCCACCTCCCTCCTGAACCTTTGGGGTTTTTGGTGGAACATCTGGAAGCCGTTCCTTAAAGGAAGGGTTCTGTCAGGGGTCCAGGCCCTGTGTTTCTCCCTCTCACCACCAGAGGTCGCCATCGCCCGTCCTCCCGGACTCTTTACCTTAACTCCACACACCTGTGCACCTACGCACAAACACACACAGCTGTTGCCTATCCTGATGGCTATTCATACTCCTTCCCCACGCCTCTCTGGGCTGGATTATTAGTTATTTATGTGGACTGATGCAAGCATTAAGTTGCCGTATTTGTGTCATATCCCTGTTTCTGTTTTGAGATTCTTATATCTGTGTTTGTTTCCGTTGTGGTTTCCACTTTGTATGCCTTTAAGTTAATAAAGACCTGCGTTTGGACCCAGACCCCTGTTTACACGGTGTGTTCCCTTACCACGACATGACAAAAGCGTTGATTTCAATCAAATAAAGACTGATTATGAATAGTGGCGTTTTGTATTGCTCATACTCAAACAAATTCGGATGCAGTAAGCCATGAACACTGCCCACTAACGCTGACAGATCTCAAGGAGCAAGTTTTGAAAGACCATATTCATCTTTCCACCTGCTAGTTTTCTGATAACCATTCATTCGTGACTTTCCCATAAGATTACGTTTTCAAAGAGGCTCTTCAAAGTGTACATGTTATGGGTCTATATTTAATGAGAGTCTGCATTGAAAAGTTCCCATCCCTTTTGAGGTTTGGCAGCTTGAATTGCACACTGTGTAGAAAAGCTGACATTTCCTCTCACAAGTGGAGTCGTGGTGGCTGGAGTCGTAACTTACACGTCAGGCTTCAGCTGTTGTGGAGACTCAAGTGGATGCACCTGATGGTGAAGAAGCTAAATTAGACTGTCACTGTTGGTTATTTTGGCGTTGATGATTATAATGATGATGATAATGACAACGATGATGACATTTATTTATTATTATTATATTTGTTTGTATATTTAATAACCCATGGAACAACCTGCAGCGACACAGGGAGACATTCTGATAAGCACCTCTTAGTAGTAAATGCATTTACAAAATAATAATAATAATTTAAATAGGCCCTAGATGATGTTTGAATTTAGTTTGTTGTGCTCTCTCTATACAGTATTTTCAGCAGCCGTATCTTCAATGTCACATGATTTTTGGCAGATTTTTAGCTCAAGTGCATCAAGTTTGGCAGTTGAAAACTTCATATAATCAAAACTTCAACGTTGTACAGTATAGTAATTACCATTCAACTGATAAATAACTCTTAATAGCCAAAACCATTTTTCCCTTGCACTTGGCTTGTACCGAGTGTTAATCTTGTATCCCAGTAGCCAAATGGAGTTATTTTTTTGACAAGAATGAATGATAGGAACTTACTTGTCCTTTTGAAAAACAACGTCAATTTAGCCCTTTAGAATCTAAAATGTAAAACACACGATGTCAAATTCCAATGTGTATGAAGTGAAATTTCCTTTGTGCTTGACTTGACCTCCAAAGATTAGACAAATGAGGACAGAATTAATGACTAAATGGGTGTGTAAACTGAGGTTATTTGCCAGAAGAAAGGTCGTTGTGCTGCTCCTGCGTGTATCGATGATGCTACATGATACGGCTGAGCCAACGTACCCAAGGCAACCTTTTTGAGTTTAATCTAATAAAGACACAATATCAAATTATCCTCACATTTTCCACTTCAGTGTCAGCAAGAGCTATTTTCACAGGTCTAAGTGTGCTATGACCTGTAATGGTGCATGCATATTCCTCTCCATTACCACAAAATATGACAGTCTCTTGTATTGCACATTTATACTTGACATGCATATTTAAAGATCAAGCAAAGAACGAACAAAGCTCAATATTTATTGACATTTTGCAGTATGCACTCTAGTTACAAAATAGTGTTAATGAGCAACTAAGGACTAAAAAAAAAGCAAAACAAAGAACTCTAAAACTTCTTAAACCAATGTCTGATCTATTTTTTAATAATGCATGCATATGTAAATATGGAGTTTGGGGATTGTCTAAGAGAACGATTGAACAAATCTTATTACTGCACATTTATCTAGCCGTCCCGTGTTTTAATAATGAATTTCAAAGAATAATTTGTAAGACATAGCAAGTAAACTTGTGTCATTTTAGTATGCATACTTCGGTGAGTCAGATTAATAAACTTTTGAGTACACTGTCAAGATATGATGTAAATTTAATACACTTTTGTTAACCCAGCCAGTCTAGTCACAATTGCATTTGAAATTTAAATGAAATATGCAAACAATATGATTTAATGATTTAATTACTGATGCAAGCACCTTGACTGACTCACAACCTGTGCTTCTGGCTGCCGTTTTTTGCTCCTCATTTGCATAAAGCTGAGCATTTCTCATTTTTGGATGCTCCCAACCACGCTCAACTCTTTCTCTGATCCTCTGTCAACCTCACAGAGCAAAGGTTTTGTTTGGCTCTCATGGGGATGAATTGAAAACGTCTGCTCTGCTCACGTTTGGGGCCGTGGTAGTAAATATCTTGACCTTAAAATAAATAATGTATTCAAATGGCAGCATCCAAAGTAAATAACACTGTTGATCAACAGAACTCTCTTTCCACCCAGTGTAACAAATTCCAGAGCTGGGACATCAGCGCTGATCCACAGTGGCCGTCTTCCTCCAAACCACATTTAACCTCACATTCATGACCTTTTGCCCAGAGCACAACAACAACGGAAAAGCATTAGAAGAGTGTTCAAGGTTGTTTTCAACCTTATGTAACTGAATGTGGTATGTTGTTCAAGTCATTTCAGCTCATTACTTAAGTCAGAAGGATGACTGAGAAACAGTAACATAATACACTTTTACAGTGTACAGTAATACACTTGCAATGATGCAAATCAAAGATGGCTCTTGGATTTTGTTGTAGTGCTTTCATGAATCCTTGTGTTTGTTTCTTTGAGCTGTTAAGTTGTTGAGGTCGTCATTTTGAAGTGGGACTTCATAATTTGGGTAAATTTGTGAGGATCTAAAAGCTCAAGCTTAAAACTTAAACCTAAAAGTCTGAGCTATATTTAATAACGCATATATATTTTAATTTTCTGATTGTTTGAGAGAATGATTAAATAAATCTTATAACTGATAATGTTTTTAAGTGTTTGTTTAGATTTTGTCTTTATATATACCAAGTGTGCCAGCAGAAATATTACAAAATATGCACACATATACTGTATAAACTACTGGACAAAAGAATATAAAAAGTAGAAATAGTTCATTAAAACATTTATAATAAAAAGTTGGAATAATTGAGATTGGGAAATGTTTTTGAAAGGAGTCTCTTATGATTACAAAGGCTGCATATGTTTGATTTAACATACAGTAAAAACAGTGATATTGTGAAATATTATTACAGTTTTAAATGACTGTTTTCCCATTTCATATAATTTAAAGTGTAATTTATTTATTTGATGGCAAAGCTGATTTTTACTCCAGTCTTCAATGTCAGTGTCATTCAGAAATCATATGTTATATACTAATTGAATCAAAACTTTTAACTGGTAATGGCAAAAGTGATTATGTGTGTGAGTGTGTGTGTAGCGCTAACTTATATAGTTAGATGTAACTGACCAAGTCTCCCAACAACATTTAACTTTATTGTCTACAAAAGGTTTTGGAAGTTGCTTTCAAATGAATCTGACTCAAGGGGCAAGTGTGCATAATGCTTTGGCCCTGCAGACATCATCTTATTATATTTACCTCTATTTCTCAGTCTTTAGAAGATGTTCATGAAGGGAATTTCCCTTATGCGATCCTACGATCCGAACCACAAAAGCATTCATGTCCATCTAAAATGGATAAAGAAATCACAAAACGTGCCGTAAGTGTTTTTAAGGAGATACAAACAAATACATGTAATTCAAATCCTACATAGTAATATAAGGGTATGGTTCTACCTGCGGTTTTACTCCATCACTGTCTAAATTAAAGCACAGCTGCGAAACTCTAATCCTCTGAACAGCAGGCCTCATTACTGACTGCCTCTCTCTGTTGATCCAAACTAAACAGCTCACATTTTTGCTCTGCTTTGTTCCATGTGGTGATATTTGCCGAACAAACATTCCTCAGGTATACATTACTTCAAGGATCCATACAGTGTGGCACGAAGTCATTCCCTTTAAATAATCTCTACATTCTGAATGCATCTCTTTAGAAACATATAAAATCATTCAAAAGGATTGTCCTCTAAGCTACACAAAAGAGAAAGTCCAGAGAATGAAAGAAGATATAGAGACCGCCTCATTTATCCTATAGTCACATTCTTTACAACCTGTACTAACATCTCTTACATCGAGAGTGGTTCCTATTAGTAGGAATCTGTTGGCTGGCTTGTGACCTTTTCACATTCATCCTGGTGTGAAAATGAAGCACATTTGAGCTCTGTTCTCTCTTTTGATAGTATCTAGTTCTAGAAGTATGAGGGAGTTTGCAGAATCTCCTTTTTTCCTCTCTTTTTTTGCTTTATTGTCTGCTACTTCTTGTTGGTTTCTTGTCCTTTGTATTCAGTAGTAATTTTACGATAATTTGTAAAGCTGTTCTCTTTTGTGTAAAACTGCATTTTCATGCAACATTTGAGTTTTAATTTTATTTTGGAGACATTTTAACTCTTTTTTGAGCTCTTTTATCTCCTCTGATACCGTTTACAGTAGTTATGAAGGTCTACATATGAGGGAGTTTGGAACATCTTATCCTTCCTGTGCTTTATTTTAGCTATTTGTTGTTATTTTCATGTTGAAATATGACATTGTTGATCATTTGTTTGGTAGGAAATAGGAAGCAGCCTTCCTTTCTTCCTTCTAGTTGATTTCGTGTTTATTCATTAGTTATTTTAATTTATTAGTTTGTATAAAACGGCATTTTCTGCTCCATAATTGTGGTTATTTGAGACATTTGAGCTGTTCTTGTTTTAATAGAATCTAGTTGTGTAATATGAGAGAGTTTTTCCTACCTTTATCTTGACCTACCCTCCATTCTTCCTTAATATTGTTCTGCTTTTTGGCTTGTTTCACAGTTTTACTTATTACTATTACTTTATTATTTTGCTGTTGATTTCATGTTGATTATTTGTTTGTTAGGAACTCGAAAGCTGTATTGCTGCTTGACTTTTGAGCTCATATGAGACATTTGAACATTTCTCTTTCTTTTAGTCTAATTATATCATATAACAACTTCCTTTATTTCTTTCCTTCCTTCCTTCTAGTAATTTATTAGTAATTTTATTTTATGTAGTCTTTTATGTTGTTTACTGTACCACTCATGGGTTTATTTTCCAATTTCATGTGAAAGAATGACATTGTTTATTGTTTGTTTGGTGGAAACCAGGAAGCTGCATTGCTCCTCGGGTTGTTTAAAATGCCGTGTGTTGATGAAGATGAAATCTGGGATAGAAAGCAAATACATATTTTCTTTAGAGCCATTTATGCAACACGGCAGGAAAATAAGACGAAGGAAGGATAGTGCCCTATATCCTACCAAATACATATATAAATACATAAACAGCATAGGAAATTATATTTTCACTATAGAGCATTCCAGAGGAAAGGGAAGAAAGTTATAAATGTCAGAAAACAGAGGAGATAATAATGTTCTGAGCAGGAGAATGAGCAGAAAATGAAATACAGAGAGAAGCAGAGTGAGCATGATTAGGGCTGTACATCTCTACAGCAAAAACAAATCAATACTTTGGGCAGATGAATCAAATCCGACCCATCAGTCGAAATCCCAAAGGATTGTTGAACGCTCCCTAACACTGTCTTCCCATTATTTTACAATCCCTCTGATATCCCTCAAAAACACAACACGATCCACAATACAATCTCGAAATATGACATGACAACGCTCCTTCAAAGTGTTTATAGGAGATGAAGAACATCAAATCATAGATTACTCATATCCAACATAACTACAGTACACATAACCATGGCACAGTGACACAGCATAAAATTCCCTCTTGCACTTAAGTCATTGTGCATCAGCCAGCTCACTCTCATAACCATATAGAGCACATTTTCAAGCCCTCCAGCTTTCAGGTCACTGTAAAATGAAAAATGTCTTTAAAACTCGGCAAGGGAGATTTATTTCTCAGCTAATTCACAGAAGCCCTCACTAAAGGCAGCAGGCACAAAGGTTCTACTTAGTCATTTGATTTTTCACAGACGTCTGTATTTGTTTTTTTTCTTTTTTCTTTTTTCATAAGATTGCTGTAGGTTCTTTACAATGCATAAAATTGGATTTCTATTCTGCGTCAAGAGGCAGCCTAAAAAAAAGGCAGAATTCCTGATTGCTGTCTTTAAACTTCCATTAAAGGGATAGTTCACCCAAAAATGAAAATTTGATGTTTATCTGCTTACCCCAAGGGCATCCAAGATGAAGGTGACTTAGTTTCTTCAGTAGAACACAAACAAAGATTTTTAACTCAAACCGTTGCAGTCTGTCAGTCATATAATGGCAGTCAATGGGACTCATGGCTTTGAGAAAAAAAAAAAAAAAAAACATACACAGAAAAAAAAAAACTAATTGAACCCTGCGGCTCATGACTATACATTGAGGTCTAAAGACACGAAACGATTTGTCTGTGCAACAAACTGAACAGTATTTATATCATATTTTTTTACCTCTGATCCGCCGCACTGTCCAACTGTCCTTGCTTTACGGCGAATCGTAGACTTATAAGTGCATTACTGCCACCTATCTCTCAAATGGACCATTGACACTCTATCTAAAATCTCAGTTAGGAGTGTTAATGGTCCATTTGAAAGATAAGTGGCGGTGATGCACTTATAAGTCTACGATTCGCCGTAAAGCAAGAAGAAGAACGCACCGGCTGTAAATACTATATAAATACTGTTCAGTTTCTTGCACAGACCGATCATTTCGTGTTTTTAGACCTCAATGGATTGTCATGAGCCGCAGGGTTTAATTTGGTTTTGTCTGTGTATGTTTTTTTTTTTTCTTTCAGAGCCATGAGTCCCATTGACTGCCATTATATGACTGACAGACTGCAACTGTTTGAGTTAAAAATCTTCGTTTGTGATCTACTGAAGAAACAAAGTCACCTACATCTTGGATGCCCTTGGGGTAAGCAGATAAACATCCAATTTTAATTTTTGGGTGAACTATCCCTTTAATCACATGCCAACACGAAAAGAACAAGCAAATAAAAATGATAAATTTCAGTGACAAGCACAGATTAATTATAATTATTATCATTTTTTTGCTTGTAAAATATAATATAAAGAATATCATATAAAATATTGATGGGTTATTCCTGGGATTCAACTACATTTGATTCATTTTCTGAATACCCCACATCATTAGGCACATATCAAACCTCCTCCCACCTCAGGTATTATAGACCTTTTACTATTTATTTTTTCTCAGATTTAGACACCTTTTTTTCTCAACCCCCTTAATGGACAAAATATGAGTGGTTTAAAAAGGATTTTGTGCAGAATTTGTTATAAAGCAAACATCTACCTACTGCTCACGTGTCCCCCATAACAATCTATTTATAGCAAATGTAATATTTATCATAATTAAAAAAAAAAAATACACAAATTGTGTGTCTACCCTTACGAAAAAGAAGTTTATTCAAGTGTGCTATTAGTATACTTCTTTCAAACTAAAAAATAGGACAGTATACTTTTAGTCTACTTTTTTATGTGCTTCTCAGAAATGGGCTTTATGGACTTCTCAGAAATATACTTAAAATGACATTTAAGTATACTTGACTTATACTTAGAAAAAGTCTAAATATATTTGAGCTATACTTGTGCTCCTAGAATCTGTGTTTTCATTTTTATATGTAAGGGGGCGCTAGTACACATCTTCCGTGCAGCATTAAAAAAAAAAAAAAAACAGAAGTGAAGAAGAAAATGGGCATACCAAAGTATTGTAAAAAGCTTCTAACAATTCATTCTGGTAAACCACCACTTTAAAAACTCTGGGGGACTGAAATAATACCAAATCCCAGGAAAGACTCATGTATGAGTTTAAATCTGGCTGCCATTTTTGTCCTCTGTTAAAAATAAAAAAATAAAATAAAAAACACACCCTTGCATTGTTCAAGTGTCCAAGATTTTGTTATAGATAAATAGCATTTCATCTCTCCCCCATTGAGCCTAGAATGATCATTCAAATGTTATTTTCAAATCATTCATTAATTTGCGACTGAATGACTAAAACGCAGTGCTGATAAAAAACCAAACAGCGCTGATTTATTATTATTTATTTTTTTCCAGATTGCGATCAAAGTCCTTGTTCTTTCATTAGCTATTCTTTCATCCTGTTTTTCCCCCTGCATTCTATGTCAATCAAACCTAACTTACCCAATCAAACATAGCAGTCCCCACAGGGTGGGCTCAGTCCAGACTGGTTTACAATAGGCCCCTCCAGCTTGGAGCAGTGGGTGTCTTTCTCAGTATGGTGAAAGTGTGCAGTACACAAAAGAGAGAGCCATGGATTGTCAAAAGGGGAGACAGAGAAAAAAACAAAAAACAAAAAAACAGAGAGAAAGTTAGTCTCAGATGCTGAGAAAGGTCAGGAGCTTAGTGAGGTTTCTGTGGCATTGTATATGAACTTCTGATATTGTTCATAAAGTACGGTAAAGTTAGGTTCAAAGAAAGAGGATATGTTTTGGCTTGAAAGCTATTTTTCTTTGCTATTGAAAATGTTGATCTCCCTGAACTCAAACATTCATTATCTTTTGGGTCTGTCATTTGGGAAACGGAAGATGAAAGCTAAAACTTTCATTCACTTTTTCCTCTGATATGCATCTATGACAAGATTCCTTCAGACAAAACTCATGTCTATCCAGTGGGGCCAAAATGTCTGAGGCCACTAGTGAAATTGTTTCTCTTTTGCAATTCTAATTGACCACTTTTTACCTCTCAATACAAATTATGTTATCAGCATAACTATTGGAATAAAACTGAAATAAAAAAAATTGCCCACATTTCTTAATATCTTGGTACTTGGTACATTCCACTTTTGCTTAAATGACAGCAGCACTTGAGTTGTATCATGTTCTCAAGCATAATGTAAGAATGTTTGGAGAGCATCTTGTGCATCAATGGAAGCAAGATCATCTAACATGCTCAAATGACACTCATTCATTATTTGATTAGTAATCTTTAGATTAAATAATGTTGGTGCTACCTAGGATATGAGACATTACCAAAGCCAAATACAATTTTGAAATCTGAAAACTTCAAGAGATAGGTTGACAAAACTGTTTTTATATGTGCTATTTTACCATTTGTATCACAACCTTTCTCTAAAATAGTAATATTTAAAGTCCTCCGCACCAATATTAGGACACCCTTGGTTTTAGTATCCGAAGATGAATTAAAATGTATTACACCTGTGTATATCCCCCTCTTTCAAATGGGATAACACTATATCAATCTTTCTTCTTTGCAAAAAATCCAGAAAACAGTCAGTCATAGGTATCAAACTGAATTTAAGACAATAATAAGACAAAATACAAGTTTGAAAATAAAACCAGTTGAGTCTACCATTAAAGCACCCCCACCCACCCCATTACCAGAAAAAAAACAAGCACATTCCCATGAACTATATGGCAGATCAAACCAAGAACAAACCTTGATCTGCCAGCATTCCTTAATATGATCCGTGGCGTCAACAAAACCCTGCACATTACTGTAGCACCAACATTTCTCATATTGACTAGGAAGTATTTCTATTTAAAACAAAAAAGAGAAGAGAGATAAAGAATACAACTAAAACAAATAAAATATCATAATCAGTAAGCGATACTGTATGCACAATGAACTATGAATTAAGAAGTGAACATGAAAGTGAACAGTGAAAGACACAGTCACCTAACCATTTAGAGCATCTCTTCTCCAATTAGATAGCAAATGTCCAGCTGAAGTTCACTGAGAGTTGGTGGATGAATGGGATCTGAGAAAAACTCTTGCTTTCTTCTGGGGAGTGTAGCATTTTATCTTGCGTTGCAGCATAAAGGAGAAAATTCTGGATGCCAGCGTCTCTCATCTCCCTTCTAATTGGCGCAAATGCACTTCTTCTTTTTGCGGTGACCGGAGAAAAATCTGGAAAGAAAGACAGCGTTGCTCCATCGGACGTTTTCACCGGGGCATGAAGTCTGGCGGCCCGCAGAATGAGCTCCCAGTCTGTGTCCCACAGCAGTCTAAAGATGAAAACCCGTTGTTTAGCGCGATCTGAGGAGAGCCTTGTGTACACGCGATGCGCTCGCTCCTCTTCAATCTCTCTACCCGCCAGAGACGGGAGCCATGTCGGAGGCGATCTTTTCAAAAAGCCCATAGGGTCGTCCTTTTCGGAACCTTCAGGCAATCCGACCAGACGCAGATTGCTGCACCTATTGCGATCCTGTAAGTCCACAACCTGTTGTTCGAGCGCGGCTACGCGTCTATCATGATCTGCAACAACTTTCTTTTGTTCCCTCATCTCCCCTGTAAGAAAATCCAGTTTAGAGCATAGCAACTGAACAACTGACATGTGAGAAGCGAACTTGTTCCGCATCGCCATCAACTCGATTCTTAGAATGTCCTCAAAGTGTATAACAGTGTTCCTCATCTTGTCCATCATATCGCTCGCGGTCGGTGGCTTGGATTTCTTCTTAATCAGAGAAGCCGATGGAGACAACTCTTGCTGTTTACGACTGCATGCCATCAGGTAAAGCACAAGCAATGAATACAACTTAAAACAAAACGAAAAAATCAGCAAAAAGAGGCCAAACGTACGGAGCTCTACTTGAGTGCGTCTAGGTTCATGAGCACGTCACGTGACTCCAAGAGACTGAGCATTTCTACTTTCCCCCAAAAAACTCACTCTGTATGATTTATAAGCGTTTTGAAAAGTGGGGACACAGGGCAATGCCCTGAAAAGTCACCACCTTGTAATACCTATGTCAGTCATACCTGTGTCATTATACAAATTTATGTCCTTATTTGTCACAAAAACGCACACACACTTACACACACACACACACCGCTATGAACTGGTTTGCCTGTAACACAACAAATATATAAAATAAAAGCAATAATTCAACTACAATGCATTAAAACAGTGGACAGCAAGGAAAGGGTTACACACACACACACACACAAATACTGTATACACATTCAAATTAATTGGTATGGTTATGACCATACAGCCATAGCAACTCAGAAAACTGGAAAAAAAGGTTGAAATCAGATCCGGCCCAAAATGATTAAGCTCTGATAAAACATTCCTGTTCATTTTTGTTACTTTTTATAAAATTTGAATATTTTGTATAACAAAATGCTTTCTTTGTGTTCAGGATTGACTGTGGTAATAATAATATAAAAAAACTGATGATTTAAATCAACATTTAAAAAGAAAAATCTAAACTTGTACGAAAATTTGTCTTTGAAAATGTCTAAATATATATCCGAACCCACAACTCAATTAAAATAAATATTTATGTCTAAAAACAATTAGAGAATTTGTAGGCCTTTTATATAGAGCTATGTAGGAATCTATGGGCTAAACCATGGAAATGCAGATGTTTTTTCTTATGTTACTCCCAACAGATGGCACTAACCTGGCTTCAAAAATTGGAATTGGAATTGTATTAATTGGACTTAATACAAAAATTATTCTGTATTAATTGAAAAGTAATAGAAAATATTAGATTTTTTAATTTTTTATTATTATTTTCAATGGGAAAATTTGATTATAATTATTGCATAAATATTAATTATTACCATGAAATTCTCTCAAAATACAAAATAAAAAATGAAAAAATATTATTAAACAAAAAAAATACATTGTTTTTACTGGGGGGAAAAAAGTTAAATTTTAGGTGTCCAGTCACTTTTGACCGTCAAGATCACAAGTGTGACTCCCAAATAAGGAGCACCAGATGATTAAAAAAATCACAAACAAAGCAAAAAAAAACTTTTACAAAAAATTGAAAATGACAAAACGCAACAAAATTCCTAAAATGAATGAATGAATGAATGAATGAATGAATGAATGAATAAAACTATAATAGTAGATCAGTGCCACTAAAATACCACTGGTCTCCAGGGATGTGCAAATTTTGAATTTAATTAAAGCGATGGCTTTCAATGCATGGCTGTGAATGAATGACAGGAAGAGGAATAGGTAATGGAAAAACTAAATTTGGCAAAACAAAATTAATTTTCTAGTTACAATTTAGTATATGAATTTGATGGATTTCTATTGCAATGTCCTATCCTGTTTGCAACCTCAATTCACATTCAAGAACTGAACTGTTATTAAAAGAACATTCTCATTTCAATTCTAAATAATGCAAAACCCTGGTGGTCTCAGATCTTTAGACCCTGCCTTTGGCCACATTTCAACAAACTATTTCCCCGTCTAAATACTGTAAAGCTGTTATAAAGCCACCCAGCTTTATATCAAGCCGATGTAATGCTGCTTTGGCACAATTTGCACTGTTAAAAGCGCTATACAAATAATATTGACTTGATTTGACTTGACATACAGTGAAATACATTTATAAACATTTACCATGGTTAACATAAAAGTATTGCATTTTCCTTGTCTTTGTTATAGAGTGAGTGAATGGTAGTGCTGCTGGTGCACAGGTGTTTGTGTCCGCAGCAGAGAGGATCTGACTAATTTGTTACAGGCTGTTCCACCACAGAAAGGTGAAGCCACTGTGAATTGGTACTGCTATCAAAAGCCTTGTTTTCTAAGATGTTTTTCTAGTGCAGACCTACGGGGACCTCTTCACAAGTATATTATATCCAGTCCGGGCCTTATCATCCATCTTTTCTTAAGCTGTTCTCCAGCTTCCATCATCTGTATGCCCGGCTGCCGACATAATTCGACCGACGAAAGGGGAGAGGTGCTTCTACCTTTGCAGAATGAGTTTTCAAAAACTCAGTATTTAATTTATATGACAAGCTTATCCCAAAAAAACATATCCCAAACAGTGTGTGGTCTGCTGAATTCCGGTGCTTCTTTCCCGAGTGTGAGACGGGCGGAGAAGATTGCCAAGCTCAGACATTTTTCTCTTTTAAATATATAATCGTTTTGTGAGTTTCGACCTGCCCTTGCGAAGTTATTGACAGAGCAGATTTTTTTTGCCAAGCTATGAAACCCAGCGTATGAATATGTATCCACGCGTATCTTGAAAATAAGCTATTACAAAAAAGCGAAACTTGCTTCAAATTCAGTTCGACCTCATAAGCTCTAGGTTACGGTACTGATTAGACCTTGAAGGCAAGGCTGGCAGATTCATAATACTGGATAATCAACTGCACAAGGCTTTTTGGCCTAGCCAAATTCTCTTTTTTTATATTCCTGCCATAGATGCAGACGGTGAGATAGGTTAAGTATTTCGTAAGATGAAATGGATGTTGCTTCCCATTCAAGAAATTGAATCTCAACCCCTCCTGAATAGCCCTGCATATCTTTTGAGGATATTTCAAACAAAATAGAAGTTGGAAGGGAGCACACTGTTCCTCCATCCTTGGCAGCCATGATGAACCTCGTATGAAGTAAATTTTCTCTCCCTCTTTGTGCCAGATGCACTCTTAATCAGCAATGAAAGCCGGTATCACAGAAGCTCTACTCTGTTCAAGGCTGTTTCACTCTTCTCAGACGAGAAAAGAAACAGAACAGAGAAAGAGTTTGGATGCCATTAAGTAAGAGTTTATAAACAGCAAAGCTGAGAACGTTTGCAAACATGATGGCCTTTCTTCACATTTGACACTAGTAGCTCTCGGTGTTGATGGAGTGACTTTAAAACTGTAGCTCACTAAGCTACAAGCTACTCAGTTTAATTTGATATGATTAAAAACAAGCTAAAAGCAACCAACCACACTTAAGCTATTTAAGCTGGCTATAGTTTAAAGTAAAATATGATATAATATATTTTTTCACATTTAGAGCAGCATTATCTGGCACAAAAACAATGAGGATTGACAGCTTGGTTAGTCTGACAGTAATAAATGTACACAAAACAGAACTAGAGAAACACTCCAGATTTTATATCCAAGGAATGGTGAACAACAGTATTTAAACAGTATTTTAAAAAGAGTACATATCTGAATTTCTGCATTGGGACTCAAATTAAATGTCGAAATGAACAGATTTGCTGAAATGAATGTTTTCCTAATGGAACACTTCAAATGGGGTTTATGAAAATTGTACATTGTAAATAAGTAGTTTTTTGTCAAATTTGTAAATAAAATAATCTTTATTTATTGGAGTATATTTTATAAGATAATTAAATTTTAGTCTTTATACTTCAACATTTCCATTTACTTGGCATTTCTTTGTAATTAGTTGTGAAATTTACTTGCAATTTCTATGTGAAAATATTTCTAAAATTTTTCCCCAGAGTATGCTTCATTGTGAGACTATGCGAGCATTATGAGCACTTATCTTGTCTTTTTCATAAATGCATTCATAAACAGTGCAAAATTTAGTGTTAATTATTTTTATTAAGCTATTTGACTGTTTAGTAGTGTTTTTAGAGGCAGATTTTGGGAGCAACACTGCAGAGACCAAAATACGCAAGAAAATTTGATCTGGATACACTTTGCCATTGATATCCAACATCTGTGCTTCACTGTTGAAAAGCACCAATTGCTACCAGTGTGCTGGCATGAGTTTCGGGGTTCTTTCAGAGATTATGCTTAAGAGCCAAGATCTATTACGAGCGATCAGAAACATAGAGCTTTCACTTTGCATCGGGGCAATTCACTCTAAAACAGCAATATCCACAGGAGAGGACAGTGAAATACTAGTAATATAAAACCATTCATGTGTGTGATAGCTTCATTAATGAATCGTTGTGAGTCGTTTCCCCAGACAGAGGAGTCTTGTGCCTGAATATCTGCTCTTATTTCTCACGACACATCAACTGTGACAGTCGAATGAGATTTGGTGTAAATCTTTTGCTTGTGGCTGTGTGTACTCTGACGGACTTCAGAATGCACTCGTAAAGTATGGCATCTTACATGAAATATATGAACATTACTCTTATGTTTGGTACTTTTAAAACAAAGCTTGAAATATTTTTGAAATTATAGCATAATAAATGAATGAATGAATTTATACAAAATTTTCGCACATTAGAAAATAAATACGACCTCACGTTGTGTCAATCACATTTGCACACTGCCTCCGAAAGTTTCGTGCATCACAAAAAAAATCGGATCAAGTTAGATTTTCTGCGTTTTCACATCCGTAGCATGCATTTTTTATAACAAAAGATGGGGAATATGGAAAAAAACGCATGCAAAAATTTCGGACTCAGTGTATAATGATCTTAAAGTTAGTCACAGGAAAAAAATCCACTTTCAAAATCATAATTTTAAATTAAATTATTTTACATATATCAATTTAATTGTGATTTAATGATTTGCATCGTTAATATGCGATATATTAAAATATAAAAAGCATGAAAATGTACTGCACATGAAAGACCAAGTGAATTTCTGTAGCTGGATTGCTGTTTGATCTATTTTTAGAGCCGAAATGATATCCAACATATGTATTCCTGTACCTTTAACTCTGTCAGATCTCTGTTGGACTTGATGTATGACAGTTCTTCACCCAGGGACGTGGTTTTTACAGCAGAATATTACCTATAAAAGTAAGGCCATGAGGGAAGCTCTAAATATAGCTGTGTGAATGCTGATAAGGTCTGCCTTTGTTCTCCCTCTCTGTGCATTTTCAAAATAAAGAGAAACTTTTTAGAGGATATCCAAAGATATTAAATTTGCCCTCAGCCTCTTTAAATTTTAAATCTGACATAGTGCATATACAGAGACACCACACAAAAGAAACAACAAAGAGAAATTAAATATGTAAGCTGACAGCGAGAGTTACAAAACCCACCAAACTTGATTAAATAAACTTGCGTCTATAAATGTGAACATCATAGATACAAACTGTGAAAGTTGCTGAAGATTTTATGTAACTGATTCAATCTCTTTTTTATCAGTCATCGGTCTTCTCATCTGTGAAATGTATGCACTTGTAAGAACTGTACCACCCAGCGGTCCCCTAGAAGGAATAATGACTTCCCGAGAGAACAGCTGGGTCTAGAATCCGCTCCAGTTACATGATCTGGTCCTCCTGTAGAACGTCTATCCTTTACTGACCCCAAAAAAATAGCACATACTTCCATATTCACTCCAGCTGTGGAGGAGATTCACTAGAAGAAGCATATGGTCAGGGGTGAGAAACCAAGTAGGACAGGCAGTAATTTTTGCAAAGAAACAAACACTAAGGCTGTGGGACGTTCACCCAAGATTCAAAGTCAGGAGAAAAATGCTCCACAAAGGCCAAACACAAAGAGAGACTCAACTCAAAGACTCAAAGGCAGACCAAAGGGAAAAAAGAATCAAAAAGAAGCTGAAGGGCCTGATATTGAATATAGCACAATATCACAATATCACATCTCAATAAAAGTGCATTAGGAGAGAGCTGATATAAATCTAGGTATTGACTGATAGGTATTGTTATGATATATAGTCTTAAAATTTGAAAATACAAAAATAAAGTTTTTGTACAACTGTACATAACTAAACCAAAACATCAGTTGACAAACTGCAACTGTTAGTTTATTGGTTTATGGTTTATGTTAAATATGGTGGTGGTAGTGTGATGGTCTGGGGCTGTTTTGCTGCTTCAGGACCTGGAAGACTTGTTGTGATAAATGGAACCATGAATTTGGTTTGGTTTGGCCTAGTCAAAGTCCTGACCTGAATCCTATTGAGATGCTGTGGCATGACCTTAAAAAGGCGGTTCATGCTCGAAAACCCTCCAATGTGGCTGAATTACAACAATTCTGCCAAGATGAGTGGGCCAAAATTCCTCCACAGCGCTGTAACAGAATCATTGCAAGTTATCGCAAACGCTTGATTGCAGTTGTTGCTGCTAAGGGTGGTCCAGCCAGTTATTAAGTTTAAGGGGCAAGCACTTTTTCACACAGGGCCATGTGGGTTTGGATTTTGTTTTCCCTTCATAATAAAAAACTAAATTCAAAAACTGCATGTTGTGTTTACTTGTGTTATCTTTGATTAGTATTTAAATTTGTTTGATGATCTGAAACATTAAAGTGACAAACATGCAAAAAAATAAAAAGTCAGGAAGGGGGCCAACACTTTTTCACACTTTTTATCTTGTTTATGTATTCTTGTTTTTGTAAAATTAAGTATTTCAATTACATTTTATTTACTCAGCCATGTCATTTTAAACTGTATGCTGTCAAACACTTTTATGCTCCTTTTTTGGAGTTTTACAGCTGTGGTAACTATAAAGGGAAAGGGAAGTGGTGTGTGGCTAAGTATGGTGACCCATACTCGGAATTTGTGCTCTGCATTTAACCCATCCAAGTGTACACACAGTAGTGAACATACACCCGGAGCAGTGGGCAGCCAATGGGGGTTCGGTGTCTTGCGCAAGGGTCTCACCTCAGTCGTGGTTTTGAGGGTGGAGAGAGTGTTGGTTATTCACTCCCCCACCTACAATCCCTGCCGGCTGGAGACTCGAACCCACAACCTTCAGGTTACAAGTCCAACTCTCTATCCATTAGGCCACGACTGCCTTACACTCATTGTAAGATTTTAAATAACAACTTTCCAAACAAAATACATTTTCTTGAGTACAAAAAATGTATTAAACGGATCCTAAGTTTAGTTTTCCCATTGGCAAATAGTTTTTGTTTTTTATTATGAACTTCACAAAAAGTTGTCAGATTTAAGTTTAAAACAGAAAAACAAAAAAAAAAAATTAATAAAGTAATAAAAATAAAAAGTTAACTCAAGATATTGCTCTAGGAATGTTTAGATATTTGTATGCGAAACAGGACACAATTCTCAATAGGAACAATAAAGGGAATTATAGAAGAAATCACTTAAAAACCTTTTCTGTTTCTGTGAAATTCTGATCTCCTAAACTTTTTCTCTCCATCCATTCCCCACTAACACAAAGCAATGAAATTGTCCGGACATCTTGAAGAACATATTATGTGCAACATGATTTTCCTTTTGCTTTTGTAGTAACGGAGATTCCTGCGTTATTTAGACATCACAAGAAATGCAAAGCTCCCTCTCCAGTCCCGTCAGAACATTTCTGGAAAGTATGCTTCAAATACAGGTCATTCAGAAACCCTTAAGGAATCATGAGCACATTAACATATGGCCGCCCATGATCATTCTTATTTAATATTCAGCAGTTTAACATGCCCTAATGAACAACAGCGTGCATTATGCATGCCGCACAAATAACGTACTAAAAAGTGTAGAACACGGAACCTTTAAATAGTACATGTGGGCTCAGTAGAGAGGCATCTACTAAAAAAAAAAAAAAACTTTTCTACTTCCAAATTCAGTGTGTTGCTTACCATTCATTTGTTATTGTTTGTTATTTTTGTGAAATTAAGTTGTCTCTACGCAATTGTCCCTTCTGTATATGCCGCATACAGTTAGTCCCAGATTCTGATTTAAATATGTTTTGGCATCCGATGTCCAAACACGATCAAACCATGTCATGTTCCTTCAGCTTCTATTTGGTTAGAATTTTACCGCATCATTTTTGTAATTATTAATTCTACAGTCTTTTTACTTAAAAGAAAAGACTAATGATTTAAAGAATAATGATTTAAAATGTGGCAAGCCAGTGTTGGTAACATACATTTAATTTCTGCAGACATATTTCTAGCAGCTGCTCAGTCAGCTGAAACAATAGTGTGATGCTCACATTAATGTGCCATGAAAACAAACATGAAACACAACATTTTTAGTTATTTCCATTCACATACTGTAATAACATTCACTTCAGTTTGGTGAGTGAATGTGATGGTGATGTTTGTCACTGGCTGTAAACACAGTACATCTGTCTCCTTATTTAAAACAATTCAATGATAAAATATATATGTACAACGCGGTCAATTTCGGGAAACACATTTAAATTGATCTTGGCTGAAATCAATGGGAAGTGTTTGAAAACAGCTTTCGGTGGCAAAATTGAGAATATCGAGCTGCATTTAGCTAAACTACCTCCTTGATAGGTTCATTTGTGGCACAAACAGCAATAAAACCGTAAGAGTAAAATTAAACTTTGTGATTTAGACAACATCTGCACATACACATATGGAGATTTTATTGGTCTTAGTTAAGACAAATAGAAATATACTATTACTATTAAGATACATTATTATGTTTATTACTTTATTTTCTCTTTTAATGTTTTTTTTTTCTCTTACTTTTGGTGCTTCATAAAGTAGATGTGTTACTATAAATGTAGACATATGGGGAACATACAGCAAGAATGAAAAGGCAAAACATTAATTTGACCAATTATATTCTTTAACGACTAATATGTACATATGTTTTGTCATTTCAAGTTCACAGCATTTAAAAAAATCCTGTTTTATGTTAGCATTAATTAATTCCATTTGTGTCACCATTGTATGTGTAAACATTACATTCTTTTATGCTTATAAATTTATTTACAACCACAGCTTGATGCTTCCCTGAGTAGTTGTTTATTAAACAGCATTATTATTATAATCTCCATTACTTTGATTGCATGTGTTTGGCCATCATCCAGTTCATTACTATGGTAAGGGACAGGTCACCCTCTAATAAGAAAAGACTAATGTTGCCATTTTATTCTCCATCATGCTGTGCTGCACTTTTATAGCTCAACTTGTTATGAACTATACTACACATAATTGCAAATAATGCAATTCAAAATGAGTCCTTTTGTAAAGAATGTGCTAGGTAAATCTAAACAAGTAGAATGGGTGCAACCATTCAAGCGACTGCTACTGGTCTTTTAGAAGAACCAGATGAACCATTTTCAGTCATTGGTTGAGTACAGAATTGAATGGGGATTATTGAAGTCCCAGAAATGAAACTTCTGATTCTGTCAAGACATAAAAGATGAAAACCTGTTGAGGCGGAAAATGAACCCACTCAGCTAAAATGCTGTAAAAATATTTAGGGAGTTATATTTAATATAGCAGTGTTAGATAATACTCATGGAAACCTTTTATATTCTCATATTTCAGTAGTCCATTTTGGACATAAGTTACTCTAAGTAATTTTGCAATTATGTCCATTAACTCTTATTAATTTTCAAGTATGTCATCTAACTCTCATTAGAGTATTATTAGACTGTTAGGGTTAGTTTAAGTTGGCATGACTTTGCAAAGCTATTTATAGTCAGTATATGTCTGTTTGTGGACCATCAAAATAATGTGTCGGCAGAATGAACTTTTAAGCAGACAGTCGACTAATATTCTAATGAATGATAGTTTACATGTAGTTGCAAAGTTACTTACAGTTAGTAGAATATCTTAAGTGGACTAGCAAAATAAAGTGTTACCTAACTTTTGGTTAACACCGATAACCCTTGAACTCCATCTAGTCTCATGGCATTTACGTACCTGGGTGCACTTTTTAGTGAGACATGAAATATGTACCGATAACTACATATTACTGCAGTTTCAGTTTCCTAAAGAAATGAACACTAGAGGCAGTAAAACTCCGACACGTTTTACTCCTTTTCACACAAATTTACAGAGTTTTGATTAATAAAGCATATTTTTCACATAATTACTTTAAGAATATCATGTTACGACTTCAAAACAATATTAATATGCTGGGAGATTTGAAAACTGATGCTTTTGAATGTTAGCA
Organism: Barbus barbus; assembly: GCF_936440315.1. Lineage (NCBI taxonomy): Eukaryota > Metazoa > Chordata > Actinopteri > Cypriniformes > Cyprinidae > Barbus > Barbus barbus. The sequence continues at coordinate 23,133,846 of NC_136716.1, forward strand.
TCGCACATATCCAGCCTCGTATCTATGGGTTTTCATAGACAGAAAGTTTGTTCGGTAGCTCACGGAGTACGGAGCTGTACTTAGAAGGCGAGGAGCTCCAGTTTGAATCCCGTGTTCAAATCTGCATAAAAGGAAGTGGCATTGAAATGGCATGGTTGCATCAACAAATATATTTTTAAACCAGTTTTGCATTTGTTAACACTCTAGGTTTAGGGTTGGGTTGGGTGTAGGTCATATTTCCAACACGATAGAGCATAAAATTTTAGGGACAGATCCCGGATATTGGAATTCTGAACCGCCGCAGTACGTATCTGTAGGAACATAATAAAAACACAGCAATACATACCTATATCAACATAATAAAAACGTGCCAGGGTTTACGTATTGAACCTGTGTTTTAGCGCCACTCAGTGGACATTTCTCTTTGAAACTCCGGCGAAACGTGCAGTAAGGTACGTAAAACGGTGCCGCACTGAAAGTGCACAGAGGTACGTATTTTTATGAGACCAGTTTGCTTGAACTTATGCACCTCAGTTTTTGAGTGAAGAAAAAAAAAAAACTTTATTTGTGTATAATTTTGGCAAGGTTCACTCTAAAACTGAGTTCATCGATTATTGAGGCCTTCGATCAATCAGTTAAAAAAAGAAATAGAAAACCTGTGCCAAAAGAAAGAAAACAAGTTGATAATAAGAATCCAGTGTTTAGTAATTATACAGTATAGCATATCAGTAAATGTATAAGCATTTTTTTGTAGGCTGTTTATTTTTTGGGGGAAGACCACAAGTCTAACAAGGTGGGGGAAAAAATCCTCAGAATTTATAAGTTTTCAAAATAGTCTTGGGGAAATTATTATACAGGAAAAGTTAGTATGTTTTAGTCCAATGCAATAACATTAACTAGAATTATCAAGAAAATCCTGTGTGGGACAAAATGAGGGTTAAGAAAAGATTCTGAGATGCTTGGGGTTGGTTAATACAGGAGAGTATGAATAATGAATACAAGGAATACATACTGAATACACATGATACAAAAGAGCTGCTGGTTATTTAAATTCTGTTTTTATATATACTGTATATATACATATACAGTGCCCTCCTAAAGTATTGGAACAGTAAGGCCCATTCCTTTATTTTTGCTCTAGACTGAAAACATTTGGGTTTGACATCAAAAGATGAGATGAGAGATTAACATTTCATCTTTTATTTACAGGTATTTTCATCTGGATCTGATACACCAGATTTTTCATGTTACCAAAAGTATTGGAACACATATAATTAACATAGATTAAAGTGAAAAAGACTTAATATTCAGTTGCAAATCCTTTTCTTTCAATAACTGCATCAAGCCTGTGACCCATTGACATCACCAAACTTGTGCATTCTTCTTTTGTGATGCTTTTCCAGGCTTTCACCGCAGCCTCTTTCAGTTTTGGGGGTTACTTCCTTCAGTCTCTTCTTTAGCAGGTAAAATCCATACTCTACATGGTTTAAGTGTGGAGATTGACTTGGCCAGTCTAAAACCTTCCACTTCTTGCCCCTGATGAACTCCTTTGTTGTTTTGGCACTATGTTTTGGGTCATTATCTTGCTGCATGATGAAGAATCTCCCAATCAGTTTAGTTGCATATTTCTGTAAATTTTCAGGTAAATATTTCTGTAGACTTTTGAGTTAATTTTGCTGCTGCCATCATGTGTTACATCATTAATGAAGATGAATGAGCCTGTCCCAGAAGAAGCGATGAAAGCCCAAGCCATTACATTACTTGTGTAATGTGTACTATAATGTGCACCTGTGTTCACTGTGTTTCGGATGAGCTTGTATGTTTGGGATCATGAGCCAGATCCTTTCTTTCTCCAAACTTTAGCCTTTCCATCACTTTGGTCCATAAAATCAGTCCATAAAACCTTGTCCCAGAATTTTTGAGGCTCGTCTCCTATTCTTCTTGCTAATGAGTGGTTTGCATCTTCTGGTGTAGCCTCTGTACTTTTGTTCATGAAGTCTTCTGCGAACAGTAGATTGTAATACCTTCACTCCTGCCCTCTGGAGGTTGTTGCTGATGTCACTAACAGTTGTTTTAGGGTCTTTCTTTACAGCTGTCACAATGTTTCTGTCATCAACTGCAGATGTTTTCCTTGATCTACCCGTTTGAGGTGTGTTACTTAGTACACCAGTGGTTTCTTTCTTCCTCAGGAGATTCCAAATGGTTGTACTCGCTATTGCCAGTGTTTGTGCAATGGTTTGATTGATCTTCTCTCAGCTTCACAATTGCTCGTTTTTCACCCATAGACACCTCTCTGGTTTTCATGTTGGTTACACATCTAACTAACTGCAGTCTGCATGGATCTGAAACTGAACGCCGACATTCAGTGCTATTTATTGTTTGAATAATCAATTAATAGGACACACCAGGGCAACAAAACACACCTGTCAGTCACATGTTCCAATACTTTTGGTAACATGAAAAATGGGTGGGTTCAAACAAAAGGTGTTATTTTCTAAGTTGTGTATCAGATCCAGATGAAAATACCTGTAAATAAAAGCTGAAATGTTAATCTCTCATCTCATAGTCATCTTTTGATGTCAAACCCAGCAAAGTTTACAGCAAAAATAAAGGAATTGGCCTTACGGTTCCAATACTTTTGGAGGGCACTGTATATATATATATTTAACTCCCCATATATTCTGTACTTCTGGACTATATGCCATAGTTTTGAACATGAGCTGGATGTCCTCTTGATACAGGGATTGCAGTCATCCTTGACAAAGTGAAGCAAGCATTTGAGCCAAGGTTGCTCTAGCTCGATATGCATACGCCATAACACGCTGACTACTAGACCATGATAAGTTTAATTACAGCCCCTGGTATCCTCATCTGTGATTATTAGCAGAAGTCATTCTGAATTTCTTAAGTCAAGCACACAAACTCACTTAGACACAAAAGGAAACGGGTTTAAAATCAACCTTCATCCTTTGCGATTTCACCTTTTCTCCTTCTTTGGGTTGGCCGTACAGAACGAACACAGCTTAGGTTTGCCAGTCTGTGTCATTGACTTATATTGTTATTGCCGATCTGTCTCTTAGGACACAAATACTTATTTCCTTCACAATCACCTGTAGCACCCCCTAGCCATTGTATGGAAAGTTAAGAAAGGTAACCCACAATTTGATCAACTTTGTTGTGTCTCGCAAGATATGAAACCAGGACTTTACAGCACAGACTTTAAACCTGAGATTGCATTAATGTGGTTCGGAATGATTTTCCACCACACCACCTGACCACCTGTATGTGCTGACTCCACAAATAAAGGATGTGTTATTGAAAAACTGAGAAAGAGATTTTTCTCTGGGTCTTCTGGATTCTATTAGCCGGGAAAGAAAAGCTATGAAGGAAATCATTTGGATTTTATTTTTATTTTCCAGGGTGAGTGTATGGTAGTGCATTTCTTCACACTCTCCACAAAGCATAACCTTTGACTCCAACCATGAAGTCATTACTTGGTTTTCAGTTGGTGACTGCACTGAGCAGTCATGTCCATTTTTGCAACTTACTCTGAGTACATGTGAACTGACTTCTCCAGCTAGTTCAGTGAAGATCTTACAGTACACATGGACAATTGAGCACATGCTGTACAATAAGGCTTGGAAGAGCTCAACCTAAAATCCTGTCAGTATTTACATTATTTAAGCTTTTATTTCTATAAAAAAGCAGTTTTCCAGAGCCTCTCTTTGTTAACTGTTCATTGTTAGTTCATGTTAGCTTTTAATGTTAAGTAATGTATTAATGAATGTTGAAATTAACTAAGATATTAACTTAGTTCATGTTAACTAATGTAGTTAACTAATATTAACAAATGGAATCTTATTGTAAAGTCTTACCAAATAATTGAATTTAAATACTTGAAATAAATATATTATACAGTGCCTTGCGAATGTATTCATACCCCTACATTTTTTTCACAATTTACGTGGTTGCCTTATGTTAAACTGCTTTAAATTACTTTTTTTCCCCCACATCAATATACACACCATATTGACAAAGCAAAAAACAGAATTGTTACAACTTTGTAATTTATTAAAAATAAAAAACTCAGATAAGTACATTGCATAAGTATTCATACCCTTAACTAAATATTTAGCTGAAGTAGCTTTACAGCCTCAAGTCTTTTTTGTTTGATGCGACAAGCTTTGCTCATCAACATTTGGCAATTATTTGGCAATTTGTCTCCTCACCTCTTCACCTCAAGCTCTTTGAGGTTGGATGGGGTAGACACACTTTTTTCAGGTTTCTCCAGAATATTTGATTGGGTTCAAGTCCAGGCTGTGGCTGGGCCACTCAAAGACATTCACAGTGTTGTGTAGAAGCCACTCTTGCTGTCTGCTTAGGGTCACTGTCCTGTTGGAAGATAAACCTTCTGCCCAGTCTGAGGTTCTGAATGCTCTGGACTGGGTTCATTAAGGCTATCTCATTTATTTTGGTGCATTGAGCTTTTCTTCTATTCTGATGAGTCCCTCAGTCCCTGCTGCTGAAAAACAGCCACATAGCATGAGGCTGCTATGAGCACACTTTACTTTTGGGTTGGTACTCTGCAGGTGGTGAGCAGAACTGGTTCCCTTCAAACATGATGCTTAGAATTAAGGTTCATCAGACCGGAGAATCTTGTTTCTTAGAGTCTGAGGGTCCTTTAGATGCTTTTTTGTAAATTCCAAGTGTGTCTTTTTTATCTTCACTGAGGAGAGGATTGAGTTTGGCCACACTGCCATAAAGCTCCGATCGGTGGAGTGTTGCAGTGATTTTGTCCTTCTGTAGATTTCTCCCATCTCCACATATGATCATGGAGCTCAACTAGAATGACCATCAGGTTCTTCGTCACCACTCTAACCAAAGCCCTTCTCCATCAATTGCTCAGTTTGGCCAGCTCTAAGAAGAAACTTCTTCCATTAAGGGTAACAGAGACTACATGCTTCTGTGACCCTTCAATGAAGCAGATTTTTTTTCTTCCGAACTCTTCCCCAGATGTGTGGCTTGACGCAAACCTGTTTCTGAGCTCTACAGACTGTTCTTTTGACCCCACAGCTTGGTTTTTGCTCTGATATGCAATATCAGCTGTTGGACCTTTTATTAAGACGTGTGTGCCTTTCCAAATCATACTCATTCAATTGAACTTGCCACAGGTTACCGTCACTCAAAGTTTAGTAACACCTACAAGCAATATGAATGCTCCTGAGCTAAATTCTAACTGTCCCAGATAGGGGTATGAGTACTTATGCAATGGAATCATTTAAGTTTTTTATTTTTAATAAATTTGCAATGATGTTAAAAACTTTTTTTTTGTTGCTTTACCATTATAGTGTATGGAGTGTAGATTGATGTGTACAAAAGTAATTTAAAGCAGTTTAACATAAGGCAGCAACATAAGACTTGAACAAAAATATGGGGTATGAATACTTTCGCAAGGCACTGCATAATGAACAAATTGCATAAACAGTATAATAGATAATATAAGACGATTTGGAGGTGCACTGCAATTTTTTTTAAAGTTTTTAAGAGTTTTAAAAGAAATAGCTATTGCAGTCTTTCTACTTCAAAATGTCACATTTAATTCAATGTGTTACTTTCTGTTTCTTTATAACTTTTTGTCAAATTTACTCACAAAACTGTTTCTCCACCATTTTTATTTTCTTGTAACCTAATGTTCATGAACAAAAAAACAAGCAAAATACACATTGAAGAACTTTTTGCAGAAATGAAGTATTCCATCCTTAGCGAAGGGCAATCAATATCAAAATCATAATAAAATCTTAATCAAAATCCTGCATCTCAAAGAATAAAATAACATTATGACCCAATCACGACGCATTGATACTTTCGCTTTGTGTGATTATTGTGCTATAGATAGACACTTATTATATTCAAATCTTATTGTAGTAGTGCCAGTTACGCTTTTCCTTAGAGTCCTCATTTTTTAAAGCTCTTTTATTCTCACAGATTCTTAGATGTGCAACTCAAAGCTCCTTTTGAATGTAAAATATTTCTTTTTTGTCTGTGAGTGCTTAAGGAACCACAGCGGTGGGATTTCTCCTCTAATTACCAAAATGTTGATGATGAAAAATGACAAAAAACTGCAAATAGATCCCAGACTGCCGTGTGGAACGCAAGCGTTTAACATTCTGCCAGAGCCGATGGTGCTGTTCGCCTGATGCATGTCAACATCCTCTTTTGATGAAAGCAGCCGTTGAAATTCTCGTCGCACTCTCTGCGGAAAAGAGCAGCAAAGAGAAAAAGGCGGTGCTGGCGTGACAGCCACGCCACATTACTCAGCAGCTGCTGACTGATTGCATTTCACATGCAGCACTAGCAAATCTCAAATTGCTAACCTTCTCTTTACACGCTCCCCATTGTGACACGAGGGGACAAACCTGCCAGGACACAAAAATTTCCGGTGTGTAGTGTATTTAGAATTGGCTATGTTTCATTTGTTGTTGACCCTCGGGGATATATACTTCTCAAGCTGGGCTATTTTCAATGGTGCACGCCACAAGTGCTGTGTTTTTTGATGTTTGCCAAAACACAGGGACTTACGGGACTGTTAGGTGTGATAGGACTGTGTGCCGAATGGATTTTTCTGATGTTGGCGTTTAATTAGCTAAAGCATTACAGCCCTGTCTGCTTGTTGTATGCGTTGCCTGTTTTAGTTTCATTTATGCATTTGGCAGACATATTTATCCAAAGCAACTTACAGTGCATTCAAGCTATACCTCTCTATCAGTATTCCCTGGGAATTATCCCGTGGCCTCTGTGTTGCTAGCGCCATGCTCTACCACGGGAGCTACATGAGGGTTCTACATCAGTGAAGTGCAGAAGGAACTTGTGAAAGACAGCTTGGCAGATGTATTGTGCCCTGAAGTTGGCATCTCCCTAAGTAAACTGGAGTTTTATAAAAGCTTTAGTTTCAGCCTAAAGGATATGTATTTTTGCATTCTGTTCAGACATAATTAGCTCCGGACCTGACCTCTGACTTCTCTTGTACCTTTTACTCTGAAAATCGCATAACATAGTGAAGAAAATAATCATTTGAATATTTTTATTATTCATTACATTTTCATATAAATAATGTATTTCATTATTTTAAATATTTTTTTATTTAAATTGTAATACATTTATTTGTTTTAATAATTTTGATTGTTATTGTGTTGAATGATAAATTAAATTAAAATGGCAAACAGTTATCTTAAAATAATAATTTTTATTTTAATTTCTTATTGTAATTTATTTGAAAAAAAAAAAAATGTATTTGATTAAAATGTGCAAAATCATATAAATGTGTCAAATGAAGATTGTTTTTTTTTTAACTGCAATTTTCATAAATATTTTGAATAATTGAGAAAATCTGGAATTTTGACATCTATTCTAATATTTATGAATATATAAAAAACATGAATTATGAAGAAGTGAACATTTTAAAAAACTAAGCTCCTGAATTTAAACGTAAGTATTAACCACTTAGAGGTTATTGTGTCGTGAATACTTTAACTGAGACTGAATTTTCAGTTTTTTAAAAGATTGCATGTGTAAAAGATATTTCATCATCCCCAATTCCTCAAGAATCTTATACTTATATGTCACTTCAGCAAAATGACGACAGTCATTCCTCGACTCTTTTATAAAGTTGTAACTTTTCAAATAGTCTCCATTACTAAAATGACCCATAAATGACTGGACAGAATACAAAAGAAGTCATTCTGGCTAGAAAATGTCTTTTTAATTGAAAATGCCATCTTGAAGAGCTCCCTGGACCACATCTTGAGAAAGAAGCTTGGCTCTTGTTAGAGGTGCGAGACCGCAGCTCGAGAACATCAGTCTGAAATCCCTCTGTGAAAGCGAGTGATGAGCTGGTCTCTTTCTCAGATTATGTTTTAATTAACGCTGCCTAACAAAAAGCTTTTATCTCACACATATGAGCTTTGTTGCTTTCTTGTTGCATCATTGGTGTGATGCCATGCTTTTTTATAGGCTTGTTTATTAATTATGTAAGTCTTTCTCTCTGTTCATACATCACAGAGAATACAAAGAGCATGTCCTGCAAGCTCACACAAAAAAAAAAATCTGAATTCTTTAGATAGCTCTACCTTTGACCCAACACATCTTCTGTTACTCTTTTTATGACATTTGGGAGAGCTCTCTCAGCTTGGGCCTGGATTTGACTTTCATCAGGCTAAGGTTGTGGTTAGAGAGAGGGAAAAAAGAGAATGTTTGCCAATGAGAACAGAAGAGCGAGGCCGAGACGGAAAGATTCTTCCCAGATCCCTTGAGGATGAGTGAGGGAGGAAATAAGAACAACCTTGCACACAACTCTGCATCTGTCTCCTCTACTGGTGCATATCCAATCACCTGCTTTTCCTGAACTATGACCACCGGGGGAATTCAGCGCACTGTCTAATCTATGGAGCTTGTCGTAAAACAGTCTGTAATAACCCCATGCCTTTTTCTCCATGACTCCACAGGATAATTCCTCACCCCAAAATGAATATTCTGTCATTATTTACTCACCCCTGTGTTGTTCCAAACCCTTACGCTGTTATTCTATTTGGGAAACACACAAGGCGAATTTTTGAAGAATGTCCATGCTGCTTTTTGGCCATGCAAAGCACCAGTTATTAGAAATGGTAGGGATGGCCTCATTTTTTGAACATGCTTTAATTTTGATTATTCTGTTGTTGCTAAATAACAAAACCAAAAAAATGAAAAAAATCCATACAGAAACCCATAAAGGTAATGCAGTTGGCTTGTTTGATATTTTCCAATCATCTAATGTGCAAGTTTTGTCTCATTTGTTATGTATTGAAACATTTTGGATAATGAAAAAAGCTATAGCCCATACATTCATTTTGACCATGATTGTGAAGCTTTAATAAGGACATAAACCCATAATGGTAATTCAGTTGATTTGTGATATTTTCCAAGTCTTCTGAAGTCAAACAATATGATTTATTTTGAAATTCAAAACTAACCTTTGTCTTCAGAAATTAATTTAGAAAACACTATAAAACAGCCCATTCATTAATATCATAAACCCATAAAGGTAATGCAGTTGACTGGTAATGCAGTAATATTTTCCAATCATCTAATGTGCAGGTTTCTATCTTGTTTTGCCTTATTTGTTATATATTGATACATTTTGGATAAAAAACAAAACGCTATTTAAAAAAGTAATGTTTCAAAAACAGTCTTACATTTGTTTTGACCATGACTGTGAAGCTTTAAAAAGGACAAAAACGTATAATGGTAATGCAGTTGTGATGTTTTCCATATACAGTAATTGCTCTTATCTATGTTTCTCAGCATGACAAAGTGAGATAATTATGTTTTTTTTTTTTTTTTTGTCAACCTATCTGCATTGCCAACAGGATCCCAACAGATGAATAACAAAATTGAAGATGTACCTGGGATTAAACAAAACACATTGTAAAATAGTATCATATTTGTCCACATAATTGCACTTACTTTATGGTCAAAGAGACATATACTGTAGTACTGTAGAAATATCAATCTGTCAAGACTTGACCACAAAAAGGTAAACTTAGGGTGCATTTGCACGATAAAAGAAAAGTTTTTCCTTTGCATTTTTCTTGTACAGATGACAGCGTCATCAAAATGATGCCTGTTCACATGGATCTGCAAAAAACAAACAAGCAAAAAAATCAACAATGCTGTATTATGCATGCCAGGCCAGTAGTTGGCGATGTCACTTTGTAAATAAACAGTATGCAAACACATAATATACATGAGCATGACATCACCAGTTTTACAAATCTGCATACACAGAAACAATAGCGGTATTATTTTAAAAAATGTGAAACCCACTTTCAAAAGTTTGTGTTTTCAGGCCCCCAAAATGCTGTAGTTGTGTAAATGAACGAAGTTTTCCGTTTTTACCTGAAAACAGTGTAAACAGTCCCTGTTGTATTCATTTAATTTGCTAACAGTGATATAATTAACAATTGAATTACCCAATTTGTAAATGGTCTTTTGCACATGCTCAGTTGCTTTCTCATTCTCCACCTCTCATTTGCTGCAGGTGTGTTGCCTCTCTAAAAACTTCCTCCCAGTTGTTTTCACCCTGTGTTTGCACAGCATGGTGGATGTGCATTTGATTGAAGTGATGTATTTAAATTAAATCTGGCTATATGCCCGGTTATAACACTCCCCTCTATCGTTTTATCATCATTTGATGCCAGCCGTAATCACTTGAAAATGAACACAGACGTCTCTTTTACAAACAACTTGTTTACTGCCTGATTTCGGTAGGAGGTAATATTACAACGTTAATTGATCCAGACAATTTACACTGACTTTTATGCACTCTATAATGAAACTAATTTACATAGAAAGAAGACGTGTTTGTGCTAAAACATACGACGGTTACTATGAAATGCATATGATGTAGCATTAACAGCACATTTAGTAAATTAGTTTTTGTGCTAAAATACCAAGGTCAAAAGTGGCACGACTGTTTATTAAATTCACCCCATTATGTCATCCTTTCGGGTACATGGATGTGGTGTGGATGCATTGTCTGAAATAGTTTAAGTAGGGTCACACATAGCAGGATTTAAAATGTACGCTTCCTGTTACAATAATCCATTCTGTATGGTCGACCTGCGTTCCTCACACTGAAGCAAATTAATTTGTTTTTAAACTGCTTCATGGAAGAGCAGCCGTAATGTAATTACAGTAAGAAGCATGCTCATGTTGTAGGGATGAATGGACATGAAGTGGATATTTACAGGTAACTTAATAACTCTCATGGGATGAAACACATCTAGGCCAAAGAGATGAGGATTCTGGGCTATTAGGACATGGACATGGAAAAAAAACTGAATATTATTTTGTGAGGATGCTGGAAGGAAACCCATCTTTCCATTTTTCATACCTGCAGTATGAACGTCACGCTCTGCAGCAGGACATAATGAATGTGATTTTCACAAGAGGCTCGGGAAGCGATCAGCCTGTATACACAGCTGACTGACAGTACGGCAACATGAATCAATATGGCAGACCGTCTTAGAGGTTGCTGCTTTGTTGTTTGTAACAGGACAGAGAAACTGGTATTTATTGTCTCTCAAAGGAAAAACAATCCATTAAAACAATGTTTCTCAAATCTGTCCTGCAGACAACCCAGCTATTGCTCATTTTGGATGGCTCTCTTTTCTAAAACATCCGATTCAACTCATCAGCTCATTAGTAGAGACTCCAAGACTCAAAATCGGTGTGTCCGAGAAGGCAGACATCCAAAATGTGCAGTGGTTGGGGTCTCTCCAGAACAGGTTTGAGAAGCTGTGCATTAAAAGAATGTACTGCAATATGTGTATCACCCTGAAGCACATTAATTTGTGATAATGACTGTCTACTTATACTACAAATAGATATGTGAATAAAACATTTTTGTTGAATTGTTTTATAAAGTATTTGTAAATCTGCTAACAAGTGTCCACTAAGTTAATGACTTAAATATCTATAATCTATTAATGTAATATATAATCCTAATGTATCTATATATCTGTCTATCAATCTAGGCAGTTTGACTGAATTGGTTTTTAAATTACTTGTAAATTTGCTATCAAGTTAAAATTATTCATACTTCATAAATTGAATAATATAAACTTTATTAAAATTAATAATACAATAATAACATCTATCTATCTATCTATCTATCTATCTATCTATCTATCTATCTATCTATCTATCTATCTATCTATCTATCTATCTATCTATCTATCTATCTATCTATCTATCTATCTATCTATCTATCTATCTATCTATCTATCTATCTATCTATCTCTCTGTCTGTCTGTCTGTCTGTCTGTCTCGTCAAAAATACAATAAACACTAATATTTACATAAATATTTCATAATATATTATATGTAAAATAATTTACTGTTTTACAAATACACACACACACACACACACACACACACACACACACACACATGTTGGTTTTTGTGGTTTATGGGGACTCTCCATAGACGTAATGGTTTTTATACTGAACTTAACCTACCCCTTACAGGAAACTTTGTGCATTTTTACTTTCTCAAAAAAAAAAAAAAAAACTCATTCTGTATGATTTATAAGTCTTTTGAAAAATGGGGACATGGGGTAATGTCCTCATTTGTGTCCTCGTATGTCACAAAAACGTGCACACACACACACATATATATATATATATACACACACATTTGACTGTTTAATGTTGTAACAGAAACAGAATCGGGTGTTTCAGAGAGTTGCATAATAAATTAATTGAAAAATATAAAGAATATGGTACCTTTTCTGAGGAGGCAGTACAATAGATTTGGGCAATTCAAAGGAAACGGTGCCTTTCAGTCCATTCATACCTCCATCTAGAAAGTGAAATGAGTTTTCTCAGACCACGACCTTGAGCTTCTGTGAGTGTCAGGAAAGGTAGAAGAAACAGCTTTAAATAGGTCTAAAGTACAGTGAAAACGGACAAATAGATTGTTCCAGAGCAGTGCACAAAGAGTACGATAGAAACACACACAGACAACAAAAATAGTCCACAAAACCTCCACACCAGAACGGCGTCCCTAATACAATGCAACATTATAGAAGAGCGTAATCTCCACAGCTCTATTGGTCTAATCTCTGTGCCTCTGCTTTATGCTTTCTGTCAGGTAGACAAAGTTGTCAGTCAGGTTGGCAAAGCCATTTTCGGTTGTCAATAGGACGGAGGGGGAGTGCTGAGCGTCTCAATAGAAAAGGAGAAATTACAGCGTGACTGAGCTCAGTAGAAACCCTTCCTACTGATGATGGATCGACATTCCAAGGAGCCTTCGCCCGTCTCTCGCACTGTCTCTCTCTCTACCCCATTTCTGCCATACTGATTGAAAGACATTCAGGGGGCTACAGATAGATTGAAACAGAGAAATAGAAGGAGAGCGAGAATGTAAGTAAAGGCTGACTGTGTAGATGAGAAGAATGGAGCTATTCAAACAGTGCTGTGAGCTATAGGTGAAAGGCTAATATGAGTTTTTAGGAGAAGAAAGAACAGAAAAAAACAGTACTTTCCCCCCTTTTTTTTCTAGGAAGAGCTTTGGATTATTGGAAAGATTAACACTGACACTGTCCGGTTTCTGTTATGACCCAATCAGAAGATGGTGAATCGGAATGGACTGCATCAGCCATTTCAAAGAACATTTTAAACCATTTCTGACAATTTGTAAGGAACATTTTTAATGTATGGTTGCCATAGCATATATCATATGAAGTTTAGAGTTTACAATATACAATGTATTGTATAGTACAGTGAATTTGCCCATCTTAATGTTTTACAAGTTACAAACTAACATACAGTACATGACAAAACATTGGAAGTTCTGGCAGAATTTTAGAACAAGAACGTTTTTTTTTTAGGTTTTAAAAAAAGCTAAATAAAAACATATTTAAGTATTTATTCAAAAATATTAATCAGCATAACTACACAAAAGTAATTTTAAAGGTCAAATCTTGGAAGCTCTTTGAGGCAACAACCATTTCACTTTTTACAGTGAATATAGCTAAAGTTAATTGAGGGTGTCAATGAAGGGCAATGGAAAAATGGCCAAGATCTTGGAATGACCCTGTAAAGCAAGAGTGCAGCAGTGTCTAAAGGTCAGATCAATTGCATTGGCCGGCCAACATGATCAAAAACTTAAAAAACTCAAAACAATTGCAGAAGCAGCACATTGAATCAAAGACATTGTGTGATCTATTCATCTGCTGAAAGGGGAGCTCAAGTCTCTACACTGCACCACGCTTGCGTTTCTGATCTACAGTTTAATGATCATGTCAGCATTTTAAGACTTTCGTCCTATCAGATATATGCTATACTATCCTCTCTTCAATTCTTCCCACAGCCAAAACTTCATCTATCAATTAATTGAATATTTTGGGCTCCTGATATGCTGATGTGACTTGGAAAGCTCTATTAGTTCATGTTCAAGTTCTTAAAAGTATTTAACAATGTTTTAAAGTAAAATAAACGTTCATTAACTTTATTTAGGACATATTCTCAAAGTTCTGATGTCTGTGAGTATTTCTCTGTAGTCTGACAAACTGCATCGGGTATAGCTAGTCTCTTACAAATAAAGTTTCTTCAGCAGTTTGACGAAGAACCCTGTTCTTATCAACCTTCAATGGTGTTGAAACTATTTTCACACAGAAATTGCTAATACATTTCCTAAACAATTACAAATAAATGACAAGTAACACAGTTAATTAAACACATTGAATTTTAAAGTAGAACTGAAACTGTATTTTCTTGTAAAACATACTCAAATTGTTTTAAAAAATAATTTTTTACAGCGTAGCTACTTAGATCACTTTCTTGCAAGTTTAAGACTGCATCACAGACCATCACTTAAACTGCATCTGTTTTCCTGCATTATAAAAAAAAAACAACTAGTGAATTTCCCATGGCATTTTCTATTTTTAGTAAATGCTGATGTTGGCTTGTTGAAATGAAGCACCAGTGACTGAATTAATATGATTTTTTTTGCCAGCCCTCAACATGACTTCTCTTTTAGTTTTGATCATGCTAAACTGTTTTGTTTCAGACAGACTAACGGTTAAATGTTATGATTTCTTTGGGGAAATACAGCCCTTTGTAATAAAAGGATGCATTTGGCCTTTATCTATAGTAAAAGATGAACGACAAAATACTTTTCCAAGCTAAACCCCAATGCATTTCATTTAATGCAATGCTGCATTTCTGCTGAAAGTTTGAATGGTAATCCTGAATCAGCGACTTTGTTTTGCAAACTTCAAGTGTCGGAATATTTATGAGGGAAATCCATAAAGGCTTCATTTAGGAAGAAGGGCAATCAGGAATCCCAGTCAAGAATCTCTTCCCAGGCTATAAATCCCTGCATTAAAGAGGATCAATAGACAGTTTTTAAATGGCAGCCAATTACTGCTAGTTAATTACATACTTAACATACCCACGGCTTTTAAAGCTCATACACACATATTTGTCACTTCAAATTACCCTATCATTCTCCATTCATCCTTTCTCTCTAGCCCTCCCACTTTTCCCTTTTTTTTTTTTTATAAGCTGTACCGTTGACCTTGAGCATCTGCGCTGCTGCAGTCACAAGGGGCCAGAGCTTGTTGATGATGAATCCATCAAGAACTCAGAGCCACAGTCTAAAGCTGTGATAACCATGACAACACACACACACACACACACACACACACACACACACACACACACACACACACACACACACACACACACACACACACACACACACACACACACACACACACACACACACACACACATATATACATGTTGGTTTTTGTGGTTTATGGGGACTCTCCATAGGCGTAATGGTTTTTATTCTGAACAAACTGTGTGTGCTATTGCCCTACACCAACCCTACACCTAAACTTAGCCCTCACAGGAGACTTTGTGCATTTTTAGATTTTCAAAAAAACACCATTTAGTATGTTTTTTAAGCCTTTTGAATTACGGGGACATAGGCAGTGTCCTCATAAACCACCTTCATATTGTAATACCTCTGTCATACCTATGTCATTATACAAATTTGTGTCCACATAAACACACACACACACACACACACACACACACACACACACACACA
Organism: Barbus barbus; assembly: GCF_936440315.1. Classification (NCBI taxonomy): domain Eukaryota; kingdom Metazoa; phylum Chordata; class Actinopteri; order Cypriniformes; family Cyprinidae; genus Barbus; species Barbus barbus. The sequence continues at coordinate 23,149,506 of NC_136716.1, forward strand.
CAGCGTCAGTGTGAAGGGTCAGAATGATCATGGGAAGTTAAGAGGGTCTTTCTGATTGAAAGTGGCATTACATATTGTGTTGAGTGTTGAGTGTAAAAACCACACTGACCAAAAAGAAAACTAGCGTAGATTTCTTTTTCCTTTTTCAAGAGTTTCAAAAAGAGGCCTTTTTAGATTGCTCTTATTTGCAGTTGATTGATGGTTTTATTTTTAACTGTGAGATCTGAGCGATATTCTGTACATTCGAGTCACACACAGGATTCATTTTACAACAACAACAACATCAATAATAATAAGCATAATCATAAATAATAATGATTAATACTAATTAAACATTACACTGTACATCAAATTTCCTGAATAAAATCCAATAATTTTGGGGTGCTGATTCCAGATATAGGCACTGTTTTGCTCTTGCAAATCATACTCGCAAAATATGATGCAGTTTGTAGAATTTTTGCTCCCGACAACCATAAGGTGAAGAAATCTTGTATTATGCCTTAATCTTTCAAGATAAATACATTAATAAATAAATTTAAATATATTAATACATTTATTTAAAGTAAATAAATAAAAGCCACAAAAACACATGAATCCTATCTTCCTTTGAGGCAGGTTACAATTATATATTTTTTTTTTTTCCAAAGTTTTTTTTTTTTGTACAGTTTTTACAGTTTTACACGATATATGACTGTTATTTTACTGTCACTGAGATATTATTATAGTTTTTGTATAAATATAGATTTGTAATATTTGGAGTTAGATACAGTATATACTTTTATATTTTCTGCATGTTAATTTTATTTACATATTTAGTAATTGTGTTGTGTGTTTTGTCATTTTGTAATTTTGTTGTTGTTTTTAAATGTCTATAAAGTTTTATAAATTTTATTATCTTTATTTTAGTACATCAAGTTAAACTAAAATAAATACAGAAAGGTTGCCTTGGAAACTATAATAAACTGAAATAAAATGTTTAAAAGTTAAAATTTATATTTTATATAAAGTTATAAGCTATAGTTTATTTTAAATATTTAGAACATATTTACATATGTTTGAACATTTATTTGAAGGAAAAAGCTTTAATTTTTGTTTTAGTTAACTATAATAACTCTGATTTGACTACTTCATAATGCATATATGTATAATTTGAAAAAAAAAAAAAGATGTGATAAATGTTATTGATATATTTTTTTAGGTAATATTAGGCCTTTTTTTTTTTCTTTTTTTTGCAAATGAGCATTTTGTTTCCTCTTTAAGATACAGAGCTTTGTTATCAATGTGTCTTCAGAATTTATCTACATACAGTACATAATTTCCATCCAAAAACTGTCCTGTGGCATTGGATGTCTCCATGCTGGCTTGTATTTTAGCCTCAACTGTGCAGCTCTATGTCAGATATATTTGACCTTTGTTCCTTTCTTCCCCTCTTGTGTCCATAAAAAGGTCTGCTTTCTGACAATCTGTACAGAGCTCCTCAGGCGATGACCATTTCAACAGCAGATATTGCATGCAGTTCTCATAACCCTTTCACTTTGTTGTTTTCTTTATGTGTAGTTTAAATGTGCCTTGGCATGATGCTTCACACCACTTATCGATAAATGCTTTCCTTGACACACTATGTGTTTTGAAGGCTTTGTTTTAGTGATCCAAATCTGTTGCATATTCTGAGATCTACAGTACACAGCGTTTCTTTAAAAAGATCAGCAGGTCTGTGAAGATTTGCATAAAATTGTCTAGCTGTGACCCCCCCATACGGTCTGACATTTGGTCCCAGTGTACTTATAATGTACCAGACGCTTTCCACAAATAGAGCACAACATAGGGCCTGAATCTCCTTTATTCCAAGAAATGAGCACTTCACCTTTTGGAAAATGTTGAACTTCCAACTGAAATAAAAGGTCAGTCTTTTCTTAGACAGGCTACAATGTTTGAAAATTAAACATTGATTTATGTGATTTAGTTTTAGCTATAGACCGTATATAAACATGTTATATACTTTAAATCTTTAAATATTTCATTAAATGTATAAAGGAATACGATTCAATACAAAGTGTAAATAAATAAGTAAATAAATAAATAAATAAATATTCCCATTAAAGTTACTTCTTTGGTGTCACAGTTTTAAGGAATGTTACTTTTTTGTAGCAAAACATGGTTGCACACTAAATTGTTAAGTAATCAAAATGAGTTCATATGTAACAATTGTTTTACTGTAATGAATTGAACATCAGTTTAATAGATTATTATGCATTTCTCTCTCTCTCTCAAAAAAAATACAAATAAATACAAATAAAATAATAAATGAATCAATGAATGAATGATCTTATTTGTGCCTCTAAGGCTTCAAAAAAGTCATGAGACAAAGCCATAGCCATAAAGCCATAGTCTTGGTCTCTGTAGTTTGTGTGCAGACAGTATAGTACACTAGTTCTGCAGTCTATGCAGTGTACGGTGAGAAACTTTCTGTGCTTGAGGTGTGAGAGAAAGCATGAAAAGGATATTAGTTTACATTGGACTGTGGAGTGTGTGTGTGTATGTATGTGTGTGTGTGTGTGTGTGTGTGTGCTAGCATTTGCAGATCTAAGGCAGTGTAAATGATGGTAATGAGGTCTGTGTGCGTTTTAGTCACAGAAAATTATTGGAAGTCACATTTAAAGTTGTAAAGTTGTGCAAGGTATATTATGTGTGTGTGTGCTTTCGCAATCCAGAGCAGAGCTTTCACACTGAAGGAAATTCACTGTAACGGTTCACATATTGCAATGAAACCAATCAGTATTCATGTAGCAGTAACCAGCCTAAGGCCACTGTACTGCAGCTACTCTGCACAACTCTCTTCTTTCTTTCTTTCTTTCTTTCTTTCTTTCTTTCTTTCTTTCTTTCTTTCTTTCTTTCTTTCTTTCTTTCTTTCTTTCTTTCTTTCTTTCTTTCTTTCTTTCTTTCTTTCTTTCTGTCTTTCTTTCTTTCTTTCTTTGATGTGATTTTGTGGCTCTATATTTTTGGAAAATTGCTAATAAAGATATATTTAAATTCCATTAGTTCCTTGCGCTAAATCTCTCAAGTTCATGCATTTTTCTACAACTTTTGCTTTGTCTGAAAAATAATATCTACAACAATAACAAGCATATTTTCATGTAGCTCATATTGTCATTCTAATAACTCGTGCTTGAACAATATTATTAATATAATTAGCGTCTTTTTGGATCATTAGTCAACAAATCCTTGGCAAACTCTGGAAGTGTAATGATGGCTGCCGACATGAAGGGTCACCTTGAATTTAATCAAGCTGGGAGCTCGCTAAATACTGGCTCACTCACAGATTCAAGTAATTTCAAGTTCATTCTGATTTGAGCGTGACCGAAAGTAGGGGTTTTCGTGTGGGTGTGCTATTTAATTTGTAATTAGTCCATCCATTTACACTATTTCATGGTAAAATTGGCAGAGCGGTTGAAAACATTCAGCCAATCACAATAAGATGGAGGCTCATCTCATGTGACTTTTCACCTGTATTTTGCCTTTCGCATTCATGCCTCAGACTCTCAATGAGAACACAGTAAGCTCAAGAGAGGCTAAAGAGATGCTGCTTTCCTCTGCTATTTATACATTTTATCCTAATTTTTGTTTTGTAAAAGGCTTTGCCTCCTCAGAGAAAAGTTGCTGTTTAAATTTAGGCTTCTTGCATCACATAATACATTTTACCAGATTTAATTATTGTGATTATCTTGATTATCATGAGATTTGATTTGACAAGAAGCTGGATGACATCCAACTCAAAATAAATGTATTTATACAGATGCACGCTGACAAACTGGATGCACTCCACAGGCACGCGATTGTAATTAGATTCCATTGCTATACTCTGGCATTAGATCATTTCTAAATATCTTCAGATGAGTGACATAATGAAAAGTGATCCAAACAAATGCGTTCCACTCTCACTAATTAAGAGTGCAAGAAAGTGTTTTTCTTCCTCGTGTGGGGGGCCATCAAGGAATAGATTTATTCCATAAAATGAGCTTAAATCAGAAGCAGGTGGGCGGTTCGGATGAAAGGTATATGTGCTTAATCTTCTGCAAACAGCGTCTGCCGAGCACATGACAGCAAACTCGCTTTCAGACAGGTGTACAAATTGTAGGAAGTTTAAGAAACATAATTTGATCGTGTCATATTTATTTTTTTATTAGTGCAGTTAAATCCAAAAAAGAAAAAAGAAAGAAAAAAAGTGTTTTGTATCTATTTGTAAAAAAAAAAAAAAAAAGGATTGCCCTTTCTTTCTTTCTTTCTTTCTTTCTTTCTTTCTTTCTTTCTTTCTTTCTTTCTTTCTTTATTGGTCACTATATATCTCAGTGCAAACTGCCATTAAAAAAAAAAAAAAAAAAAAAAACCTTTGGAATAACTTGTTTATAATATATAAATTAATAAATTATTATATACATTTGGATAAATAAATATCCCCATTTTCCCATTAAAATTACTTTTTGGGTGTCACAGTTTTAATTAATGTTTTTTTGAAGCAAAAAATGGTTGCACACTAAATTAAGAAATCAGTATATTAGTTTATAATATATAATTACTTTAGAATATGTAAATCAATCAACATTTGGAATAATTTCTTATACAATATATCTTAATATATATTTAACAATAATAATACAATAAATGTTGTTTACTGTAAATTGTAAAAAAATATTTCACAATATTTAGTGTAATACTGTAATACTGTAATACTTTAGTTTTTACTGTATTTTTTATTAAATAAATGCAGATTTAATGAGCATAAGTCTCTTACACGTCTCACACCTCTGGCTTTGTTTGTTTGCTTGTTTGTTTTGTGTTTGACAGAAAATGACAGCATACAGGTTTGGAATGACATTAATAAAAAATCTCAAATTCTATAAGCTGTATTGTGAGTGATTAGTAGCTGGCAGGTTCTTGCACTCAATACGATATGCAACTGTTGAATGAATTCGTCCATTAAAATTTTAATTACAATAACAGCCAATATCTGCCAGTGACAAGGACTTAGTGAGGATCTCTGATCCCATAACCATGAACTTGTCCTCGCATTCATCCACTGCAAACGGTGAGGTGATATCGGTGTATGTACCAATTTGCAATTCAAATGATGGATATTGACTTCAAACTGTGCCTACAGCGACCATGAGCGGCACAATATGTGTATCAGCCACAATTCCCCAGTCACTCCTCCACAGGGCATTGTCCATGACTCTTAGATGGATAGAGAGTGTCAACATCTGTTTAGGTGGCAGAGGGGAAAAAAGGGAGAAAGAAGCAATTTGGGTAGTTTATTCTTTGGGGAATTTGGGAGTAACTCAATCTGATGAGTATCGCCTAAATGCGCAAACACACACACACACACACACACACACACACACACACACACACACACACACACAAACACCTCAGTGCAACATTTACACTAATATAGTCATCTGATACCAGCCCATTTCGTGGAAGCTCCCAGGTGTTATAGTCCTTCATTATGATGTGACGGATAAATGGGCCGAGCTGCTTATGTGCCTTATGGAATGTTAATGGTCTTTATAATGCAAGACCTGTCCCCCTGTTCGCACACCCACCCTGTTTCAGCTAAATGAGCTTGAATTATGAATTATTTAAACTTGTGTTATTTTAAACAAGACTAATAACTCCTTGAGGACATTAGCAGCAAGGTGATGTGTGCCGTTAACAAGAGCTTTACAAATGCTACTGGAGAGAAATCTCCCCAAAAGAACATGCACATAATGCATGTAGCTACATCTTCAGACTAAACCAAGGCCACAGACATTGACATCTACAGATTTTCTAAAGAGACATATTCTCGATTATTGGACTGAAAAGACAAGCGCAAGGGATGGAAACATGCTTTATGCTGTAGTATTGTCAAGCTTTTAAAGAGCTTCATTGTAGACGTAGATCAATAAGAATCAGAGTCAGAATGAGGAATTTGTTTTCGTGACAGAAGCTTCCACAGTGCAACAGAATGACAGTGACAGAACAAAAAACACAGATAATAATAATAATAATAATAATAATAAAGTAGAACAAGTAAATAAGAAATAACAATATAAAAATGGACAATTGTATGGATATATAACAATAGACAGTTGTATGTACAGGTATTATGTACAATTTGAAATGTAGACTAAGTATGTGTGTTAGATAAATAAGTGTATAAGTGTATAAATAGTGTGTGTTCCACAATTATTGTCAAGTGTTCATGAGATGGATTGTCTGAGGGAAGAAACTGTTCCGGTGCCTGGCCGTTCTGGTGCTCAGAGCTCTGTAGCATCGACCAGACAGTAACAGTTCAAAAGGGAGAGTGTGCTGGATGTGAGGTGTCCTGAGTGATTTTGCCAGCCCTTTTGCTCACTCTGCATAAGTACAGTTCTTGGAGAGTGGGGAGGTTTGAACCAATGATTCGCTCAGCAGTCCGGACTACCCTCTGTAGTCTTCTGAGGTCAGATTTGGTAGCTGAGCTGAACCAGACAGTTATTGAAGTGCAGAGAACGGATTCAATGATGGCAGAGTAGAACTGTTTCAGCAGCTCCTGTGGCAGGTTGAACTTCCTCAGCTGATGAAGTGAATGTCCCACTTCAGGTCCTGTGAGATGGTGGTGCCCAGGAAACTGAATGACTCCCTTGTGAAAAAGAAGTGTGCTTAATTGCAGTAAAAGTGTACTTTTTGTGTACTTCAATTATTAAAAGTATACTTTTTAAAAAGTGCACTTATACATAATATAATATAATCTAAATTAAAGGCCACTTAAGTGTACTTAAAGAGAGTACACTTTAATGACAACAGGTCTTAACATACTTAATTGCACTTTTTAAAAATGCACTTTATAATAATGTCTAATTAAGTATTACTTAAACATACATTTTACATAATTATCATTAAATTGTGTTTTAAATAAGTACACTTATTTTGATGTATTTATCAATATACTAAAGCACATGTAAAATTGATTTTAATTTCAACTTAAGTGTGTTCTTCAAAATTACATGTGTTAATGTATTTTAAATGAATATAGTCTATAATATACACTATGTGCATTAATGCACTTGAAATGTATTTTTCTTCTAAACTTAAATACACTTTCTTATACAGTATACTCCAATAAAACTTATTGTTGAAATTTTCATCACCAGCTCTTGCGCTATGAACTCTGTGAAGTTTAATTTTCGACTTAACATTTGAACAGTATCATTTATGAGAGTACTGTGCTTGTCTGTAATAGTATTGTACTTTACATCTGTTTACAGAATACTTTCAGTATCATTATGTTGCTCTCACTTAAACACACATCTAATTGCATTAATTGCAAGCAAAAGTTTAACAGATCTAATCAAAATTTATTTGCATTCAAATACATTTAATTTTAATTAGACTAGGCTACACCGGACTGTATAAAAATGACTGACTTTTAGTTAGGTGAATGAGTCATGAATTAGTCTAACAATAGTCTTTGGTCTAACTAAAAAAATAATTAGGACAACTTGAACTTGTACAGAAATGAAAAGCCTGAAATAACATGTAACCACGCATCTCTATTGTTTTATGCACATGCGCCAAGTTTGAAAAATGCGCTGCGCACCATGTTTCTGTAATCGCGACGCTGCTCTATACCCGGGAGGGGAATTAACCCTACAGATCTGTGAATGCATTCTGATATCGGAATGTTATTGCATGTGTGGACCAAGAAATTTGGCTGCTGAAAATACAATAATGTATTTTAACTAGACGATTTAAAATTAAATTTAACGCTACTGAGCAAAATTCAAAGATCTGATCTTGTAATATTTAGGTTAATTTATATTATACCCACCAGTAATATTCAATATATCAGCCACCTCTAGAAATAATGTTGTTGTTGTGGTTTTTTTTTGCATTTGCATTTGAAAAGAGATGATACTGACAGAGCCTGCAAATCCCCAAATCTCCTCAGAGAAGTAATAGCTATGAGAAAAAAAATCCTTAGAGTCAGAAACCTGACAGGCGCTGACTCAAGTGGTTCATAATGGGGTCCCAACCAGATCCCTTGGGCACTAAGGCCAAGTCCGGAAGGACTGTCGCTCTGGTGGGCGGCCTCAACCGCTAAGCTCCATGAATGAAGCGGGCAACTAGAGGGTGCTTTGCCGCAGAAATACCATCAATTAGAACATGGCAAGCCAAAATGGCGGCCACATAGGCACTTAAAATACCAGGACATGCGCCTGAGGACAATTTCTCTTGCAGGAACTCCTGCACTGAAACAATCTGGCAGTGAATTGGGTCTGCATGGTGTGTCATACACCAACGTTCAAAAAAGCACCATCTGGGGGCAAAACTTCTTCTAGTGAAAGGAGTCCTAGCAATCAGAATAGTCTGTAGTACATATGCTGGAAACCCAGCATCTCTTGTGGGTCCCCCTCAGGGGCCAGAGATGAAAGTTCCTGAACTCAGGCCGGGGATGAAATACTGTCCCCTGTGCCTGAGATAAAGAACTCTCCTGACCGGAATCGCCCACAGCGAGCCGTCAAGGAGGAATATTAGATCTGAGAGCCACACTCTGGTCATTCAACAGGGCGCTATCAGTAAGATGTGAGACCCTCGTTTACAAGAATGTGTGAGAGAGGGGTGGTTCGCACGCCCCTCGTCTCTCAGCCAGCTCGACACGCGGGCCGCACAATCGTAACGAGGAAGCAGAGGCTCGGCCCTTCCTGAAAGAAAGCGAGCCTTGAGCGGAGCACTTCGACAAAAGTAATTACAGTGCTTGCACTCAGTGTCCTCAAAGGCAGCAACAGCATGCTCCAAAATTCGGACAGCGAATCTGCTCTGACATTCATATGCCCCAGAATGTAAATCGCCTTGATGGACTAGAACTTGTCCCACACACAAAGCAGAACCTACTGTGCTAGCCTGTTCCGGCGGCACGGATGCAGTCTGCCCTGTCAACCTAAGTAAGTGACTACCACAGCCTTGTCCCCCCACACTAGGACATGGTAGCCCCTGCTGGAGGATGTATTTCAGGGCCTAAAATACAGCCATCATTCTGAGGAAATTGATGTCCCAATCGAGAAGATGACCTCTCCAGATCCTTTGGGCTAGATGGTCATACAAGACTGCACCTCAGCCCGTGAGGGAAGTGTCTGTTGTTAGCATCTTGCGATGACAACACGTGCCTAGAGTGGGACCCAAAGTTAAAAACCGGGGTCTGAACCACATAGAAAGGTTACGAGGCCCTAGCACATAACCCTTATATGCCTCTGGGGATTGGCCCTTAGATAAAATCCCCTGGCTCTGAGCCACAACTGTAATGGTCTCATGTGCAAGACGTCCAAAGGTTTCACGTGGATGCAGTAGCTATGAGACCTATAACTTTCTGAATGTAATGTACAGTAACTTTCTGGCCTAGCCTGAAATCCTTCAGGGTTTTCAGAATGGATTCGATACGTGTAGGAGACAGCTGTGTCAACAATATGATAGAATCCTTTTAACCCCTAAATACATTGTCCCCTGGGCAAGAGAGAAAAACTCTTTCCTTGGCATTGAGTCTCAATCCCAGATAGTTAAGATGAGCCAAGACGACATCCCGATTTCGAAACGCATGCTCTTAAGACTGGGCCAAATCAGCCAGTCGCCGATGCTAAAGCTGCATCGATGCATTTTGCATATGTGCGGGGTGATAAGGCTAGGCCAAATGGAAGAACCCGATACCGGTAAGCTTTACCCCCAACAGCAAACCTCAGGAACTTCCTGGGTTGTGGCAAAATTTCTTAATGAAAGTGTGCATGCGTCCTTGAGATCATTTGTTGATAACCAATCACCTGATTGGATCTCAGAAAACAATCATGGACTTCTTAAGCATTCAAAAGCATTTTGAAATTGTACGTTCTTAGAACGTGGTTCAGCCTGCAAAGATGGACGCAACCCCCTATGTCAACGAATACGCTTATTCAAGTTACACAGTAGTGGAGACCACGCCGTTGAAACGCAAAGGATGATACGCAAACCGTATCCCGTAGCCCTCTTGTGGAGTCCTTACGACCCAAGGAGAGATTATTTGGCAGTAGCTTCGACGTTGCCAAATTCTTTGAAAGGGAAACTGTATTTCTGTGACATTTAGTTTTGCTGGGGGGAATTTTAAATGTTTGGCATCCTCAAACACGACAGGAAACAACCGAACATGTAACATCTCACTGGAGATCGCTGACCCCCGAAACACCAGTGGTGGAAGAAGTTGTACAGCGATCCCCTAAGGGTGCCAGGAAGGAGCCCTTGCACTCCTCATCGCCTCAGAGGAGCTGGGCCATGTCGGGGTCTGGGTGGCCGACAGCCCAGACACTAGAGCACGGTGGGGGAGAAACTTATTGAAAGTTTTCTCGAGCTTCTTACCTCCCTGCACTCAGATCTTTATGAACATCAGTCACCGCTATGGTATACAGGGCAACACCAGCCTGACCTGCTGTATGAAAAGTTCTCCCTACAAGTGTAGATGTTGCTCTACATAGATTGGTAGGGAGTGCTGACTTTGAGTGATGATGCAACCCCAGGGGAGAGATAGCTCGCTAGCGTCTCTTCCACCTGGGGTAACATCATGTAGCCCTGTGCCTCTGAATCTGCAATATTAGAAAAATTCAAGGACAAATAGGGCTTACTCCATGAATAAGTTCTCTCATCATGGAGGTCACCAAATAACCCCTTAACGAGGGCACAGCGACTAATTCCTTTTATTTATTTTTTTTTTTAAAGAAAGCGAGCCTAACTCAAAGCACGCAGGTAGGAAGTGAAACGCAGTGCTCAGAGTCGCCGCCCTCGAACTCAAGAGCAGCACGCTCTTACCCCAAACACTCAAAACAAACTCATGCGAGTCATCTTTAGAGATGAGCCGTAAAGGAGGCACACATCTCTTACGGATTAGCTCAACAAGCTGTAACTTTCATTTTCACTTTCACTTTAATACTGCTTTCAGCATGACACACACACACACACAAAATCTTAGAAAAAGAAGCAGGACTCTCTGCTCTCAAATGCTGGCGGCTCATGGTTGCTTAGCAAGGGCAAACACCACGAGAGCGCAAGCTCCATTGCAAGCTGCTTGCAATTTCCATTTCCATGGTGACAGTGAATTCTCTGATTGGTGGATTTCACTTCATAATTGTCAGTAATGGTAGTATTTTTGGAACTGGACCTCTCTTAAAAATAATGTTGATATGGGAAAAAAAAAGACTTGATATGAAACTGATTACAAAAGCATGCACAAGAACATATGGTAGTTTTGTCTCAAAAAGTTTATACAATAACTCCAAAAATCAATTTTGGATATTCACATTTGTTTTTATTACATCCAGACCTTCACAATCTGCTAAGTCCAATTGCAAGCAAAACCAGACACACACACATATACACACACAGGTGACCACAAAGCCTACCCCCTGTCAATACAATTATTGTGCTCAATTGTTTTGATGAATATTTCATTATGTGTGCATTTCTTGTTTAGCTGGAGAGTTCAGGGGTTCTGACTCGAAGTTCAGATGAGACACACACAATTACATTCCGTTGCTGAGAGAAGCAACTGCACTCTGTCCCCTTCTAAACTCCATTAATGAAGGAAATAATATTTCATATGGGAACCCCAGTGAGACATGGCTACTAAATTATTAATACATGCCTGTGTGCGTGTGTTTAAATATGTGTGTATATTTTTCAACGTCTACTGAGACTAACAATGCGGCTTGAGGAGGATGTTAAACACTCTCGCTTTCTTTTCCTCCTTTCTCCCTTTTTCTTTCTCTCTCTCTCTCTCATGCATTTTTTTTTTTTTTTTTTGTCTGCTAGCATCATTTCTATTCAGACAGCAACATAAACACTCTCCCTCATAAACACACTATTAGATTATGGAAATGAGAGCAGGGAGCATCTATTCCAGCTTAATTCCTAAAGGAAGGCTTTTTATCTGAACTAATAAATATAAAACATCACTGCATCAGGTGTTTTGTGAAGGCTATTGTGTAAATATAATGCAGAATATGGAATCATAAGCACAGTATCTAATGGGGAAACGCTAACACGCCCAATACAGCACCTCATTAATGCTCTTCAGAGACGTTGTTTCTGATGATCAAAAGACTATCAACAGACTCACTGATGCGACGCTATTACTGAAATTATGGAATACATCTGAGGTTATGATATACTGTCACAAACACTTGGCTGGGAAATGCAGAAACCAGTTTGAAGAAGCTTGTAGCAGTGAATTTTTGCGTGAAAGATGGAGGACGGGATTCTTAGTTCTCTGACTGAGGTGGTTTTTGCCTGGAGGGTCAGAGACTAACTAACTTTGTGGGAACAAGACCTGGAAAATTAGCATGTAGGAGTCATAATGAGTCATTTTATATCACAGTATAATCTGTATATATTACATATTACCTTTGGTGGAAATTCTCTGAAAAAAAAAAGAAAAAAAAAAGTATATTTTTGGCTAATTCAGTGAATTAAACAAGTTGCTCCCTCAAAATACTACAAAATACTCCCTCAGTTTATTATTTTTCCCAGATGATAGATAAAGATAATGTACTTAAAAGTTATTTACTTGAGACTGGCGGATAATTAAATAAAATATTTACCAGCACTAAGAATCTGAACTTTAAAAATAACTTATTGAGGTTATACTTTATGCCTCATTGTAGAGGAAACAAGTTTTCCTTGTTAAACTGTTATATAACAGTTTGCTTCTCTTTATACATTCACATCACACAGGTACTTTTTCTTCAAAACTTTCCTGGAGAAACGACATTAAATGCCAGCCTACTAAAGCGAAGAAGAGAGAGAAAATAAATGGCGTTCTTTTGTCTAGTCTCCCACAGAACACAAATGAACCCTAGACCTTATGTCTGCTCTCTCTGCAATCAGAAACACTGGAGTAATTTCTGCTGCTCGGTCTTCACAGGAAACCAGGCCAGTGTGAGAGTGAAAGTCACATGAATTATGCAGCAGGGACACCTGTGTGTGTGTGTGTGTCTGCCGCTGGAAGAGTCCGGAATGAGAGATATTGTACATTATATCTGGATCAGTCTGTCAGGACAAGGTTTTATTCTGCATCTTTTTGCACCTTAACGGCAGGTGCATCGTGATAGGAGAGCTGTGCTAACTTACAACAACTTTGCAGCATTTGTATGTCCTCCAAACCTTATGTGGAAGTGAAAATAATAATTCAGTTTGCTTTCCTTTTGGTAAATGACTTCTTTACATGCACAAACACGGTCTGTGTTTTTGCAGCCTATGTTTTATGCACCTTTGAAATGAAAGTCTGGTAATGTGAAATAGAATAACAATTATTTTGAACTGAAAAACTAAATGTGATTACCAGAATAAATTCATTACAAGATTGAAAACGTTTATGAGCACTCTTTGCACTTGACACTCATTTACCCCTTTACTATTTGTATTATAAACTTTTTATTTGTTCCCAAAAAAAAAAAAAAAACTCCAGGCATCATCTCCATCACAATCAAGTTTGCCATTATTATTACTATTATTATTATTATTATTAATAATAATTGTACAAGTTAGTGTACTTGTTTACAAGAATGAAAGAGTGAAGAACATGCTTAACATTCAAATTCAAAATTAATATAAATTATACTAATATTATTATAAATATTTTATTTTGCACCAATCCAGTTTTGTAATATATATATATTTTTTTTACTTTAAGTAATACACATATTAATTGTGAATTTTCTCTGAAAATAGAGTAGATTGTTTTTTATGTTAAGATAATGTTAAGAGAGCATTCCATTTTATAATTTTGTAAACTTTATGGGAATATTACTTTTGAATATTGTCTGAACATTTTGAAACAAGTAGAAACATACCCCCCCCCCCCCCAAAAAAAAAAAAAAAAAAAAAAAAAAAACCATTCGATGAATGTCCAACTAAAACATTTCAGAGTAATGAGAACATTATTAAGGACCAGATAACTTTGAAATAATGTTCCATTAACATTGCTGGAAGAATGCATTGCAGAATTGCTGTTCAAAGCTTTGAGAGAACCTTGCAGGAATCTTAGCTAAGAATTCAGTAATTTTGTCAAACTATGCAAAGAAACAATTGTGTTTTTAGCATGCTAACAATGGAATTAGCCTTAGCACAGACAAAGGAGTCTGACATTTTTAGCCAAAGCACAATACATAACTAGAGATGTTGAGAACAATGTTCAGGTTTCAGTAAAAAAAAAAAAAGACAGAACTCTCGTTAGATTTATGTATAGTACATAGGCCTAAACAAATTAAATAAACTAGTGAGAGTGTAAAATATTTTTTTAAGAGTATACAGGTGCAGGGCTAAATAGATGAAGACAAACCCTCTTATATTCCTACTCATATTCTATAAACTGGTGCTACACCAGTGATCAATAACAATTATACATAAACAATGTGTATGTATGTATGTATATATATGTGTAAATATATATATATATATATATATATATATATACAGTGTATATATATGCGTGAGCATTCTTCAATTTAAGTGATAAAAACAGATGTGTCTCCATTTATGTAATGACCATCATAATCATTCTGTCTATTAAATGTGTGCATCAAATTCGTCATGCATGAATCTGATAAGATACATATGGCTGTGTGACGTCCAATGAAAGAAACTAAGTGCTGCATCTAATGGTTTTGTTATTTGTTACTTTTGATGGATTATTCAAATGGCTCATATACTGGAAGACATTTCTGTTCTCTTTTGCCATCATTACTTTCAAATTTGCATATTAACAATCTGGGCATATATAATCATGAAGTTCGGTATCTAACTAATACGTGGAAACTTTTTTTTTCTATTGATTGATTTTCCACTTCTTCTTTTTTAATTACTGCGGTTTTGTTTACATACCACTACCGCATGATTGTCTTTTGGCTTGTTTTTTCTTTTATTAAAAATAATGAGGAGGACTACATCACTTTTTACATCCGATTATAAGACTGGAGTAGCTGTGCATCAAAGAGTTTTCAAATGACCTTCAATGTGACTGAATCAAGGGAGAGAAATCAAAGCCATGCTAATAGGGAATACAGTAGACCAGATTAAAACACTGTGTTTTTAGGCTGGATCATGTCTGGGAAGAACGTAATAGACTTTAATGTTCCAAGCGAAGATCTAAAGTAATGCTTAACAGAACATAAACAACATCACAGACAATAAACCACCAGAAACCGTTTGTTACCTTTGAATTGTCTCTCGTTATTATCCGATTCGACGTGGGAGATCTGCGTGTGTGTGTGTGTTTGAAAGGAACTAAAACAGTTAAAGACTTCATTATTCACAAAAACAGTATTTTTTTCGGCTGTGAAGTTCAGCATAATATGCATTTCAAAACCCCCCCATTGTTTGTTCTGTTGTGCCTCCTCCAAACTGAATCTCATGGTACTGATATAAACCATTATTAATTAGCAGGACCGGCTGTAGCTGCAGCTGGTCTTGGTCCGTTTCATGTCTTAATGTGGAGCCTTTTGCTTTTCAAATCCGAAGAGATGAACCAGTACTGCGTGCACAAACAATGATTAATATCTGACGTCAAAGCTTCTTAGATTTCATCAATAAATTGTCACTGAGATTAATACAAAAATCATGATGCATTCTAAATAGAGTTTCTTGCACGCTGCCGACATCTAAACATACTAGTTCATTCTAATACTAAAGGAGCTGCGCTGTCAAATTAGTGTCCAGCGGACATTTAGAAGAATAATACGGTGGATTGAGATTAGGTGTTTAATATTCACATCCTGACACTTCCAAAAAATGTCATGAAAAAGATGACAGATGTGCTATACAGCTCTCCGCTTTCTGGCAACTAATTGTTGATTTTGGATTGTGACACGCCAAGAAATGGCCCTTGAATACACACTGAATTTCCTAATCTAAAGAGAATGACTCACACTCCTCACACACACACACACACACACACGGTCATGATATTCTATGAACATCAATCCAAGATTTGGATTAGTATAAATCTCTCTGCTGGCTCACGTTCATTTCAAGCCCTCCATCCTCTCACCCTCCACCCCTCCAAAGAAGAGAATTGGCAGTTTGATAACTGAATGACAAATGCTAGAGAAACAGTCCGATCCATGATCGCATCCATAATCATTCCAGGCCTGTCAGAGAGAGTGGAAAAGATCCAGACACAATGAATATACCGCTCAATAAACCCTCACACAAAGAAAAACCTTTTCTCATGAAGACAGTACTTGGTTCAATCTATTATTTTATTTACAGAGCTACTTTGCATTTCACTATGTAAAGGAGTCCAACAGTCCTTGCTCCAGAGATTGAGTATCAGCCTAATTTTGTATCATCCTTGGAGCAAGGCCTTTATTTTATTTTATTTTATTTTATTTTATTTTATTTTATTTTATTTTATTTTATTTTATTTTATTTTATTTTATTTTATTTTATTTTATTTTATTTTATTTTATTTTATTTTTTTATTTTTTTATTTTATTTTATCTAAACTGCATAATTTCATCTGTGTTTCAAGTTTGATCCATACAAGTAGATTATTGCTTAAATAATTCCCCTTATGACCCATATTATACATGCCTTGGTTCTATATATTTCATAAAAATTCATGTCCATAGGGGGGCTTTGAAATTAGTCATTACCGAGTTTTAGCCCATTAAGTCTTTTTGTTACAGTGAGTCAGCTATACATCATTAACAGTAATGGGCTCCACAGGGCACATATTGCCTAAATCATAATAATATAAAAAAACACCCTCATTGGCATATGCACTGGCATTGACAATTATATAACAAAAAGCTATAGACCGAAGTGACTTTCTGGCCATTAAACCTGTAAATTATTCGGAAAATACAGGTGATGTAACTGTGCATTTAGAAAGGGGGGAAAAAAGCTCACCAACATTGTAAAAGCTCCCAGCAGTAATTTAGAGGATAATATCTGTGGAACTCATTTTCATGGCGTTCCCAAAAGCATGACTTGAACTTAAAGAGAGGAAGTGGTAATCCTTTAGGATACAGGATTTAGCCCCCGAAGGCTCTGCCATGTCTGCTAATAGCATATGAATCAGCAGCGTTAAAAACCTCGTTCTCTCACCGCCGAATGGCCTGAGAGAGGAAATGGTACCAAATCAAGTCTAAAATGACTTCCTGAGGTTTTTTTTTACCTCCTCTGTTTTGTCACCTTTTCTTGTTGCCCATGAGCTGAAATGAGGCATAAAATAATGGCTCTTCCCCGTCTGTTTTCCATCCTGACCCTCTTAACCCAAACGACTGCCACCGTTCACAGGTCGGTTCATCCCACTGCCCTCTTCTCTCAAAAGACATTTTCCTGTCTACACGACTGTGAGGCTGTACTTCTCACCACATCAAACAGACACAGAGGAAACAGGCTGACTGAAGCTGAGTCAGTCGACAGGTAAGCTGGACACTTCAGCGGCTTCACCCTAAATGTTATTTATTTATCATTTTATGATATATTTATACAACTAATAATGCTATACTAGAGTGTGAGAGAAATTGAAAGTGAGATGACCTAATTGCCTTTAAGGCATCTTGCAGTAGTAATGCTTCTGGGCATCTGTTTTTCTGTGAGGTACAGCTCCTATCTAGTTACATGTAAATGGAGAAAGACTAAAACAACAACAAATATATATATATAATAAAAAACCCTAATAAAATTACTAATACAAAATGCAAAAAAAAAAAAAAAAAAACTTTAATTCAAAATATTAGTAAATACTATATTAGTATATAAATAATAGTAAAACAAAACTGCTAAAATAAGCAGGCAGTATATAAAGCTATATAGATAAACATTTTATTAAAAATGCTAAATAAAATGACAAAATCACATAAAATGGTTAAAATGTAAATTAAAATAAAATATGAAAAAATAAATATTGTAACAATATATAAATAATACTAAAATAACTGTTCTAAACTTCTTGTGCATAAATATAGTGTTTTATTTATAAATGTAGCATTTAAGTGTTAGTGTTTATTATATATAGCGTTTAGTTTAGTTGTAGAAATTTTACATTATTGTAATTCAGTGTCAAGGCAACATTTCTGATTTTTAATTTAAGTTTTATAAGCCTAGTTTTTTCATTTAATATTTATATTTTATTTTAATATTATTGAAAACAATTGTATGTATGTATGTATTTATTTATACAAGAACAGCCCTGGTCTAGATTGAGTAAACTCAAAACAAACAAACAAATAAATAAATAAAGGTGCATAAATTACACACTTCTCCTTTAATCTACTATTTCCAGTGAAGTTACAATGCATGCAATACATTAAGGACTCAAACCTCTTCACACTTGTTTATTCTGTCCTGTTAAGCCCCTTCATCACCAGCTATTTATTTAAGACCATCTAGGAAATTGGCTGTGACAGCTCAAATTGTAAATACAGCATGTTGATGAAGAGATGTGTGCGTCAGCATTATAAGGACAATGGTGGGATTGTGTGTGACTCAACACTGACTCAACTGTCTTGATTAATTGCTTATTAGAGGCACTCTCTCATCAGTGTGCAGGACAATACTATCACGGACCTCAGAGAGGGTGCAGTGCCCTTTCATCTGAATCATAATTAACAAGTTTAAAAAGTAAAACTGTGTGCGATAGTTATGTTTGTGCCATATAAGAACTCATTTTCTCTCATCATAATGAAGCCTGGAATCAAGCCTGGATACCGGAAACAAACGCTCCTGGCATCCAGCAAACAGCAGTTTTGATCCAAGCACTGAGGTCATTCAAAATGGAGTGTGTCCAAACATCTAGTTTGTAGATTTGGTCATGCAACGTCCAACCCGCAAGAAGTAACTTTTTGAATGTTGTAGTTACTTTAGTTGCTTCAGGACCCAGATTTCATTTCTAACATCAAATGACAACCTACACAATACTAAAATATAGATAAGTAAACACGTATTAATTAATAGTACTAAGATATGCAAAGATATGCCCAACAATATGCAAAATTATTCAAATATGCATGACCTAAATTAAGGTAGTAAGGGTTGTATTTCCATTTACCTAACACTACCATTCAACAGTTTAGGGCTGATAAGATTTTGGGAAGATATTTCTAATGTTCTTAAAGGCTGCCTTTATTGGATAAAAAAACAGCAATATTGTAAAATATTCTTATAATTTAAAATATATGTTTTCTATCTGAATATATTAAAACAAATAATTTATTCATGTGCTGGCAAATTTGAATTATTAGTCTTCAGTGTCACATGATCCTTTGGAGTCCTTCAGAATATTGAAAACAGTTGTGCTGCATATTCATTCATTCATTCATTCATTCATTCATTCATTTGGAACAGTACAGTTTTACGAATAATATAAATATAAATTGTTTGTAAAAATGTAAAACTTTTTTTTTTTGTGACACTTTTGATCAATTTAATGCATCTTTGCTGAATAAAAAATATTATATATATATATATATATATATATATATATATATATATATATATATATATATATATAATATATATATATATATATATATATATAATTCAAAAATATATATTTTTTTATTTATTAATCCAAAAAATATCTAATATAATACACATAATATCCAATATTCATCTTACTAACCCCAAACGTTTGAATAGTAAATATTTGTGGCATCATATACCATGGAAAGATGAATTTGCTCTAAACAGTTTAATGAGAAAACGTTTGATGCCAAAAATAAAATAAAAAGGTAAGTATTTTCCCTTTTTAAAGTTTATAAGTCCTGCACACGATTATATGGTTAGCTGGGATTTATTATTTGCATATAGCTTTATTTTCTCCAGTTTTTGGGGTCACAACCCACCGGTTGACAGCCACAGGTTCATTACAATTACTAAATGTGACGGACTGAACTATCGGTGAGCGGCTTTGTTAAAATACACAGGGATATAATAGGTATCATTTATGATTGTGCTGAATGAGTTAACCTTTGCCAGTGCAATTCTGACCCCCCGACTGATTGCTTAGAGATTATCCCGAGATCAACAGAAAACAATTCATTAACTTTCCATAATATCCTTAATTAGACATTTTCACAACCCAAATGGCAGAGGAATAAAACCGCATAGAAATTGATTCATTACTGAGTGGGCCCTTGATTTATAATTTGATGATTTCAGTTAACTTGGCTGATGAGTACCTGCTCTGCAGACTCAGCTGTCATGCAGGTGCTGTCGTCCAACTGCAGATCTAATCTGACAAAGTAAGAGGCAGAACACTACAAAGAAATTAGCTAATTCACGCTTCCTAATGGACAAGGCTTAATTATAATTACTTTGTCTAAATAATACTATTACCAGTTACCAATTTTTAACGTAATAGTCTCTGTTGTCATCATCGGTATGGCTGGTATTAAGTAAACCTATATCTTTAGAGACGAAAACTTTTGATATCATATTTGATTGGTCTGGGATTATGTAAGTGAACTGTATATTAATTAGCGCACTCTCATGGATGATCAGAATCTACAGCAGCTGGGTTGTCAACAGGATGAAACTGCATGTAAAGTGATTCATTATAGATATGAGTCTTAATGAATGCGTTTGACATTCAAATCAGGTATTTTGATTTAGAATTCTCAAACACCATCGCTGCAATGGAAATCTCTCATTAAGTTGTTCAAATAACATTTCAACACTCAAGAGTATTCACACTCTCCTGAAGTGAGCACTACATTCAGATACTGCAGTTCCGGTTAAAACTATATATTCTGCACTACATTAAGTATTTATTACATTAAGGTGTAAGTACAGTATGCAATTTCTAGAGTTATTATGTTACAACATACTGTAATAATTTCATGAAATAACCTACAAATGGCTAATTTAAAACACAAATAACTAAAATGTGTATGTCAACAAGGCATGATGATACAGTAGTAATTTTTTAAATGCCATGCAAAAATAATATGTTCCTTAAAGGGGGTCATCGGATGCAAAATTCACTTTTCAAGTTGTTTGAACATAAATGTGTGTTGGAAGTGTGTGTACACATCCATCCTATAATGATAAAATCCACCCAGTGTTTTTTTTTAAATCCCCTTTCTCAAATCAGGCTGTTCTGAGATTCCTGTTAGAATGACGTAGTTCTGTACAGACCGTCTTACCTTAGACCTGTCCTGAGTGAGCTAAGAGCTGTCTGCCTCCGGTGCAGGGGAAGACAAGATGTCTCCGATTAAGTGATTGAAGTGTTTAGTTCGATGTAATAATGAATATAGCAGTCGTCATTTACTCCCGATCTACATAAATTCATCTATGTTCGCCTGAATCATTCGTGATCCAGTTTTATCTACACAAGAAGTGAGTATAACGGTTTTTATGAATCTTTGCAAATCGCCTTTCCTAATAATGTGCTAGTTAGCCAGTTTTGCAATTCATTGTATTTAAATTTCTTTCGGCACGATGATGTTTTCATGTTCTAGATAAAACAATAAAAGTAATATTAGAGTACATTGTAACATGATCAATGCTACGAGTCTATGTATGTTTAGAACATGTTTATGATTAATAGCCTACTCTGTTCAAAAATTGATTTTAATAACGTACTAAACAATAATAATTAGTTTCTCAGATATAAAATATCCTTTTTTTGTTTACGATAGTACAAAGCATGCGTGAGTCTATAAAACCTATATATAGATAGATAGATAGATAGATAGATAGATAGATAGATAGATATATAGATATATAGATATATAGATAGATAGATAGATATATAGATATATAGATAGATAGATATATAGATATAGATAGATAGATAGATATATATATAGATAGATAGATATATAGATATAGATATATATATATATATATATATATATATATATATATATATATATATATATATATATATATATATATATATAGATGCTCCTGATATTAACAAGTTCACAAATGTTTTTTTTTTTTGGTTGTTTGTATTTTATTGAATCAGGTATCTGAACCACAGATGAATCCTGATGACTTTCTTCAAACTGTTTTCCTCTGAGAGCACTGTACCAACATCAGATGTTCAACTACTCTGATAGTCTATGGTAAAACAAAATCTTTGACTACTGATTTTTTTTTTTTTTCTTGAATCCATGCAAATAAGTAAATATCAGGTTCTTGTTTCACTTGTTGAACAGAATCTGTTGCAGGAATGAGTCAAAGTCTCTTCACATCTCTGTGGTTAGATCAGTGTGCACAATAATGTGTCTTTGACCTTCATTATGCATGTTTTGATTATACACCTCAGACCCCAGAGGGTTAATATGCTCCATAGACATATATACCTAGGTGCCTCATTATGGACTGTTTCTATGGTCCGCGATGCATAAGCCATCCGCCATTTTTGGAACGTTCTGCAAATCTTTGAGTGCATTGACTGTGTAACAGTAAGTTATACACTTGTATATCTTTGAATATTCATTGATTATTATGGTGAATGCGAGACGGCTGATGCGTCAATGTATCTGGAGCTGTGGAATAGGGAATCTACACATATCTATGGTCTGCTCGTCACTCCATGGAAGAGAGGGGCGGAGTCAGCAGAGCTCATTAGCATTTAAAGCAACATGAACTAGAACATTGTGCTGAAAACAGAACTGATTTTGAATGGGTAAAGAAGGTGTTTTTTACACTACCATTGACACATTTTAACCAAAGTATGTCAGTATATATATATATATATATATATATATATATATATACTGTATATGTGTGTGTTTATATATATATATATATATATATATATATATAATTTTTTTTTTTTTTTTTTTTCTATTTTAACAAAAAATGTATCGAGTTTTTAAAAATATTAAGCAGCAAAATTGTTTTCAGAATTGATAAGATATATTACTTGAGCTGCATATCAGCATATTTTACATTTCACATGACACTGAAGTCTGGAGTAATGGTTTCTGAAAATGCATTTTTCCCATCACATGAATAAATTTCGTTATAAATTACCAGCAGCCATCTCACCCTGCAGCCCAAGACTAGTTATATTACCCAATATTACTGTTTATACTGTATTTTTGATTAAACAGATGCACCCTTGGTAAGCATTAGAGACGTACCAAACAAACAAACTGACATCTGAAACTCATGTCATTGACATAGTGTTTATTTGGGAAAGTCAACCTGAATGGTTACTTTTAGTCTCTGCACTGGGTATTTCAATGAAAATTACACACTTCACCTTTAGCTTACCATCCTCTCTGAATATTGACACCGTCCATCTGGACAGAGCTAATATATCTTGGTAAAGTGGAGCTGCAGTGTCATGTATCATGAGCAGGTCTCTGTGGCGTTTCCCCATCATCCTTGTTTGTCTCCTGAAAGAGCCTTGAATGGTGTTAGCAGAAGTGATACATGACTCCCCAGACTCCTCTCACGGAGGCCACACACTGGAACTGCAAACAGCCATTTGTGAGCAGGTGAAAGAGAGAGAGGAGGCTGGTAGGAAAGTGTTTATGGGTGGAGGTGATTAATGGATAGATGGAACCTGTGAGGAAATATGAGGGAGAGAAATAGATGTCAATGACTCTAAACTCCATTCTTTCAGAGCATCGCTTGGTTTCTTTCCTCCAGCTTTGCCCATATTTTTCATTTTATGTCTCTCCGTCTTACACTGAGGTCTGTTTTTCTCTCCTGCTGTCAAGATGAAAACCTTGTAAACCCCAAAGAGCAGCTTTTCAGGACAGGGAGGAAAAAAGGAAATCTGTTCTGTACAGCTCCGCCTTGTACTTTAAAAGCTGTTAACAGTGAAGGTTTATCTTCACGTATTTGTTTCTGTACACCTGGAGGACTCAGATGCCTGTCAGCTCTCAGCTTCAATCATGTAGCGAAATCAAAATGATTAGGAAAAACATTGAACATTGTGGTTTTTCTTTTCTCCACGATAACATTAATAATTTATATGTGAAAGCACATCTGTAAAAATGACCTGGCAAAATGAACTGAACCACAGACCATCTGGACCACCATCTGACAATGATTAAGAATATTTAATGAGCGATGAGTTTGGATGGGCACTTTTTATTGCATTGACAAAACCGTGACTGAAATGTTACTGAAAAAAAAAAAAAGAAAAAGAAAGAAAAAAAATCCAATGCTTTGGTATTTATGATGATGCAAAACCTTTGCATGCCTTTTAACGACAAAATTATGATAATTTAACCTAAAATACAGCTTTATTTCCAAGTTAGTAACTCCAGATGTCATATGTATATATGTATATATAAAATCAGAAAGTATTAGTTTCTTATTAATATTTGGATTTTTCATTTTCAGCTTAAAATTTAGTTTAAGTTTTAGCAATTTAGTTGTGCTTTTAGTTTTAGTAGGTTTTATATACATGTGTGTGTCTATGTATTTTTTTTTTTATTGATTTTTATTTTAGTTATAGTTATTTTAGTAAATCAGGTTAAATTACCAACAAGCTGAAATAAAATGTTTCTAATATTTTAGTTAATGTTTATTTGAGATAATTATTTTTTTGAATGGTTTTAATTTTAGTTAAATATAATAACTGATTTTATAAAAATGCATATATACATATACATAAACTGTGCCTGCATCTAGGAAGGATAACACTTTGTGGTATAATTTTCAATTGGAGCTCAGTGGTTCATGTTTTAATCTGTTGTTTTTGTAGAAGTTCTGCTCTGCTGGTGTGTTGTGTCAGGGACAGGGGTTTCTTTTTCAGTTGGGCGATTAAAACAGAACCCAGTATGCTGCTTTGAGCATGGAACACAGTTTACCAGCGGCTGCCTGAAGTATATTTGATGAAAGCTGATGCTGTTGAGGCTTATATTTTAGTCAGCCAACCAAAAACTAAAACTCTAATGAAATACGACACTTCAGCAGAGCATAACTTCTACAGAAAACAACAGACTAAAACATTAACTGTGAGCTAACAAATGTTGCTGAGCTCAAATAGGAAATTATACCCAAACATATCTTCACACTGTTTTTAAGATGCAGGAGCTACTGATTAAATGCATGGAATTCAATTAAATGAAATTAAAATAATAATATAGAATAGAAATAATCATACAGCATAACAAACACTGACATATTTTAGAACATATTGAACAACATGATCAAGATATATTGAGGAATTTATTTAAAAATTTTGATGCCATTCCAAAGGTTTCTCATTGAAATGAGAAGCAGTATAAAGACAATAAGGGACAACTTTAACATCATGTATCATGACACCTTGGGAGTGAGAAACGGGGAAAAAAAAAATATTTTGCAGACTTTTAACTTTTCTTTGACATTATGCTTTCACAAATCTTAACTGAACCATTTAACCCGAAGAGAAGTCAGAATGAAATGTCCCCTTCCATGCGTGACTCATTTCTCTTTCTTGGAAGATGGAGAAGTTCTCTTTAAGAATACTAAGTGAAACTCAGCGTTCCCTTTCAGTCCTGGTGTTCACCCCGTAAACAGCATGTGACCTTTAACTAACCTTGTCGTACTAAAAAGATAGAGAGTGAGCCAAAATAAAAAGAGGCTTATTAGTTGTCCCAACAGTGTCTTGAGCTGTGAGGAAGGACAAAAACAAGAAACATTTTTTTTGTGAAATCCATCATACACTCAGACTCAGTCAGAGACACATGCAAAGCTCCACACTCGAGCATGATTAAAGAGTGTTTTGGTCTGAGTAAATGGGAGAGCGAAGCCTCCTGCAGCTCTTCACAGTTATAATCACCCATCAGCAGGACTCGGGGAGAAATAAGGAGAGTGGATATCCAGGACTGTTCTCACAAACTGTTTGAGAGTTAATTACCACTGGATGCACTGGCTGTCCTGAGATTTGAGCACTCCAACAGAAAATGTCCTCTGGGACTTGCTTTGGAGGTTTCATGGGCCCTTGTTCTATTTTTATTTATCGGTCTATTTATTTGTTTTTGAGGAAAGCAGAAGTTCATGCACCATTAATTGCAAAGCGGCAGTGCGAGTGATTATAAATGACCTTAAATAGCCCTGTCTTTGTTATTTAATATTATTAGAATCTTATATGCATATTTAAGGATGTTAAGAGAGCAATGCTTATGTTTTATCTTTTGTTAGACTGTTGTTCACTGGCGCAATCTCAAATGACTTCCTGTTTTCTGTTCAGTGAATGATTCAGAAACCTTCCCTCAGCACCCACTCTCAAGCTCTCGGTGGAATTCTGGGTGGTGAACCATCAATAATGACTTTAAGAATGCTGCATGTGTAAGAACAATAATTGGTGAAGGATATTTGGACTGTCGACGTTATGTATTATATTTTTATATATAATTATATTATATTACATATAAAATAGCAACATGCAAATTAATCAGATGTTTTCATTATAATGCATAATATTTTTTTTAATAATATATTTTAATTAAATATAGCATTATTATATAAAATTGCTGAAGAATATTTGGAACGGGTTATGTACTGTATTATATTTTTATATAATTTTATTTATGTATCAAAAAATCTCAAATGTTCTACAGCATATTATTTTTTTTCAATAATAATAATAATAAATCAGTCTTCTCTTCAGCATTTTATCAACATTGTAAAACAAAACATAACTACAAACATGTGACAACCTGAACCCATTTGATGTTTATAAAAAAAAAAAAAACTTTAAAATAAAGATGTTTGAAACTAGCACACAACAAGTCTGCTACAGAAGATGAACATTTGGACTTTTGACTCTGTATACTGAAGATTTTGGCTGTTAAACTGTTTATTCGTCAAAAAACTGTCAAAAATGGTACAGGCGGTAGGTTACAAAAGGTCGGTGAGCCCATTCATAAGAGTGTGCAGCACTGGTGTGAGAGTGTGAGAGTGTGAAACAGTGAGCAAACTGAGATTGTTACTAGTACTTTAG
Source organism: Barbus barbus (assembly GCF_936440315.1). Taxonomy (NCBI): domain Eukaryota; kingdom Metazoa; phylum Chordata; class Actinopteri; order Cypriniformes; family Cyprinidae; genus Barbus; species Barbus barbus. The sequence continues at coordinate 23,176,450 of NC_136716.1, forward strand.
CACTTTTTTCCTGTGTAATTTTTCACAATAATTAATTTATAAAGCTCTGTTTGACAAAAAACATGTGTCAAACATGTTTCTTCCATTAGACCGTGCATGCCACATAGTTCTGACTGTTTCTTCAGCTATAGGAAATGTTTATGTAGCTTTTTTAATTTATTAAACTTTTATTTATTATTTCTTATGTTTTATTCATTTATTTTTTTAGGGGCAAAAATTGGGGGTTTGATGGAATTTACCTCTAAGAGAGAAACCCTGCCAGTAAAGAGCATGCTTGCAATGATATCAAGAAATGAGACAAATCAAGAAATATGGCAAATATGAGAAAAATTAAGGTAAATTGTTAACAGAATATTTTCACATTGTCAAACACCTTTGTCAAATGATGGGAAATGTGTGAAAATAGTATAGTAAATAGTATTTAACTGTGTATTTAGAACAAATAAAGCAATATTTATGAAATTATGCTTAGCAAAAGAGTATTTTAAAGCACTTTACACATTGAGGAATAAAATGGCAATTGTGAAAGGCTTTCAAGCACAATGCACATTTTAAAATGTGATGGAAATGACACTGGGGCTAAAATGTTCATGAATTTCACAACAAAATGACAAAAATGACAGAATTATCCTGTAAGGCATATCTGTCCACTGCTGGAGATTGTTAGTAGACAAATTAAATAAACTAGTCAGAGTGTGAAAAATGTGTCCACAAGGCCAGAAGTGGCCATCGCTGAAGAAACACTCATCTACAACCAACAGATTTATGTGTGACAAAATGACAGGAAAACACTGTCCTGGTGTTTCCCATTATGAGTGAAGAACTTCTCCAGTGGGAGAGTTTATGACTGTTCTCCATCGATCAGTGTCATAGAATGGAAAGCACTTAGAGGAACAGAGAGCATGAAGAGGGCGGACATGCTCTGCACTGATCTGCAGGGAGCTGGCCTACTAAAACACAGGAAGTCATTTAGTAACTGGATGTGAAAGGTGGTTCATTTGCTCATTTTTTGTCCCTCTGATAGGTTAAAGACACTGAACAAAGAGTGTTTAGGGTTAAGGTTAAAGGGTTACTTCAACCAAAAATGAAAATTAACTCATCGCTCACTGACAATGGTGTTTTTCTAATGTTGTATACCCATCTTTCTATTTTGAACCACAAAAGAATTTAAACAATTTTCCTACTCATGGTCATCCATATAATGGGAGTGGATAGTAACCAGCATCAAGCTTTTAAATAAAAGACACACATTAATGCCAGAATGGTCCCATGTGACACAAGTTTTATATTCCAAGTATTCTGGGGTTATATGATAGGGTTTGGTGAAAAACAAACTGAAATTTAATTTATTATTTAATTGAAAATCCTGACCTTGGCTTTTGGTTTTACGTGCACAATTGCATGTTCATGAGACTCTATTATTCGAGCAGTTCACTCTGATTCATCCAGAAAAAGTACTAAAGTTGTAGGAAATCAAGATTATTGAAAATCCAGCATAAATACAATCTATGTACTTTACAAGATACAACAGCAAGATATCACATTCACATCTGTCAACTGTCATTCTGACTGTCATCTGACAACGGCAGTTCTGGTCCAGAGATTTTGGGGATTTCAAGGTATTTCATCTTGATTTCTCAAAACGGTGCTCTTGTGTGCTTTTTCTTGGCAAATTGGAGTGAACTGCTCCACTAAAAGAGTCTTATGAATGTGAAGTTGAAAACAAACAGCCAAGGTTTTTTTCCCCCTTTGAACAAAACAAAAACACTGAAAACATCCTCATACACCACTGAATCATTACCATCAGGTGTTTTATTCATCAACAAATCTCACATGTTATGACTGGAAGTGTGCAGTGTGGGATGTGTGGGAAGGTTGCACAGCTGGCACTGTATATACATCTGTATTCAGCAGAATGAAGAGTCCTTTATGGCCACAATGACACCTATTCATTTCCACATATAAAACACTCTTCCCCATAATCTCGACACACACACACACAGGTTCAGCTCACTTCGGAGAGGTCATTAACATTGTTATTGCACCAACTACACTCAGAGGGCTGAAACAATTATTGCAATAATATAGGATGACACGTCTGAATGGGTACAGAGAGAGAACACTAGACAGTAGAGAACACTAATATGGCTACTGGAAGACAATAAATAAAATGAAAGAGGGAGAAAGATGAACTATCTGTCAAAGGTAAGCTCCAACAATGAACTCATACATCCTCAGAATAACACCTAATGGACCGACACAGAGCGAGCGACATCGGAAATCCACTGCAAACATCGTCCAAAGTGCGGAGATGAGCTACAACGGAACCAATTATGCATATCAAATGTTATAGAATGGACTTTCCCCTGTCATAATTCATCCAGCCTGGAGCAGATGGCCCTTTAATCATTGCAGACATTGGCACATGCTAGACACAAGGGCTTCAGCACCATGGACAGCAGCCAGTGGTTTGTTAAGCAGTTCAGCACCATGGACAGCGACCAAGAAGTTCCGCTCATATTTTTGGCAAAGCCGCAAAGCAAACCACACCACTCCACACCAAATCACCTGCTTTCTTTTCTTTCCTTTTTTTCCCCACATCCTCTTCTTCTCTCACCCCCTATCCGTCCATCTTCCTTTTAACTTTCTCTCTATTCCTCCCTCCCAGCACCGGTCCTGATCCCCTCCCTGCTTTCCTCTGCGGGCTGTGAGCAGCAGTGTCATGGACGAGACATTTTCCAGGTAATTGAGTCCTCTAGCTCACACCACTAATTTGTGAAGCTCAAGTCTCCCCAGCAGTTACCCGAGAGACAAAAACGGGAAGAAGGAGTGAAAGTGAGAAGGAGAAAATAACTGGACTGAGTACAATATGTTAATTGGTTTCCTGTAATTGACAGGCTTTGGAAAGGTCATTGAGTATTTCAGAGGACTGCAAGAAGCATTTTACTCGGCGGGAACTGAAAGGCGACTGTTGCTAAAACCGTCAGTGAATGTCAGATTCACGCGTGGTAACGATCAATTACCGCTGTTTTTCTGCATAAGGAAGCACAGCAATGACTCACCAAGTTGACGCTTATGTTTCAGAATAAATAAGCAAGAGTTCAAAGCGAGAGATAAGCCGTGAGCACTCCTGCCACTCAAACCACATAACTGTTTACCAAAAAAACAACCATACATCACCTCAAGTCACATCTTCTCAAAAAAGAGCATGTCGATTGATCATTCTGCTGGCTCCTCATTCTGAAACTCAACAAAGATTCTACTATCATGCACCTCAACTAAGCCTGCTATTTTTCTTTTGTTTTTGTTATCAACATACTGTGAATGCAGAATAAATACCTTTGTGTGTACTCTGTCTTTCCCTGCAGTGGGTTCTGCACTGCTTTTGATTGGTCAAAAAAACAAGAATAATGAGCATATATTATATCAAAACTGTCTTGTCTGACCTGTGGCTTATTGGGCAGCACATACTGTACTGTATGCATCAATACATTGATCAGTAGTGCTCATATACAACACAGGTTCGAGTCTAGCTTTGAACTATATTACCAAAACTATAATAATAAATGGAATATTTTTGAGTGGCTATTAACAACAACAAAGATTACTCTGAAATGTCTTACTTTATATTACTGGACAACTTCTTCTTAAAAATGTTTGAATTGAAGCTGAATTCTGAATTATCATCTTCAAATATCCAACAGGGTGCAATATTATTTTATATTACCTGTTTGTTTTTTGCTGTGAGAAATCTGAATCCCAATTTATGTGCAACAAGTTGTTTAATGTTTCTCCCTTCTCCTCCCATTATTAACAACCAGATAAGAATCTATTCAGTTTGAGTGACAATAACAGTGCCATCGCTGGTGGGAACTGCATCATGGGTAAGTGGTTACAGTGTCATTTCAGTACTTTGTGCAAGTGACACTCCAGCCAAAGCTCATTGCATCAGTCAGAGCTGAGACAATGAAGTCTGAAGGAAAAAAAAAAGATTCCCTGCAATCAAAGACTACAGACTATAGAATGTGTGACTGTTTGAAAGCCCAACTGACATTTCTGCTATACTTTAGTTTCTCAGTGCCAGCCAAAATGTCTACTGCCCCTATGTTGTACAGTACAGAACCATTATTTTTTCACTCTCTATCTCTGTCCCTCTCTCTCTCCATTACTATCCGTTCATGCAAGCATATTCAGTATTTTGCCAGCAGAATATTGTTGAATATTTTTAGTATAAAATTGAATGTTTTTCAAATGCCATGCAGAGAACGTCTCGGGTTACTTGACTGTAACCCTATTCCTTGAAAAAGCGGGAACGAGATGCTGCGCTTAAAGCGCTATTGGGAACATACTTTGTTCGACCGGTTGTTGAAGCACGTGTGTCAAACACGCCAAACTTTGGCTTATATAACCTCGGTTAGGTGACGTCACTCGATTACAAACACCTGGAGGTTATAAATAGATGTGATGCGGAAACATCCTCAGGTCAAACTTTTGTCTGAAATGCTTACAGTGCGGCATAGAGGCACAGCATCTCGTTCCCGCTTTTTCAGGGAACAGGGTTACAGTCAAGTAACCCGAGATGTTCCCTTATCAAAAGCTACTCTCGATGCTGCGCTTAAAGCGCTATTGGGAACGAGAATACCAATGCCGCCGCACTGGAAGTGTCTGGACCCCCAACGTTGTGCGCAAGCTCTTGTGACTGTGCCAGAATCAGCCAGTCGTCTATGTAATTTAAAATCCGGATGTCCTGGAGTCGCAGAGGAGCCAGTGCTGCATCCATGCATTTCGTGTACATGCGGGGTGACAAAGCTAGGCCGAATGGAAGAACCCGATACTGGTAAGCTTCGCCCCCGAAAGCGAACCTCAGGAACTTCCTGTGTTGTGGCAATATTTCTACTTATATGCAAATATGCGTTCTTGAGATCGATTGTCATGAACCAATCCCCCGATTGGAGCTGAGACATCTTGATTGTCAACATTTTGAACTTGTAAGTTCTGAGGTAGCGGTTCAACCCGCGAAGATCTAAAATTGGACGCAACCCCCCATCTTTCTTGGGAACCAGAAAATACCGGCTGTAATAGCCAGACTCTCTGTCTGGCAGGGGAACATGTTCTATGGCCCCTTTGTCCAGCAGAGCTTGTAATTACTGTGTCAACAAATACAATCTTTCCGGTTTCATGGAAGTGGAGACAACGCTGTTGAAACGTGGAGGCCGATATGCAAACTGAATCCTGTGGCCTTTCTCTACAGTCCTTTCTACCCACGGAGAGATATTTGGCAGTAGCTGCCACGCTACCAGCTTCTCTGAAAGGGGTACTAGTTTTGACACTTCGCTTTGATGGGGGGGGTGTTAGATGTGCGGTGTCCTGAAATGTGGCAGGAAGCAACTGAACACGTAACATTTCGCTGGAGACCGCTGCTCCCCGAAACACCAGTGGCGACGGAGATGGCGTGGCCTAATGGTTAGAGAGTCGGACTCGTAATTCATAGGTTGCGGGTTCGAGTCTCGGGCCGGCAGGGATTGTAGGTGGGGGGAGTGAATGTCCAGCGCTCTCTTCACCCTCAATACCACGACTGAGGTGCCCTTGAGCAAGGCACCGAACCCTCAACCGCTCCCCGGGCGCCACAGCATAAATGTCTGCCCACTGCTCTGGGTGTGTGTGTGTTCACTGCTGTGTGTGTGCACGTTGGATGGGTTAAATGCAGAGCACGAATTCCGTGTAATTGGCAGTATGTCACTTCAGATTGAAGTCTTTTTTCTTTGTTGGAACTCTTCACGCCCCACCAAATAGGCCGGAAGGTGAGATGGGGGCATCAACGAGGAAAGCGTGGTCTTTGTCCCTGATGCCACATGGGTTGAGCCACAGATGTCTGTCCGTGGAAACCATGGTAGCCATAGAATAGGCCATCTGCTTGTTCGCACGGAGAGACAAATCTGTGGCCCGGCAAAGTTCTAAAAATGCCTCTTCATCATCTGCTCCGCCTGTGCTCAAATCTTTCAGCAGGTCAGCCTGGTATGCCTGCAAGACTGCCATAGTGTGCAAAGAAGCACCAGCCTGACCCGCTGCTTGAAAGGCTTTCCCCACCAGTGAAGATGTTACTCTGCATGGTTTGGTGGGGAGAGATGACTTCTTTAATGATGATGAGCTCCCAGGAGAGAGATAGCCCGTGAGTGTCTCTTCAATCCTGGGCATCATCATATAGCCCCGTGCCTTTGCATCAACGATAGTCGAGTAGATCGACGTCGATGGCACAAAAACACGGGACGAATTCGGTCTGTTCCATGAACGAGTTACCTTGTCATGGAGATCACCGAAGAAGGGGAGAGACCATCGCTGAGGCCCCTCACCCCGGCCACCCGACAGATATCTGTCGTCTAACTTTGAGCGTTTGGGGGTCTCTTGCTCCTGCGGCCAGTCTAGATGTAATCGATCGACTGCCCGAGTAACCACCTCGAGTATCTCCTCATAAGCTTTTTCATCACGAGAGGAGCGCTCTGAGGTGGCACTTTCCACCTCCGCAGAAGCAAGAGATGAAGTCTCCTCGGCCCGTTCAGAAGAAACGCCGGAGCGCGCTTGAGAAATGGACGCGAGGGCTTCATGATCCGGCGAGAGTGCAAGAGAAAGGGGCGAGTCCGTCTCACGCGCCTCAGCCAGATCAACATGCGATCCCCACGAGCTTCTAAAGAAGGCGAGGCGCGCGCAAAGCACTTTGATCGAAAGGAGATCGACTCACTCTCGAGCCCGAGGATCGCGTGCTCTTCCCCCAAACACTCAAAGCAGAAAGCATGGAGAGCTTCGTCAGAGAGCTGCCTCTGACAAGGAGGTAAACATGTCCTCTCCTGATCTGCCATGAGTAGTTTTTTTTCTCGCTTCCTGCTTTACTTTTTTTTCTTTTTTACTTTAAGCGTGCTTACACACACACACACACACACACAATGCAGTCCTTGAAAACAAAAGACCTGAGGATGTATCTATTTATAACCTCCAGGTGTTCGTAATCAAGTGACGTCACCTAACCGAGGTTATATAAGCCAACGTTTGGCGTGTTTGACACACGTGCTTCAACAACCGGTCGAACAAAGTATGTTCCCAATAGTGCTTTAAGCGCAGCATCCAGAGTAGCTTTTGATAAGGGAACATTGAGTTTCTTGAAAGGAAATCAACCAAAACTGAGATTTAAGATTAAGTTGCATCAAAAGAGAAATCAGGAGTCTTATCTTTGGTTGGTAGACAAACTACACATTTATGTCTAAAGTAGATCTTTAGAAAACTAAAATTACCAGTATTTTTTTTTTAAAGTAATAGCATGAAAAATGAATATTATTTATTTTATTTATTTCCACACTTTAGATTGAAAATAATCCTAATAACAATAGAAAATGATTATAAATTACACAATTTAATTATAATATATATATATATATATATATATATATATATATATATATATATATATATATATATATATATATATATATATATATATATATCAACTTTTTGTTGTATAAACTTAAAACAACAAGTTGAGAGAACTCAAAAATCTGCTAAAGCTGGTTGCCTTAAAATTTTAAGTTGGCTCAACTTTGTTTTTTTACTGTGTAGAGATAGTGTAGAAAAACAAACACACCATGATAAATATTTATGTTTTTCACCTGCATAAAAAGGAAAACCCCAACAAAGCACTTTACATTCAGAACATGTCAGTCAAAGCATTGTGACTGAGATATGTGGCAAACCACAGAGCTAAGTGGCAAAGATCATTTTCTGACATCATGCTGCAGTTTCCCACATTTGTAAGCTCACCAAGAATCTGTCTTTCGAGACTTGGGCAAAGGGAACTAATTTATCAAATCCCTGTCGGGTACCTTCGCTACCATTTGTGAAGCACAACTGAATCCATTTCTAGGCAAATTTAATCAAATATTTCCTCTGGTGTAACATGATGTATTTCCTCAGCATTAGTAATCTTTAAATTCAGCCTGTGCAGAATAGGTTATGTACTTGTCCACACTCTTTGCCGGAAACTTATCTTCAATTGCCCGAGAGACAGATCAAAGATGAGCAGAAAGAATGATTAAAATAATAAAAGGATTTACCTTAAGTTTCTTTAAGTATGCATTTCAATTCATGCATTATTTGGTAATCAAACCAAGGATTTTGTCATAGCTAGTGTCATGCTGTTTATTTTTTTTGCTTCTCTGAAAATTTTCTTTTTCCAGTCTTCACCAAAATTGGGTCAGATCATTTTCAGATCAAGCTTTATATAAGCCTTTGATTTTCATCCATATTCCCTATTAAAACTGTAATACATTTGACAGTAAGGCCGCCTCTATGGGAGGCTATATATTTTTTCTATGCTTCTATGTATTCAAATGTAATATATATTGTACCATGGCCTGATGGTCCTCATGAAGTTTCATGATTATGCTACAGCTGTAAAAATGGTTAAATCGCTCTAATAGCCTAAAATTGTGACTCTTTCAGAAATATCTAACTCTTTCAGTCATCCTTAATGTGGATCTCTGCCATTCCAATGCCTGGCCTCATAATTATTATATGGGCTATATTTTATTTATTGTATCTTGTTCAAGGGTCAAGGGCCACGCCATGTTCCCCAGATGAATTGGTTTGCTCAAACACAAAATGCCATTTGTAACTACTTCCTCCCACTGAATCCTAAATACATTTTGAATATTCAATGACCTTTGTAACTCTCCCAATTCCGCTTGCAGGTTTTTATATCCTCTTGCACATGCTTGCCTGATTGACAGCATTGATCTGCGAGTGATTGTGAATGGTTGTTGTGGCTAAGGAATTTCTTTTTTTCTCTCTTACACTTTTCCAAAGTCAGAATATTTACACCTACCAGAGGGCATCAACATTGAAAGTTTAGAATATATCGGCATACAAAAACAGGTCAATAGAATCTGAAATAAATGGTTGAACTGCTGTAGTGCAGGAACTGACTAGTCATAAAGTGCAAAAATTATTCAGAATTTACGATTTGACTCATTGATTGCTTCATGTCAAAACTTCTTTATTCTCGTCCTGCTCTTTAGACGTAGGTTATTTTTTTCTTCTTTTCTTTTGCAAACCCATTCATCCCCCCCCCCCCCCCCTCCATCCCTTTCCCCCCCTGTGACAGTCAGAAAGAACGAGTGAATATGGATGTGTCTGTTTGAGTCCTCTTTGTCACTCTTTTGGCTTTCACTCTTTCTCTCAGCCTGAAGCTCGTAATCTTTCTTGAAATATGTGAACAGGGACAGGTGACAGAGTATGGAGAACCATTTTAGTGTTAGACTAAGACATTTCAGTACAACTGAAATACAAGTGAAAGTAAGAAACTAGCTTAAAAATGCATGATATATATATATATATATATATATATATATATATATATATATATATATATATATATATATATATATATCAAATGCTTTATTTTTTTTATTTTTTTGCAAAAAGAGGGTAGAGGGTAAACTATCTTGAATATTAGAGACAAAACTAAAAGGTGTGAAATATAGTCCAGAGGACACAAAGGACTTCAACAGATGGCAGTAGCAAGTCACCTCAAAAATCATCCTTGATGGATTGATTTGCTGATATATGATGTCCAATCCAAAACCCATCTAATCTGTGTGCAGTGACACTGGAATAAAGGAGAAAGAGCCCATAATAACTAAACCAACCCTAGGAAACAAGCAAGAGAGGGTGGTAGGAGGTGGGGGTGGAGTTGATCGCGCTTCTCGTGACTTTCAGAAATCTGTCATTACCCTCCATTATATCTCAATTGTATCTCACAGTCTCCAATGATAAAACTCAATGCTTAAAGGTATAGAGGTATAGCTCACCAAAAAATAAAACTCTGCTGAAAATGTACTCACCATCAGGCCATCGAAGATGATTTTTTTTTTCTTACCACAACATATTTGTAGGAAATTACCAATGGATCATTAGCAGTTAGTGGGTGCCATCAAAATGAGAGTCCAACAACATCACAATAATCCATTAGCAATCCACAGGACTCTAGTCTATCAGTTAGAGTCTTGTGACATGAATAAAAAAAACAAAAAAAAAAAAAAAAAAAAAAAAAACATCATTAAGGCTTTTAACTTTAAACTGTCGCTTTTGGCCAAAATACCAATCCAATATAGCGCTTGCTCTAGTGTAAAAGGTCTTCTTACATCAAAATACACAGACATATTTGTTTAGAACTGTTTTGGATGGTTTTTGCTTATAAACCGAGTCTGATCTGTGCATATTTCTCTCCCGATTCAGACGAGTCAACTTTTTCCTCTGGAGAAAGCAATATTATGAATATTATGGTCTCGTATTTGAGCAGTAAGCAACCATTTGAAGTTACAGCTAAAATGTTTAAGATAATTTGTTTATTACAAGCTTTTCACTTCAGAACATGTTAATTCATGGACTGGAGTCATGTGGATTACTTGATGATAACTGTGGTGTTTTTATCAGCTGTTTCTTATTCTGACGGCATCCATTCACTGCAGATGATTCACTGGTGAGCAAGTGATGTAATGCTAAATTTCTCCAAATCTGTTCTGATGAAGAAACAAACTCATCAACATTTTAAAGGGCCTGGGGTGAGTAAACTTTCAGCAAATTATTATTTTTGGGTGAACTATTGTTTTTTAGATATTCAACAACTATACTCATATTTGGCAAGATACAGAAGTATGCAATAATAAATCAGAGATGTCAATATGAAGTCACAGATTTCTCACCATTATCTTCTAAGACCAAACTGCCTGAAATTCACTGCATTACTAATAACTCTCTATGGCATAAAACATCCAAAGCGAAACCTAAATAAAATGTAACTGACAACTTAATTTAGTCTCCAGTGAAAGAGCAACCATTGAGCAATAAAACTTTCCTCCAGGAGTAAATCACATCACACACAGCAAATTCAGTGGAGAAAAGTGAGAGTGAAAATTCAGTGAGAAACGTTTTGCTTGCACAGTCAAATTGAACAAATTAGTAGAGCATTTGATAGAGGATTCAAATGAGAGAGAGATAGAGAGTTTTAATCTCTATTTTAACAGCCCATGTTTGCTTAATCAGTTACTATATTTGAAAAGCAGCACATTCTAAATCATTGGTTTATAAATGTGGACTGTTTTACATGTTTGCAATCTCACACATTTTGTAACTCTAACAAGTTGTCTTGCGGATGTCTAAAAGTAAAAAAAAAAAAAATCACACTTTCCTGTAACCCCTGACAACATGACTGCATAATGTGGCTGCCCCAAATATTCTGACACACTAACGCAAGAACATCTTGGCTTGGCCTCACAGGGAATCCATCTGCTGACCTTTATAGAGGACCAGCCGGATAGAACACAAACATTTAAGTGCTGGTTAGTTACGAGGGAAAAACAATATGCCAGATAACTCAACTACTCTAAAGGGCAATACATCCGCAGCTAAAACATCAGCTAAAGTCGGAACTGCAAGCTAATTCAGCACTCGTGGTCACGAATAGACAGTTCGGGGAAGCTATTTTGACTGTGTCCAAAACCTACGGCTTTGCTGCCCAGTCAGGCAATGACAAGCAGTATCTTCTGAAGAAACAGACTTAAAATGCACCATAATGCCATGTTTAATGACGAAGAGCAAAAGGCTACTGTTTATTTCCCTGTAGAAATGTAATATTTTCATTTTCATTCTGTCCACCAACCACTAAAACACATGCACAGGATTGTGAAATATCTATATAAAATGAATATTCTTACATAACTGTTTGGTTATACTTTATTTTAAGGTCCAATTCTCACCATTAACAAACCATTACCTACAACATTTGCCTCAGTAAACTACTGATTTGCTGCTTATTAATAGTTAGTTAGGTAATTGTTAAGTTTTGGTATTGGGTGGAATTAGGGATGTAGAATATGGTCATGCAGAAAATGTGCTTTATAAGTACAGACAATAGGGAAAGGAAAGGGAAGTGGTGTGTGATCTATACTCAGAATTTGTGCTCTGCATTTAACCCATCCAAGTGTACACACAGTAGTGAACATACACCCGGAGCAGTGGGCAGCCATTGCTGCAGCACCCGGGGAGCAGTTGAGGGTTCGGTGCCTTGCTCAAGGGTCTCACCTCAGTCGTGGTATTGAGGGTGGAGAGAGTGTTGGTTATTCACTCCCCCCACCTACAATTCCTGCCGGACCTGAGAATCGAACCCACAACCTTTGGGTTACAAGCCCAACTCTCTATCCATTAGGCCACGACTGCCCTATGTTAATAATAGGCATGCTAATAAGCAACTAGTTACTAGTGAGAATTGGTCCTTATACTAAAGTGTTATCATATATTTAAAATGTAATACGTTCCTGTGATGGCAAAGCTATTTTTTCAGCATCCATTATTATATAAGTGTCAAATGGTCCTTCAGAATGTTTCATTTATTTATAAAAATTTTTTATCAATGTTGAAAACAGGTGTGCAACTTAATATTTCAAGAAAACTGCGATACATTTTTTTGTATGTTTTTTTTTTTTCCAGGACTCTTGGATGAATAGAAAGTTCAAAAGAACATTATTTATTTGAAATATAATTCTTATAAAAGCATTTACTGTCACTTAATGAATCCTTGCTGTATAAAAGTATTTATACTTTACTCTCCAACACTAGAGCAGAGCAAAAAAAACTGTAAATGTAAAATGAACATTAATATCCTGCCAACTTTCTTTTTCATGATGTGAAGTAAAGCACATTTGTATAGACTGTGCTACTTTATGACTGCCTGCATTAAAGAATGTATTCATGTGTTCTAAACTGCTGATGGCTCACAGTTTAGAAGATAATTTCAAACCCCACAGCCATGTTTATTATCCAGAGATAGAGAGAGAGAGAGCAATAGAATGAGACTTTATATATTGCATAGTGTGTGTGTGTGTGTGTGTGCATGCACACTCTGCAATGTGACTCTAATAAATTATTTGATAGAGACCCTTCCATACACATGTATATGAGGGTAAGGAAATTATCATCCCATTAATATTTTAACATATAACGAAAAAAGCAGAGGAAGCATAAGAAGATGAGATGAGCTTGAATATCTGCATGACTTTCATGCTGATCTCTGCATTTGAGTGAGAATGTCTTATTAACTGTGGCTTCTTAAGTAGATACATGGGACCAGCTAAGAAAAACGTGTTGTAACTGTCTGACATATAGACCAATTAGCACCACTTACTGTAGGTATTTATGCCCTCTTCTGTGTTGGTGTTGCTTAAACTATTAACTATATGATATAATTGTGTTTGTTGGTGCTGTGTGCCACAGTTTACCCTGAATACACACACAAACACACACACACACACACACACACACACACACACACAGAAAGACAAACTCTAATGAGCTCTCAGGAAAGAAAACCTTACTGCCTTGTTAATTCTATAATTGCATTGTTATTTAAACGCGTTGGATGTTAATTATGTGTGATGTTGCAAAATCTAAGTTTGTTCTAAAATAAAATCGGTTTTAATCCCTGATGCAACCTCACATGCAGAATATGTAATTTCTCACGTTTACAACAATGTATTGTACTCGTTGAAGCTTTTCTCTCATCTTCAGTAGTGCTTCAACACATTCAGATTTTTTAATGATTTCATTGATTAAGTAAAATTATATTGTGGGGCTATTTTTTAATGAACATCATCTGGGGACAAACAGTGTAGAAAAATACCAAAACCTACCAGAGAGGGCACTGTTTACTTTCAAGTCTCCCTGAGGTTCTGTTCTAAGGGAGCTGTTGTCTCACTAGCGATGTTTATGTTAAGAAAAGATGGAAAATCTTTGTCTATCTGCCATATATTGTCTTTCTCTCCACCTATTCACTGGTTGATCTGTCAGTTTTTAAAAATGCATTTCACTTCTGTGGCTGCAGGCAAAATCATGGATTTAAACTTCAGCAGTTTGAAGAATAAATTCTTAAGCATAATAACTAGTACAAATACAGACGAGGCAATATCTCTCAACCAGCATTTAGAATAGCTAGACTTAAAGATGATGTCTGTTTATGAGATACTTTGCCGTCAATTCTTGAACTCTGCCAACCAACAGCAACTCAGAATATGATAAATCAAACCCTGCAAAGCTGAGCTTGAAATTTAAGCAAACGTCAGTTAGATCAAGGTCTAAAATAGCTGCTTTGTCTCTAATACTGTGATAGATTAAATTAACAAAGAGTAAATCATGAAATCTGACTTAATTAGCTGTTTTGTTCATAAACTTCTATCAAAAAGCTATATATAATATTCTGACTGTCAGTTCATGACTTGTTCTGGCTCGCTATTTTCCTTACAAAATCTCTGACATCAACACTTCATAGCATCTTACAGCAGATGACAAATGATCAACGAATAGACGGACTGTCAGAGAGAAACAGAGAGAAAGAATAAATGCGAGTGCAAGGCAGAGAATGTGAATACGGCCCATGATGAAGGCACTTGGTTGCTGCTTTAGTACTAAAAGCCAGCATCGCTTCCATCCTTCCCCTTCAGACTTCATTATCTCAGCTCTGACTGATGTGATGGAGCTTTGGCTGAAGTGTCACTAACACAGAGGGCTGAAATAGCTCTTTACCCACTTACCCATGATGCAGTTCACACTTGGCTTGGCATTGTTATTGCACTGTAACTGAATAGGTGCTTCTCACTGCTATGGTGTGAATTGGGGAGAGTGAGCTTCAAAAGATGAAATAACTCATCCCTGATCAGAGAGCGAAATTAAAGTTTCAGTCACTCTCTAGACGAGAATTCTCATAGTGCTCTGTGCTCTTTCATATGCTCATGCACTTTCTCACATATACAATAAGAATGTACCACATCTGGCTTTCTCTCTGTCTCTCTCTTGCTCATTGTGTCTGTAATATGAATGTCTGTCTGCTTGACATTGTTATTTAGGCTTTGTTTCAAAACCTTGAGATCTTGCTCTAACTTAAAAATGAAATTACTTTTTAAAGATTAATGAAAACAGGTTGATTCAGTCATACTGTAAAAAAAAGATACCTATGATACCTTAACCCTCAGGTTGTGTTAATGTTATTATTACACAGGGCATAATCAAAATAATGATATAAATAAATAAGTAAATGAGTTACTAAATAAATACATTAAAACAAAACAAAAAAAATATATATATTTTTGTGATGATACATCTTCTGATGCACCAGGGCACATCATCAGTGATGTATCCTGAGGTCATCGGGTGTTTCGGGTCTCTCGAACATCAGACACCCTCACTCAGGCGACCCAGCTGAGGTTGATCAAGCCTCAGCTTGTGCCCTGGCAGCTCAACCACGGTTCCGCTCTCTTAATCCAGAGCCACCTAGAGGCTTTCTCCGCTGCCTCTGTGCTGTTACAATATATATTATTAAATTTATCTATTGTATTTAAACACGCACATATAATTTTTTGTACATTTTTGGAGATTTTTTCCCCCATCATGCAATGCAATATTCTTACCAAAGATTGGATTCAGTATTAGGAACTAATTGATCACAGGGATTAAACTGAAAGGTAACAGGTTTACAAAAGCATCAAATCCAAGATTTGGTAATAACATAGCATAATGAGAGATTTACAAGCAATTTTTAAAAGGCTGGTCATTTTGACCAGGAACATCAAATTAGTTAAAGGATTTTCAGCAGAGCACAAGGATTATTATACAGCTTATAAAGAAGGTCACTAGGTTTTGGAACATACCCACTTTTTCCACTGTGAATCTTAGGTCAACTCTCATTTTGTCATCATAAACTGCAGAAAAGGCAGAAGAAGGAGCCCATCTCTCTCAATGACACTGGCTTATGGCATCTGATTGAGGACGTCGACCCCTGCGTTCATCAGTAGCTCAGAAGCCGTGAGAGGCTCTCCAGAGTCATGAGACAGGACTCATGGGGTCATTAGACTGATTACAGAGTCAGACAGATACAGGGATGAAATTAAGAAATAACAGCATGATATTTCACGCCACCATAATTAGAAAAGTTGTGATGTGTCCTTACTATTATATGGCTCTCTGGGATACTTTATTCTGATTGGTCAGACGTGACATTCTGCAGTCAAATATGTGTGTTTAATTACTGTTTAAAAAATATTTAATTGAAGGCAAAAAAAAAAAAAAAAACATTTGCACAGCTTTAGAAACATAAATATATATCTGAATCAACTTTTGTATAATTTTAATACATAAAATACGATATTAATTAAATATTATTATTTAAATATTATATACTGTATTATCCTCTATATATAATTGACCAAAAACAGCAAAATACAATTATACAAATATTTGTATTGATTAAATGATGATATTTCTTTTAAAATTTAAACTGATCATTTACATTTAAATGTTTTAATTTTTAATATTTACATTTACTATTTATCATTTAAATTTAGGCTTGGGGAAAGTGATTTGAAATATCACTAACTAACAAACTAACTAACTAACTAAATAAATAAATAAATAACCAGAACACAATGAACCAAACCAAATAAATGGCATTACAAGTTTTCATCAATCTCAGATGAAATAGAATTAAGAAATAAGAATTCAATATTACCAAAAGGATTCATGAATATTTGTACGCCTCAAAAGCCACTCACATGTAAAATGCTATCAGTACATAAATGATGATCACACTTTAATATATTAATAACTTGGTCATGATGATATATTTCTTTACTTGGTATCATGAGAAAAGTGTAATTTATAATAATGATAATAATAATAATAATAAATTATTAAAATAATAAAAGGAAAACTTGGTGTCCATGGTATGCTGTGATAGTTTTAGTAACAGAATATTTCAAAACGAGCAATGACCTTTTCCTGATCTGATCACCTAAAGGAAACCAATTAACATATTGTACTCAGGCCAGTTATTTTCTCCTTCTCCCTCCCTCTGTTTTTTTTGTCTCTCGGGTAACTGCTGGGGAGAGCAGAGCTTCACAAATTAGTGGTGTGAGCTAGAAGACTCAATTACCTAGAAAAGGTCTTGTGAGGCGCTTTGCCCATGACACCACTGTTCACAGCCCACAGAGAGCGCAGTGTGGAGGGGAGGGGAGGGGACGATGCAGCGGGTGGGTGTGAGGGAGTGGAAGACAGTTGCTGGGAGGTAGAGAGAAAGCCAGAGGTAGCACTGTATGTAGAGGAGAAGTGAAACAGGTGATGACATGTAGAGGTTTAATGACTCCTCCATCAAACACGTTTTCTGTTGTTACCAGAAATGCCTCACAGGGGACAGTGGGAGGTTTTTTCCTCATTAGGCCTAAAACTTCCAGTGCAGTCTTCACTGTCTGACATGGTACAGTCTGTCCTGCATGAGAATAGTCCATAATATCAAGGAGGCGGGGGTTGTCTCCCTGAAGGCTAGCTAGATCCTGATTGCCTGCTCCGTTGTTCCTTTTCTCTCTCTCTCACTCTGTCAGGATGATTGGAGAGACATCAAGACGAGAGACTCTAAAAGCGTTCACACCAGTTATTAATCAGCTGTTTTGAGGTTAACAACATTTTCTATAATGGATAATGCACATTTTGTGTTCTCAAATATCTTTTGTGAATTTTGAGTAGAAAAAACGTATTACTACTATTACTTCTAATGTTAAGTTTATACACTACCACTAAAAATAAAGGTTCCAAGAGGGGGTTTCACAGGAATGCCATAAAAGAACAGTTTTTAGTTCCCCAATGAA
Source organism: Barbus barbus (assembly GCF_936440315.1). Lineage (NCBI taxonomy): Eukaryota > Metazoa > Chordata > Actinopteri > Cypriniformes > Cyprinidae > Barbus > Barbus barbus. The sequence goes on from NC_136716.1 coordinate 23,194,179, forward strand.
TCTTTTCAGTTCTAAAAAGTTCTTAAAAGAAACATTATTTTAGTCTGAAAAATCACAAATCTTTTATGAAATGGAAAGATTCCATGGATGGTAAAAGTGGACCTATAGATGTCATTGTGTGCATTAAATTGCTCAAAAAATGACTGAAGACTATAATGTTACAAAAGATTTATATTTCAGTTTAATGATGTTCTTTTGAATCTTCTATTTAAGTATGTTAAAAAAGTTGTATGGTTTCCACAAAATTATTAAGCAGCACAAATAACAAAATGATAAATAAAAATAGGAAACGTTTCTTGAGCAGCAAATCAGCACATTAGAATGATTTCTGAAGGACACTGAAGACTGGAGTAATGGCTGCTGAAAATTTTACTTTAAAATAATAAAATAGAAAACTGCTATTTTAAATTGTATTAATATTTCACAGTATTATTGTTTACTGTATTTATGATCAAATACCCATGAACTAACATCAACTAATGGCTTGTTCAAGTTGATTTTGACATGACTTTACTTGAGGGGGCCCAATCATAATGAATTCACTGTTAACTACTTACTGAACTCAGCTCATGATTTATGTAGTGCTTTCTATCAAACACACATGTACTAACACAGTGAGTATTCAGCCTGGTTAAGAGATGTTGTGTGGATTTTCAAGAAGTCAGAGAGCGGAGGTACAGGATCATCACGGCTGTGTCTGGATGGACAGTGAACTCTTTCCAGTTTGAAAATTTCTTTAGGAATTGTTCTACAAATGTTCTTTGTGGGTTTTGTGTTTTTATTTTTTATTAATCTGTGTAGAAGTCACAATAGGGTGAGTTTAAAGGGAAAGAGAAGAACATAAAACAGATCAGATCAGTCATTAGTGTGTTTAGTATTTTCTACACTTGATGAGGAGGATCAACTAATCCATTGCCACCCAATAATGTTCATGACAAAGCTGGAGAAGTAAAATGCTCAAATTATGATAGTATTAAATTATTTAAATTAATATCAAAGTCTGAGTATTTCTTATTCCTTCTTAAAGAAGCTGTTTGATTTAGTTTATCCATAAATGTTAATTAATGCATTAAATATCAAACATGTACTAACATGTAGTTAAGGCTGCCGTTATTCATGCATGTGTCCGTATGACTCCAGTCGTAGTTAAGGATAGTTCATAATTAGTTAACTCCTTTAATAATCATTAGTATGTGATGAATTAAGTATTAATGAATGAATGAAGTCAAACACCTGTATACATAAAATGTATGAATCTCATATAATACAAAATACCACACCTGCCTTTTGCTCAGAACTAGCTGCACAGTTTTTTTTAGACATTTTTGCAATGACTTTTAACCAGCTGGTGTCAAGGTGATTTTTATTAAGTATATGAAGTCTCAAGTTCACACAGGTGTCCTAACAGAGTAAACACAGTTCATCACATTAGCTATGGACATGTTCCACCAACTTTGTTTATAAGAAAACACACTTGGTATTTGATATAATGCAAAAAAAAAAAAAAAAAAGTGTAGCAAAAGTGTCAATATTTTTCAGATCACAGGTATACATACTGGCTCTATATGAGCCAATTGTCACCATTTCTATTAGCATCAAACAACAACCCCCACCCCCCAACACACTTCAGTCAACCACTAATAACAAGCAACCGGTTTTTGCAAATATCTCATTATCTTACTCTTTCAGAGCTTGTGTTTGATGCAAAGACACCTGCCACTGATCTTTATACTGAAAGTTTAGTTTTGTTCAGCAGTGCAGAACAGAAACACATGACTTCTGCAATCTTGAGATGCTCTGTGAATTGCCGGCTGTCTACGGTGCTGAAACGTTTGTTGTGTCTAGCAGGTGCAAGTGTCTGCAATGATTAGAGGGCCATCTGTTCAGGGATAGATGAATTATGACTGAAGAGGAAGCCTCCCTATATCGTTTGAGATGCACGGTTGGTTCTATAGTCAAGTGTTGTTCCTGTGGAATTCCAATGAAATTGTTTCTCAAGTACTGGTTCACCTAAATATGCCTTGTTAACCCTCTGGGCCCTGAGGGTGTTTTGGGGACCTGGAGAACTTTCGACATGCCCTGACATTTGTGCTTTTTTCAGTTGCTTATAAAAATATAAATGGCTAAAGTCTAATAACACTGTAAACAGCACAAACTGGGATTCATCATGTTACAATGTACTCTCATATTACTTTTATTGTTTTATATAAAGCATGAAAACATACTCGCGCCGTAAGAAATTTAAATACAATGAATTGCCCATCATATTCAAAATGTTTTACTGGATTTCAAACATTTTAGTCAGGAATTATAGTTTGGGGAAAACCCAACTATGATTTTGTAGCCATCCTGAACATATAGCCATCCTGAACATCATGTATGATTTTATAGTATAGAAGATATGATTCTGCAGTCATAGATGCTTTGTACTATAAAAGGATGAAATAGGATAAAAAATATATTTTATATCTGAGAACTAATTGTTATCGTTTAGCACGTTATTAAAATATATTTGTGAACAGATTATTAATAATAAACATGGTCTAAACATTCTTAGATGTGTAGCATTCATCGTGTTGTAGTTTGGGAACAACCCAACTAGTAATGTGTTCAAGTTTATGTCACAATAACACCTTAACTAATGCAGAAAATAAACATTACTTACTCATCAGATCGATCTTCTCTACTTGATGAACTCTTGCTCTTATTTTGAGGGAAATCCAGCCTTTACTCAGCGCGTCTTCTTCCAGAAATGAACAGTATAGCAGCGATGAACAGTATCCGGTCTCTTTGTTTATGTTGGGCGTCTCCAAGCGCACGCGTATCACGTGGTTATTTACATGCGAACACGAGGGGGCGGGATCTCATTAAAAATAATGAGTTAGACTGGACAGACTGAACATAGTGTTGGTTTCATACGGATTACTTCATCACAGAATATTTGTTTTCATATTATTTGTCTCATGTCTGTGTGTTGAGTATTCGCTGAGTTATACTTCATTTTAGTGACCTGTTTCTGAAAACAGATCGCGGAGACGGAGAAGACAGGGAGCGCACCCTGTTTGTTTTCTTTATTCTTCAAAAGCACAAAGTTTAGTTGTTATTATGAGTGTATACAAATAAAAGTAGACCCCTTACAGATTTGAATGGTGTATTGCTCTTATCTGAACGATCAAAAATGGCAGAGTAATTCAAGCTCATTTCTGCCTTATCAGGAAAATCTGCCCCAAAATGTGTATTCGCGTTTGTCATGCTCAGAGGGTTAATTCCTCTATTCAACCCTGTAATGCAAATGGATAATCATAGTTGTCTGCATGCATGCTTTTTCATTCATGCACACAACCACGTGAAGCCATGCATGCATGCAAGTGTACACACAAGCGGTTCTGTCATCTTATATTAGTATAATCATTTTTTGCCAGGCCGCTGAGTGTTGATGGTGCAATAGCAGTGTTAATGACACATCCAAAGTGAGCTGAACCTGTGTGTGTATGTGCAAGAGATTACGAGAAGATGGAGAAGAGAGTTTTAGATGTGGAGATGAAAAGGTGTCATTGTGGCCATAAAGGGCTCTTTATTCTCTTGAATACAGTTTCAGAGTATCACTCGATGTCAAAAGCATAACCTTCCCATACATGCTTGTAGTGAAAGTAATAATGCACGGATTTTAAAAAGAGATGCCATTCATTAGAGAACAAAACACACTTCACTCGGAGTTGTGTTAAGTGCATAACAAGTGCTAGTGAATGAAATAGTCTTACTGTAAATAGTCCTTTCTTGAAAACTACTGATAATTTCTCATTTTGTCAATGGACATGAAAGTAATTACATCATCGTCTCCATCTTTTGATATAAAAAGATCAATGAACTATGAAAATGTACTGTAAAATTCTTTGCCAGTCCATAAAGATAATTTGTTGAAACTACACTGGAAAAAGAACTCATTTGGTGCTTCTGCATGTGAACTCATGGCAGATGAGACCATTTCAACAGATCATTAAACCAGAACAGTTAAAAAATAAACTACATACTGCATGCAACACTGAAATAAATGCTTGCAAAACAGCGCTGCATCCCATTTCACATACAAAAAGGTGTTTTCCTAGAACATTTCAAGGCACGCAAATGAAAAATGGCAAAAAGAGAGCAAAATTAATAAAGGATTAGTTCACAGGGATTGGGATCTGGTGAGTTTCGTTAGTGGAGACTGCGGTGACTGTGGTGACTCTCGGACAGTACCCCCTCCTCTAGGTGCGGCTCCTGACACCCTATTACGGTGAAGGGGTTGGCCACGGCCTCTGAGTGTGGAACGGTCAGGGTGGTTCTGGTGAAACTCAGCCAGGAGAGAGGGATCCAGCACATCGTCCCGGGCCACCCAGGATCTTTCCTCCGGCCCGTATCCCTCCCAATCAATAAGATATTCCAGACGACTACCCCATCGCCGAGAGTCCAAGATGTCCTGCACCCTGTAGACTAGGGGCTCCTCGATGATCTCGGGAGGAAGTGGTACTGCAGGCTCGTCAGGTTCTGTGACAGAGGGAGAGACAGGCTTGAGGAGTGAGACATGGAATGCTGGATGGATACGATACCGTGCAGGGAGTTGGAGACAGAAGGTGACCTCATTTATCTGCCTCTCTATGGTAAAGGGACCTATATAGCGGGGACTCCATTTCTGGCAGGACAGTCGGAGACGCAGATCCCGGGTGGAGAACCAGACCTTATCTCCAGGATGATAGACGGGGGTGGAAGACCGACGGGCATCTGCATAGGTCTTGTGTCTCTAAACTCTCTCGCTCACTTGGAACGAGTGGTCGACATCTGGAACGTCGGAGGGCTCTTCTGTCCAGGGAAGCAGAGGGGGTTGGTAGCTAAGTATGCACTGGAAAGGGGTGAGACCGGTGATGGTTTGCTTGAGGGAATTTTGTGCATACTCGGGCCACGGGAGGAAGCAGTTCCAGCTGTGCTGGTTGTCATGACAGTAGGCCCGGAGATATCTCCCAATCTCCTGAATCTTCCGCTCAGTCTGGCCATTAGTCTGGGGGTGATACCCTGAGGAGAGACTGACGGTGACATCGAGGAGTTTGAAGAAAGCCTTCCATACACGGGAGATAAACTGTGGCCCACGGTCGGAGATGACATCTTCCGGGATGCCGAAGGTGTGGAAGAGATTATGGAAGAGGGCCTCTGCTGTTTCGAGGGCTGCAGGTAAACCCCGGAGGGGAATTAACTTGCAGGCTTTGGAGAATCTGTCAACTGCAACGAGTATGCAGGTAAAACCCTCTGACTTGGGGAGATCTGTGATGAAGTCGACTCCAACGTGGGACCAGGGGCGATGTGGAATGGGTAATGGGACTAATTTTCCGGCAGGTAAGTGATGTGGAGTCTTGGAGATAGCACAGACTGAGCATCCACGAACGTACTGGGAGACATCCCCGGCCATACTGGGCCACCAGTACCAAGCTTGGAGGAGCGAGAGAGTACGCTGGCTGCCTGGGTGTCCAGAGCCCGGGGAAGCATGCAGGGAGCCCAGAAGGGAAGTCCACAAGGAAGTGGGCACGTAGATTTTGCCCTCTGGGCCTCCCAGCAGAGCGGGTTTGGTGATGGAGGCGATGCGGATCTGTTCATCCAGGGCCCACCGGATGGAGCTTACAAGGACGGCTGGAGGGAGTATGTGTTCAAGTGTGGAGGGTTCGTCGGGGGTATGGATAGGTGAGAGGGCCCAGCGAGCCTGCCGTGGGTTTAACCTCTTAGCACTTCGGAGATATTCCAGGTTTTTGTGGTCAATGATGACCGTAAAGGGGTGATGAGCTCCCTCCAGCCAGTCTCTTCATTCCTCCAGCGCCAGATTAATGGCGAGCAGCTCCCGATTTCCAATATCGGAGTTCCGCTCTGCTGGGGAAAGCTTCCTGGAGAAGAAAAGTGCAAGGGTGGAGTCAGGGAGGCTCTCCGTGGTATTGAGACAGCACTGCTCCCACGCCGGTGGTGGAGTCATCCACTTCCACTATGAATGGGAGTTGGGGTTTGGAATGTGAGAGGATGGGAACAGTGCAGAAGGCCTCCTGGAGTTTCTTGTAGGCGGCCCGAGCTTCGGAGTTCCAGGACAGATACTTGGGTTTCTGACGGAGCATGGAAGCGAGGGGGGCTGAGAGGAGACTGAAGTTCAGAATGAACCTCCGGTAGAAATTTGCGAAGCCGAGGAATCGTTGGAGTTCCTTTACTGACTGAGGCTGGGGCCAGTGCCGGATGGCTTGGACCTTCCCCTGGTACATCTGGATTCCATCCGCACTGAGGATGTAGCCGAGGAACTGCACCATGGGGCTGTGGAACTCACACTTCGAGCTTCAGGTAGAAATAGTGTTTCCTGAGTTGGCGTAGGACCTGCATCACATGATGGCGATGTTTGGCTAGGAGTAGATGAGGACATTGTCTATGTACATGGTGAAAAACTGATGGAGGAACTCCCGGAACACCTAGTTCATAAACCCCTGGAAGACGGACGGGGAGTTGGAAAGGCCATACGGCATGACCCGGTATTCATAGTGGCCTGAGGGGGTAATGTATGCCGTCTTCCACTCGTCGCCTTCCCGGATACGAACAAGGTTATAGGTGCTCCGCAGTTTCAGGTTTGAGAAGATGCGGGTCCCACGGAGTTCCTTGAGGGTGGCCGGGACCAGGGGAAGAGGATAAGGGAGCCTTACAGTGTGATCATTGAGGGTCCGGTAGTCGATGCAGGGCCGCAAACCTCCGTCCTTCTTGCCCACGAAGAAGAAGCCTGAGGCCGCCGGAGAGGTGGAAGGACGAATTAAATGTTGTTGGAGAGCCTCCTTGATGTAATCCTCCATCGCCTTGGAGGAGCTCCTGGCAGCAGGTCAATGGCACAATCCCATGGCCGGTGCGGTGGTAACTTTGTGGCTGCCTGTTTGCTGAACACATCCTGAAACGCCATGTAGACAGATGGGATCGTCGGAACCTCACGGGGTTCGGGGCTCTCCACTAGGGTGGAAAGAACTTGGAGCTTCGGGTTACTAACCAGGGCTTCAGGGACATTAGAGAAACAGTTTTGGATGCAGGTTTTACTCCATCGGAGGATCTCACTGGTATCCCATCTGACTTCGGGGGAATGTTGAGATAGCCAGGGGCGTCCCAGGATGATATCGACGGTGGGTCCCTCCAGTACCAGAAAGGAAATTCTCTCCTTATGAAGACAGCCTACTTGCAGATTGATCGGCGGAGACTGGAACTTGATGTGCCCACGCCCGAGCGGTTTTCCCTGGATGGTCCCGATCTTCAGCTCAGCCTGTCTCTGGCGGGGTAAATCAAGCTGTTTTAGGAGGGCTTGTGAGATGAAATTGCCTGAGGATCCCGAGTCCACGAGGGCGGGTACTGAAATTAAATGACGTGGGGTGAGCAGTTGTACCGTTAGCAGTGGTAGGGTAGAGATAGCAAGCTCCAGTTGGAGGGTACTCACCGCTGGGCATAGGGGATGAGAGGGGCACACCCGAATGAAGTCACAGCCCCGTGGCGAGACAACAAGCGTGAGAGGCAATTAGTACTTTTGCATAGTTTACCGGAGGACAGGCAGCTGGTGATGATGGAGAATGAGCGGTTATGTCCGGCTGACGTCCGGGGAAGTCGTGCCCTAATGGTTAGAGAGTCGGACTCGTAATCCAAAGGTTGCGGGTTCGAGTCTCGGGCCGGCAGGGATTGTAGGTGGGGGGAGAGAATGTCCAGCGCTCTCTCCACCCTCAATACCACGACTGAGGTGCCCTTGAGCAAGGCACCGGACCCCCAACTGCTCCCCGGGCGCCGCAGCATGTGTGTTCACAGTGTGTGTGTGTGTTCACTGCTGTGTGTGTGCACATTTGGATGGGTTAAATGCAGAGCACGAATTCCGAGTATGGGTCACCATACTTGGAAAATGTCACTTCACTCACTTCACTGACAAGCCATGAGACGTTGGGAGCCAGCTCTTCAAGGGCATCCGCAACAGCGAAACTCCATCTCCGGTCGTTGGTTCTGGTC